>NW_027507903.1:174454200-174992983 GCF_037356315.1 Lithobates pipiens
TGGTTCACACCTATGCATTTTTTAGTGTGTTTTCAGTAACGCACTACAGTCCATTTACCATGGTTTCCTATGGATGTAGCTCACATCTGTGCACTTCATGGAAAGGGCCAGGGCCTTTGTTTTCTAGTTTTTAGGTTTCATAGACGTCAAATGGATCAAAAATGTGTATTGAAAAACGCAAAATGCACCTGCATAGGTGTGAATCACGCCCTAGCCCTTGTACACACGGTCGGAGAATCTGTCAGAGTGAGTCTTATCGGACCGTGTCGTCAGATAATCCGACTGTGTGTGGTATGCATCGGACTGATTCCGTCCGACCCAATTTTCCAACATGTTGGAAATATTTCCCGACCAACTGGGCCGGACGGACCTAATCCGATCATGTGTAGAGCATTTTGATCGGACCAAGTGCCACGCATGCTCAGATCAAATTCCTACATCGTAACGAAATTACGTCATCACGTTCTGAAAGATCGGATTTTTCGCCAACTTGGCCCAACCGTGTGTATGCAACAGTTTCGGACACAATCCGTCGGACTAAATCCGACGGGCAAAATCTCCAACCGTGTGTACGTGGGCTTACACAGTGTCCATCTGGAGGAAGATCTACAGTACAACTAGCAGACTCATTGATATAGAGCAGTGATGGCGAACCTTGGCACTCCAGATGTTTTGGAACTACATTTCCCATGATGCTCATGCACTCTGCAGTGTAGCCGAGCATCATGGGAAATGCAGTTCCAAAACACCTGGGGTGCCGAGGTTTGCCATCACTGATATAGAGGATGGGCTTCTCTAACAGCCATTTGGTGCTTGGCTCTATAATCAGTTCAATAAAGTTCATCTAGAAGGTGAAAATGAAAACAATGGCACTTGCTGTTGCCATAAACTTTTTATTTATTTTTATTTTTTTTCCCTTTACACCTTATTGACACATAACCTTCCCACAACCTTAAAGTGTCACTAAACCCACAAAATGATCAAAAATGCTGTATTACATGCAGTTCATAATCACTCAGTTATTATGGGTTTGGTTTTCTGTATTTAAAAAAAAAAAAAAAAAATGGTTGATCCCGCTGTTCATGTCCCCACTGCAGTTGGGGATTTTGCAGAGCAGTGTTGGCAGCTAGTGCACATGCTCAGTTTTCAGTGTATTTCTACCTTGAGCATTTCCTCCCTATCACATCTGAGCAGCCCATGCGGCTATAGAGTCACACATGTGGGTGTATACACAGTGGTGAATGACAGCCCTCCCTTCTCCATGTCCTCTAACCAGCTAAAACACATGGGGGTTGGATATTACAGGTAGATTGATGGAGGCTTTGTGTCCCTCTTATGCCAAGATACAGGCTGGAGGGGCGTGGCTAGGGTTCCCACCTCATCCCTTTAAACCCAAACCATGAATTACACAGGTTCGACACTAATTTATATGTAGATAAGGCACCAAGTGAGTTTAATTAACACCTTAATCAGCCACAGAACCTGTGTAATTAATATGTGTTCGGGTTTAAGACCGGGTTCACACTGGTGCGACGCGACACTCGTCCTACTTTGGATCCGACTTTGCCCTGCGACTTGAATTCAGAGATGCATCCGACTTCAATGAATGGGGATCCGACTTGGATCCCCGCCAATAACAGGCACTGTGTTTGGTATGAATCGAGGGGGAATGCCATGCCAAATTTCAAATAAAAAAAACTGGAATGGGTTCCCCCTCCAAGAGCATACCAGGTCCCTTCAGTCTGGTATGGATTTTAAGGGGAACCCCTATGCCAAAAAACTAGCGTGGGGGTTCCCCCAAAATCCATACCAGGCCCTTATCCGAGCATGCAGCCTGGCCGGTCAGGAAGGGGGTGGGGACGAGTATCCCCCCTCTGAACGGTACCAGGCCGCATGCCCTCAATATGGGGGTGGGTGCTTTGGGGCAGGGGGGCACCCTGCCCCAAACAGTGTCAACAATGGAAGAAGAGAAGAGGGAGGAAGACGACGGAGAAGATTGGGCCAACACTAGCAAAAGAGCAGAAGATAGCAGAGGAGCCCGGAGGAAGAGGCCAGAGAGAGCAGAGAAGGCGGAAGAGACCCTCGGAGCTGCCTAATAAAATTACTTTAAAAACCTGTCTAGTGTGTTTTTTTTTTATTGACACTTTTTACCCCATCAGGTGAATGGGTAGGGGTACGATGTACCCCATACTCATTCACATAGGGCAGGGGGCTGGGATCTGGGGCCCCCTTATTAAAGGGGGCTCCCGGATTCTAATAAACCCCCCCCTGCAGACCCCGACAACCAACAGCCAGGGTTGTCTGGAAGAAGCCCTTGTCCTCATCAACATGGGGACAACATGATTTGGGGTGGGGCATGAGGGGGTTCCCCCCATACCCCAAAGCACCCACCCCCCATGTCGAGGGGATGCGGCCTGGTACGGTTCAGGAGAGGCACTTGCTCGTCCCCACCCCCTTTCCTGACCGCCCCGGGCTGCGTGCTCGCATAAGGGTCTGGTATGGATTTTGGGGGCACCCCCACGCAGTTTTTTCAGCGTAGGGGGTTCCCCGTAAAATCCATATCAGACCGAAGGGCCTGGTATGTTCTTGGAAGGGGAACCCATGCCGGTTAAAATTTGGCATGGAGTTCCCCCTCAACATCATTAGAGCACAAGTCGCATGCCAAAGTCGGATCAGGCAAGACGCGATCCGACTTCAATGATATTCAATGGGCTGAAGTAGAATCAAAGTAGTGCAAGGAGCATTTTTAAAGACGGACCGACTTGTGTTGCACCAGTTAAGACGGCTCCCATAGGGAAACATTGATTTTCACACGTAATGCAACGTGAGCTCCCAATGTCAGAGCGTTTGTCGCACCAGTGTGAACCCGGCCTAAAGGGATGAGGTGGCAACCCTAGGCGTGGCACAGCCTGTGTTTGGCAGAACCCCCCCATGCCAAAAAATATTAAAGATTTACCGTAATTTCAAATATATTATTTCAAAATATAAAGAGTATACACACTTACGCGTCATGTTTAAAGACTTCGAGTGTGATTTTCTCCGGAGGTGCAGGTAAGTTGTTAATGTCTATGCCCAAGGTTTTTAAAGCTGCAGGAACAAAAAAATAAAATTGTAAAGTAGGAAAAATGAAGATTATGCCACACATATTTGGTATTGCTGTGCATACAGAAGTGTCAGAAATAATTCTGGGGACATCATTTCCTGTTAACTCTAAAAAGATAACCTGTAAAAAGATTTTTGAGTGTCGCCTATGGACAATTTCGGGTTTGGTATCTATTCACTTGCTACAACCTGATCTATTATAAATTTACAAAAATAAAAAGGAGGGGGGTTATACTGTGTTTGTGTGCACTAAAATGTATTTGTATTTTTTATTGAAAATATAGATTTGTTAAACAGTAACATTTTATGTGTGACATAGATATTGGAATTAACATTATTTTAAGGGTATAAAATTAATTAGCGTTTTTTGCATTTAGATATGCTTTACCTAAACCAGGGGTAGGCAACCTTTGAGAGATGGAGATCTACCTGGATAAGATTGAAGAGATCAAAGATCACTGGGGTGCAGCTTCCCTTTTTTTTTTTTTTTTTTTTTTTTAAAGAAAATAACTAGTAAGCCCCGAATAAAAAACTAAAGACAGCAATAAAAACCTAGAAAAAATCTGCTAAAACTGTCAATATAAAAACTTGGCCTACCTTAAAATTTACCTTCAGTGATGAACTCAGAATTCACTTTCATTCACATTTTAGTTTCATGCCTGGGGAGTAATAGGTCACCCCCCACAAGTCTGATGCCAGAGTTCTTTATTAAAGCAGAACACATGGCACTGCACGCTGATTTTCTTGACTAATTTTAGGCCTGGCTATCTGCTCTGATTTCTGGCCAGTGCAAGTAGTTTGTAGGGTGGTATACAGAGGTTGGTAGGATGTATGGTAGGGATCAGGAGGGCAAGGTATAGGGGGGGGGGGTACGGTATTGGGAGATTTGTAGGGCACAGTACAGGGAAATAAGGAGGGCTGAGGGCATGGCACTGGGGAGGGGGGAAGGAAATCAGGAGGCCTGGGGGTGTCAGGTGGTTATGGTATTGGGGGGGGGAATCAGTGGGCTGGGGCATCAGAAGAGTATGGAATTGGGGGGTGTCAGGAGAGTATGGTATTGGGGAGGGGGGGAATCAGATGGGCTGGGGGTGTCAGAAGGGTATAGTATTGGGGGGGACCAGAAGGGCTGGGGGTGTCAGGAGAGTATGGTATTGGGGGTGGGGTGTCAGGAGGGTATGGTATGGGGGGGGGTGTCAGGAGGGCTTTGAGAGCAGAGAAATTCTTAATGCAGAGTGGCACAGGGCAGGTGCAGCAGTGCCAATTCCTCCCGGCAATCCTCTTTCACCATTCCACATGGTAACCGTGCCTCGAGGAGGGTCGGTGGCGAGGGACGCGCGATAGCACCATGAATCGCACAGGCGTGTTCGAAGGAGAGCCTGAACCCGCCCAAGCAATTCCAGAGGCTTTCCCCGGCCCCGCAGCCGCACGTATGCAAGGGGCGGGGACTGCCTCTGCAGTCTGGATTGTGTGAGCATGCACATGCGCTGCTCTAGGAGCAAGAAACAGGGCGCAACTGCGGGGCGGCTTTGCGATCTACCTGTCACCAGGTAGCCCACAATCGACAGGTTGCCGACCCCCAAACTAAACTGATGAACTGTAAAAGCTTTTAAAGTGTTGCCTATGGAAAATTTTAGGTGATTGAAGGTTTTTGCCATTTTACAGGAATGCACAAATTTAAGGCTGGGCATGTTTGGTATCTATTTACTCAGCGCAACTTAATCTTTTTTTATTTTACAAAACATTGGGTATTATAATGTGTTTGTTCTTTGCACTAACGTGTTTGATAAATAGTCACACTAATAATAGGCAAGATAAAAAACTACCAACATTTTATTCTACAGAGCCCCTACTTTCAGAAAATATATAATGTTTTGGGGGGTTTAAAGAGGAAGTAAACCCTGATGGGTTTACTTCCTCTTTTTTTCCCTGCAAAGGTAAAGCATAATGGACTACTATGCATCGCATAGTAGCTCATTATGTGTCACTTACCTGACACAGGAGCCAGCGAAGTCGCCGCTGTCCCCTGTAGTCCGCCGCATCCATGTTGCTTGTGGCGTCTCGCAGCTCCGACGAATCACAGCGGCGCAACCGCGATGACGTCACTCCCGCGCATGCGCACGGGAGTCGCGTCTCGCAGCTCCGCCGCTGCCATACGGCGAAGCCGCGATGACGTCACTCCCGCGCATGCGCACGGGAGTCGACAAATTTGGCAAATCCATCCTTGGATTTGCCGCATTTAGTGCGCCTGCGCGCCGCTGTCTACGGCGCATGCGCCGTAGACAGCGGTGCCCATTTTCGGGCAAATATCTCCTAAACCATATAGGTTTAGGAGATATTGCTTGGACCTACAGGTAAGCCTTAATCTAGGCTTACCTATAGGTCCAAGTTGTTTGGAAGGGTTTACTTCCTCTTTAAGGGCTAAAATAGGCAAAATACTATGTGTACAAATTTTTTTTATAAAAATGGCGCCAACACTGAAAGGGTAAAGCACAGTTAAATTGGACATGATTTTAATAATCATTTTAGCTTTCAGAGGTATCTCACTGTGCATCAGGAGATAATACCACACACATTAATGCTAACATTGTTAGTATATGAACAATATGATCATTGATCTGTGAATTTATTCCTCATCTCCATTAAATGATATAACTACTTTGCATTGTGCCTTATGTCATAAACACTACAATATAACTAGTTTATGCCATATGCATCACAATACAGTTGTTAATATTCCAGCATGGATGCTCTGCATCTCTGATCAACTCAAAAAAAAATTTGAAGTTGGTATTTCTTGGAATTGAAAGGCACTTGAAGGCATTTTTGAAACTTCTTTAAACTTTAGCTGTAAACTTTTTCATTCCATTACTGTGCCTTACAAACAAAAAATAAATAAAATAAAATACTCCTACTCCTGACTTTTATGGTGATACCTCATACAGTGCCTTGAAAAATTATTCATACCCCTTGACATTTTCCACATTTTGTCATGTTACAACCAAAAATGTAAATTTTAGTATTTTTTTTTTTATATCTTTTCATGTGACAACACTGAAGAAATTACACTTTGCTATAATGTAAAGTAGTGAGTGTACAGCTTGTATAACTGTAAATTTGCTGTCCCCTCAAAATAACTCACACAGCCATTAATGTCTAAACCGCTGGCAACAAAAAGTGAGTACACCCCTAAGTGAAAATGTCCAAATTGGGCCCAATTAGCCATTTTCCCTCCCCGATGTCATGTGACTTGTTAGTGTTACAAGGTCTCAGGTGTGAATCGGGAGCAGGTGTGTTAAATTTGGTGTTATTGCTCTCACTCTCTCATACTGGTCACTGGAAGTTCAACATGGCACCTCATAGCAAAGAACTCTCTGAGGATCTGAAAATAAAAATGGTTGCTCTACATAAAGATGGCCTAGGCTATAAGAAGATTGCCAAGACCCTGAAACTGAGCTGCAGCATGGTGGCCAAGACCATACAGTGGTTTAAGAGGACAGGTTCCACTCAGAATAGGCCTTGCCATGGTCGACCTAAGAAGTTGAGTGCATGTGCTCAGCAACATATCCAGAGTTTGCCTTTGGGAAACAGATGTATGAGTGCTGCCATCATTGCTGCAGAGGTTGAAGGGGTGGGGGGTCAGCCTGTCAGTGCTCAGAGCATACGCTGCACACTGCATCAAATTGGTCTGCATGGCTGTCGTCCCAGAAGGAAGCTTCTTCTAAAGGTCATGCACAAGAAAGCCCGCAAACAGTTTGCTTAAAACAAGCAGACTAAGGACATGAATTACTGGAACCATGTCCTGTGGTCTGACGATACCAAGATAAACTTATTTGGTTCAGATGGTGTCACACGTGCGGGGACGGCAACCAGTTGAGGAATACAAAGATAATTGTGTCTTGCCTACAGTCAAGCATGGTGGTGGGAGTGTCATGGTCTGGGGCTGCATGAGTGCTGCCGGCACTGGGGAGCTACAGTTCATTGAGGGAACCATGAATGCCAACATGTACTGTGACATACTGAAGCAGTGCATGATCCCCCTCTCTTCGGAGACTGGGCCACAGGGCAGTATTCCAAGATAACGACCCCAAACACACCACCAAGAAGACCACTGCCTTGCTAAAGAATCTGAGGGTAAAGGCGACTGACTGGCCAAGCATGTCTCCAGACCTAAACCCTATTGAGCATCTGTGGGACATCCGCAAATTTCACACTGAGGCAGTTTTCAGGTGTTTTTAGCACTAGAAATCGCGCCTGAAACCAGCCCCTCCATTCATTTCAGTGTGACTTTTCACACTTGGGCGGTACGCTCAGGGGATGTTAGGAAAAGTCCTGCAAGCAGCATCTTTGGGGTAGTTTGGGAGCACTGTATTTAGCGGTCCCAAAAAGCCGGGCAGCGCTTCCAAAGCACATCACCCTGAACACACCATCCCCACCGTGAAACATGGTGGTGGCAGCATCATGTTGTGGGGATGCATTTCTTCAGCAGAGACAGGGAAACTGGTTAGAGTTGATGGGAAGATGGATGGAGCCAAGTACAGGACAATCTTAGAAGAAAACCTGTTAGAGGCTGCAAAAGACTTGAGACTGGGGCAGAGGTTCACCTTCCAGCAGGATAACGACCCTAAACATACAGCCAGAGCTACAATGGAATGGTTTAGATCAAGGATATGCAATTAGTGGACCTCCAGCTGTTGCAGAACTACAAGTCCCATGAGGCATAGCAAGACTCTGACAGCCAGAAGCATGACACCCAGAGGCAGAGGCAGGATGGGACTTGTAGTTTTGCAATAGCTGGAGGTCCGCTAACTGCATATCCCTGGTTTAGATCAAAGCATATTCATGTGTTAGAATGGCCCAAAGTCCAGACCTAAATGCAATTGAGAATCTGTGGCAAGACTTGAAAATAACTGTTCACAGACGCTTTCCATCCAATCTGAGAGAGCTTGAGCTATTTTACATGTTCGGCAACCTCCCCTTGCATCCCTGATCACCCCTTCCCCCTTGACAGTGAGCAGAGGATCCTCTTTCTGCATCCGCTGTCATTTTAAAAACGGCGCAGGAGAAAACTATAGGTCCAATCTGCCTCCACAGCAGATGAATTTGTAGTTCGAATGGGCCACAGGTGCGCTGATCAGCATGCTTACAAGCTGACAGCAGCCTGAAATAGCACCTACAAGCTGATGATTGTGGGTGCAATACTTTTCAGGCTCCTGTTTAAAAAAGAAAAAATTGCATTTATTATTTTTTTTTGTAAAATGTGAACCTAGCCTTTAAGAAGTGATCAGTGTCAGGTATAATGCAGTCACACGTGTCACTTTAAACTATAGCAACCATTGGAGGAATTTAAGACAAAGCTGTAATGTTGTCTACAGCTAGTGATCACTGTGTTAGCCAAACACTGTTTATGTAATCAGTAGCCCGTCCTCCCAGTACAAGCACGTGAGCGTATAGGAGGCATGAGATTATTATTATAATACAGGATTTACATAGTTGGCAACTGTCCTGGGACATTCCCGGTATTTAGACCTTTGTCCCGGTCTTACCACTTCCCGGGAAACCAGTGTTCCTGATTTTTTTGGCACCACTAGAGGTCCACGGCCCGGCACTGTGAATGGTCACCGCCGACCATCATTTTACAGAAGACAGCTAGCGTGAGGAAGAAACAAGAGGCTTAACCCAGGCTCCGCCTCTTGGTGCTTCCCTTCGGTCTCCACGAGCTTAGCTGGTCTTCTGTAAATGGCGCAGAGACCACTTGTGGTGTAGCGAGGGACTCCGCTGGGGGACCCTGGTGTAGCGAGGGACTCCGCTGGGGGACCCTGGTGTAGCGAGGGACCCCGCTGGGGGACCCTGGTGTAGCGAGGTGTTTTGAGTATCTTTATCTGCTGATTGTAAAACTTTCTAGAATACACATATTGCTATTGTGGTGCAGGATCTGGGCCTGCTGTCCCTCCGTCTGTCATTATTTCTCCCTCCATCCTTCATCTTAGACTCAAACCCCACCCCTTTTGAGCCATACCCATTTAATTCACGTCCAACATTCGGTTTAAACCTAGCCTATTCGCAGCACATTTTTCTCCCCCCCACTATGGCATGCTTAGAAATGAATGCCTCACCCCCTAATTATAACAAGACTCTGCCTACAGACAAAAAAAAAGTGTCCCAATAAATGGATTTATATTAGAAGTCGACCGATATTTGGCTTTTTTAATTATTCGGCATTGGCCAATTGTGCCGATAAAAAAGGCCGATTAGCGCGACTTGCAAAAGACGTCGGTAATAGAAGTCAATGCAAGTTGCCTGAAGTCAGTGGAGCAACTTGTTTCCTCTCTGGGCAGTCTGCCAAGAAAAGATCAAAGAGATACAATGTTTATAGTTATCAATGAACTGAACTCCCTGTGTAGAGTTCTCAGTTTAACTATTTAAAGACTAAATCTTTTCTGACACTTGTAAAAAATCCTGTATTTTCTGGCAGAAAATCACTTAGAACCCCCAAAAATGTATATGTATATATTAGCAGAGACACTAGGGAATAAAATAGCGATTGTTGCAAAATTTTATGTCACACGGTATTTCCGCAGCGGTCTTTCAAACACAATTTTTTGGGAAAAAATGCACTAATGATTTAAAAAAAAAAAAAAAAAACAGTAAAGTTAGCCCATTTTTTTCCTCCAAAAGTTTTGAGTACCTGTTTTTGTGTATTTAATATATAGTTTTTTTTAACCTAAATTATACATACAAGTGAACTGATAGGAGGTTTGTGTTGTTTAATAAATGTTTAAATGTAAGAAATTTTCTGTATCACTTACTACTTAAGGCTGCTTTCACACTGGAGCGGGCAGGCGTTGACAGTAAAATGATGCTAGTTTTAGCGGCGCTTTACCGTCATTTTAGCAGTGCTATTCGGCTGCTAGCGGGGCACTTATGGGGCACTTAACCCATCTAGTGGCTCAGGAAGGGGTTAAATGCACCCGTGAAACGCCGCTGCCAAATCGCATTGCAGGCGCTTGGCAGAGGTGCCCATTCATTTCAATGGGCAGGAGGGGTGGAGGAGCGGTATACACCACTCCAAAGATGCTGCTTGCAGGACTTTTTTTTAATGTCCTGCCAGCACATCGCCTCAGACTGAAAGCAATCGGGCTATCATACAGACTGCAGGGGAGCTGTTTTGCAGGCATTTTACAGGCACTATTTTTAGCCCAAAAGTGCCTGAAAAACGCCCCAGTGTGAAAGGGGTCTAACTGTTAGATTTTATGAGATGAAGGGAAAAAAAAAAAAAAAAAAATCGGCATCATATATCGGCCATCACCGTCGCGATTTCTAAATATCGGTGTCGGCCAGAGAAAAACCCATATCAGTTGACCTCTAATTTTTATAGCGCCACCAGTTTGCGCAGCGCTTTACAACATATAGGCAGACTTTACAGTTACAATACAATTTAATACAGGAGGAGTCAGAGGGCCCTGCTCGTTATCCTGCACGTACGTGTGACATCAACAGGGGATTTTTGGAAGTAAAACAATAAAGTAAAAAAATAAAACATGGCAGTATATAAAAAGAAAAAGAGTTTAGGCATCAACTGAATTGTGCCATGTTTCTTACCTTCAGTGTACTGAGTCCCTGTTATGTAACCTTGTCCAGCAGGGTCCAGAATTCCAAAAACTGCTTCCACATTAGATTCATCAAAAAGACAAGGATATTGCAAATCTGCCAGCCTAGCAAGCTTCAGCTTTTCCAGTTGAGAGATGAGAAACTCTCGGGGTCGTTCTACAAACAGAATTCTAAAGTCAGGCAAAATAAATATTTAATTTATTGACGGTGGTTATTGTTTCCTATCATCTCAAACCAATCTGCCCATCCTCCTCTGACATCAACAAGAAATTTTCATCTACACAACTGCCACTCACTGGATATGTTCTCTTTTTTGGACCATTCTCTGTAAACCCTAGAGATGCTTATGCATGTAAATCCCAGTAGATCAGCAGTTTTTGAAATACTCAGACCAGGCAGTCTGGCACCAACAACCATGCCACATTCAAAATCATTTAAATCCCCTTTCTTCCCATTCTGATGCTCGGTTTGAACTTCAGTAAGCCATCCTCACCAGGTCTAGATGCCTAAATGCATTGAGTTGCTGTCATTCGATTGGCTGATTAGCAAATTGTGTTACATAGTTACATAGTAGGTGAGGTTGAAAAAGATACAAGTCCAACCCGTGTGTGATTATATGTCAGTATTACATTGTATATTCCTGTATGTTGCTGTCGTTCAGGCACTTATCTAATAGTTTATTGAAACTATTGATACTTCCCACTGGGACCACCGCCTGTGTAAGGGAATTCCACATCCTTGCTGCACCAGTACGGTATTTGTAAATTGAAATCACATCCCCTCTTAAGCGTCTCTTCTCCAGAGACAATAAGTTCAGTACTGAGTCGCAACCTTTCCTCATAACTAATATTCTCCAGTCCCTTTATTAGCTTTGTTGCCCTTCTTTGTACTCGCTCCATTTCCAGTACATCCTTCCTGAGGATTGGTGCCCAGAACTAGACAGCATATTCCAGGTGCGGCCAGACCAGAGTCTTGTAGAGCCGGAGAATTATCGTTTTATCTCTGAGGTTGATCCCCCTTTTAATGTATGCCAATATTCTGTTTGCTTTGTTAGTAGCAGCTTGGCATTGCATGCCATTACTGAGCCTATCATCTACTAGGACCCCCAGGTCCTTTTCCATCCTAGATTGCCCCAGAGGTTCTCCCCCCAATGTATAGATTGCGTTCATATGTTTGCCACCCAAATGTCTTATTTTACATTTTTCTACATTAAACCTCACTTGCCATGCAGTTGCCCACCCCGTTAATTTATTCTGATCTTTTTGGAAGCGTTACCAAGCAACTGAACCGATGTACCTAATAAAGTGGCCGGTGAGTGTGTCTGTGTATATAGAATTAAAACCTACACAAAGACACGACACATTCCCTATAGGGTGAAATACTGCAGTTATCTGATGAAGGCTGTAGCCCTACAGCAGAGCCAACACAGTCTGAGAGAGGAAGGTATAATACATTTATTTTTTTCTCCGATGACAGTGTCACTTTAAAGTCCATTAAGATTACACTGTCCAGTGTTCTGGAAGATAAACATGGATTTACTTGCAGCTCATACAATGGTTACTGAGGGAACGCAGGGCTTGTTCACATGAACTTTGGTCTCAAAAGAGCAACCCGTGTAAAGATCGCTCGCTCTTCAGAGAGCATTTGACAAGGGGTAAGGGGGTATTGTACTGCTCACAGATGGCTTAAACCCCTTGATTGATGCGGGCCACTTGCAGATCTGCCTCATTCACTTGAATAAGTCAGGTTCAGCGGGCACTACACCTGCTCTAAGCAACAGAGGATATAGTTCCTGCTGCAGCCTCAAATCACAGGTACGGGTACACCACCAACCGCTGTCTCTGCAGATAAAGAGGGTAGCAACTGAGGGGGCAACAACCGCGCAGCTCAACCAATGAGTTTTACTGCCCCCCAGCTGTGAGCATTAACAAGCCCCAAATCAGCTTAGGTAATGCCATGTTAATTCCCCCATAGCACCCCTTTAATATTTCTTCCCCTGTGAAGTTCAGCTGTAACACGAACGGGCATTGCAGTGCGGAGACCGAGAGAAGTGGCTGATTACCTGGCTGTTGATAAAGCAGCAGGCTGGTCAGATTATTCACTAGATCTATGATCTTATGTTCTCGCAGGTATTCTTCCGCTTCCATCGCCCTGCTAGCAGCCATGACTCCGCTCAGCGTTTGTGGTTACTAGGAAACGGACTGCGTCACCACACTGCGCCGGAAGTTGAGTCAGGCTTCGCGCCTGCGCTAAACATATCGACGTCTTGTTTTGCTACGATTGATAAAGGCGCCATTTTCTGGGAGACCAAAGCCACATTTTTACCTATTGATATGCCGTCTTATTAGGATTGGAAATAGCCGCCACTTATATTAACACCTGATAAATCCGGGGTAGCGTTAGCAACACTAAATAGAGGCACGTTCTCTTCTCAGATCCGGACTGAGCAGAAAAAGTTTCTTCTGGATGCGAATTATGTATTAATCAGTGTGTCTCTGAATGGAGAAGGGCTGCCAGTATACAAATAAGCGTTTGCCACTGCAGTAGTTGCACATCTCCCAACTGTGCCTCAGTTGCAAGGACTGTTTTCCTCAGTTGTCCCGCTTTTGAGCTTGCTGTATAAAACTCTCTAGAAAAATGTTAACATTTAAAGAGGACATAAACTCGTTTGTTTTTTTTACATGCAAAGTAAAGGCATAATGTGCTAGTATGCATCGCATACTAGCACATTATGTGACACCTGCAAACAAAGCCCCGGTTGTCCCTGCTGCAGGTTGCATCCATCTTTGCCGTCTTCCTTCTGGATCCATAGTCTCTGGCTGTGTAATTGGCCAGAGATGCGTGACGTTACTCCCGTGCATGCTCGCGGAGCTGCTGGTTACGGCACGGGGCTCTGAAGAAACGGCACCAGCGGTCGTTCCTTCAGAGCACATGGGACAATGATGTAATTGGTGCAGTATACAGTAAATATCTCCTATAGGGTGCACATTTAGGAGATGTTTCCAGTACCTATAGGGAAGCCTTCTTTTAGGCTTCCCTATAGCTACAAACGTTAGGGGGAAGATTTACTTCCTTTTTAACTATTAAAAGTGAGGGTTGGAATCCTATGACATGCAGCGCTTTTTCAGCTGGCAAGTGACCTCCCCCATATCTAGAGCGTGCCGCAGGGAAGCGGTGATGGGAGATTCTGGCTCAATCCTAGGAGTGACATCACACAAAAGCATCTGGGTGTTATGAAGGAGGAATAAGCCTCTGAACAGTTTTTTGTGCCCTGTTGCAACCATTTCGGACATGGGAGGGGTCATAATGGCTTGGGGTTAGTGCAAGGTCACAATTTGTTAAAATAAGGAAGACTGGGGCAGAAACAAAACCCAGAACATGGGGGGTGCTGTGTACAGAGGGTCTCTGGCAGTTGGGCACAGAACTGTTGAGGATAGGGATCCTTAGACCCGCTGTTAGCACCTCCTCGTTGTTCCCAGCAAAGGAACTTGATGGAACGTGAGGGATGACTCTGGATTACAGAAGCCTAAAGAAAGTGGCACATCTATTGAAGTCTGTAGTACTTAACATGCTCTCCATCACTGAGAGAATTGCAAGAGGCATAAGATCAGACTGTGGCTAGATCTGGCTAATGTTTGCTTTTCTGTTCCAAATAGACATAGAGGGGTTGAGTTACTAAAACTGGAGAGTGCAAAATCTGGAGCAACTCTTCATAGAAACCAGTCAGCTTCCAGGGGTGTTCTAGCAGGGATTTAAAAAAATATAAAAAGTAGCTGCTGACTTTTAATAAGGACACTTACCTTTCCAGGGTGCCTGCAATGTCGGCCGCCTGAGGCCGACCCATCCCTCAGCTGTCCGGTCCCAGGGCCGCCATCCTCACTAAGGGAAACAGGCAGTGGAGCCTTGTGGCTTCACTGCTCCTTTCCTACTGCGCAAACTCGAGTTATGCGGCACTTTGTGATTGGGACACACTGTTAGGAAACAAACAGTTCCCAGAACACAGGGCGCCCCATTACCCAGAAGACAATGCGAGGAGGAGAGAAGACCGAAGAACCACCGCGGAGTAGGAAGACTGCCTAGCAACAGGGGGTTGTGGTATTTATTTTGTTTTTCAAATTTTTTTTTTTTTTACGAATATTAACCGGTTCCCAACCAGCGCACGCCGATGTACGTCAGCAGAAGGGAACGGGTAGGCATATTGGCGTACAGGTACATCCAATCTTCAATGCTGCCCTGCCATCACGAGCGCGCTGCCGGCGGCGCGCTCGCGTGCCAGTCGGGCCCCCGTGAGTCCCATGGACTCGATCGATTCCGCGGGCATACCCACGATCGTCTCACGGGGCGGCTGAAAGGAGGAAATGCTGTGTAAACAGCATTTCTCCATTCTGCCTAGCAACTAGTGACGCTGATCTCTGCTCCATGTGATTGGAGCAGAGATCAGTGTTCACTAAATGAAAGCTCAGACCCCCTACAGTTAGTAACACACCCCTAGGAACACTTAACCCCTACACTGCCACCCACTGGTTAACCCTTTCACTGCCTGTGTCATTTACACAGGAATCACTGCATTTATATAGCAGTGATTACTGTATCAATGACAATGGTCCCAAAAATGTCCGATGTGTCCGCCGCAATGTTGCAGTCACAATAAAAATCACTGATCGCCGCCATTACTAGTAAAAAAAAAAAAAAAAATAATAATAATAAATTATTAATAAAAATGCCATAAAACTATCCCTATTTTGTAAACGCTATAACTTTTGCGCAAACCAATCAATCGCTTATTGCGATTTTTTTTTTACCAAAAATATGTAGAAGAATACGTATCGGCCTAACTGAGGGAAAAAAAATTTTTTATATATATTTTTGGGGGATACTTATAACAAAAAGTAAAAAAATAATGCATTTTTTTCAAAATTGGCGCTCTATTTTTGTTTATAGCGCAAAAAATAAAAACCGCATGGGTGATCAAATACCACCAAAAGAAAGCTCTATTTGTGGGAAAAAAAAGGACGTACATTTTGTTTGAGAGCCACGTCGCACGCCCGCGCAATTGCCAGTTAAAGCGACGCAGTGCCAAATCGCAAAAAGTGGTCTGGTCTTTGACCAGCAAAATGGTCCGGTCTGTAAGTGGTTAATGCAGTTTTTTTTTTTGTTAGGGCGGCCCTCCACTTTAATTGAACAAGCTAAAGTTAGAAGCTGATTGGCTTCAGGACCAGTTTGCCTTTGGGACAGCCACACTTTCACCATGCTTCCTTAAGGAATGTATTCACCAACCAAAGATCTGTCACTGACTAATTATCCGAGATTTGAGTACTCTAAATTTGAAAGTCGCTGTTTTCACTACATCAATGACTTCATGATCCCTGGGACAACAGATGAAGTAAATGAAGCATTGCACCCTCTGATATGGCAAATGGAGAACAAAGGAAGGGCTATAAACAGACACATTTCAGGGACCTGCCACAGAGGTGAAATGTTTGGGCATGATGTGGATTAGACTGCTGAGGTCGTGAAAACTAAAAAAAATGTTCAAAAGGGAAGCATGGAAATTCATTGGAGTTGTGGAATTCTGGAGATCATTCATCCCACACCTTGGACTGATTCTAAGTTCCATAGACAATTTAACCAGAAAATAAAGCAAAAGTTCTCATGGTTCAGAAACAGCAGACTGCATTCTTAGCTGCTAAAAAAAATATTTCACAGAACCAGGGACTGGGATCCACGAAACCAGGGGTACCATTGCAGCTGAATGCAGTGGGGGGGGGGGGGGGGGGGGTACCATATCCTGGAGTCTGTGGCAGCCAAATGAAAAAGGTCAGAGCAATACCAATTGGATTTTGCAACTGGTGGAGCCAGAGAAGGTACATGCCACTGGAGAAGTACCTGTTTGTGGCCTACACAACCTTTCAGTATTTGGAGACCATTACAGAAAAGGACCCAATCACCATTTATACTATAATGGCAATAGCATGATGGGTGAGAGAATAGCCTGAACATTAGAAAAACTGTAACCCAAACATTGATGAATTGGAACCTTAAAGGATAGAGAGGTTATTTCAGCCCGGAAAGTCAGAGACATTTCAATACAACTGGCAGGGCCTGTCACTTTTACTAGCATCCAGCCAAAAGAGCGTGCATTCCTATGCTGCAGTCATTGAAGAGGCTCCACCCTTTGAGTCTCTGGTCAGAAGGGGAGACAAATTCAGTAATCGCTGACCGTTCAGCAGCAGTCACCTCACCTAGCCGTCACTGGATAGTGGTATCTTATAACCCAAGTTATGACAGTCCGGTGGCAGACCAGAATTGGAGGATCCAGCCAGTATGGAGAACCTATGACTGGATGATTGCTGGAAAAGAGTCAGAGGGGAGGCAAGAAAGTCTTGGAAAGAAGTCCACTTCCACATCATAAAAGTGGAGCATGTTGATGCACATTTGCAAAGTACAACTGACTAGCAGATAAGATTGCTAAGGTGACTACAGTTGTGCCAACTGATCCTGTTTTTATAAGCTTGACTAGTTGGGCCCATAAGAAATCAAGACATATGGGCAGATAGTAACATCTGAATGGGTACAGCAGAGAGGATTGCCCATAACCATAAACATGGTAAGGACTCCATAGGAAACTGTGTAATGTGTGGACACTTTCCCTGGAAAATCATCTGGGGTATTGTTGCACTACAGTGTACACCTATTTGGGACATTTGCTAGTTCACCCCTGCAAACATGCTGATCAAGTCGCAATGCTCTAATTTCTACAGAAGCTCATTATTGCTTACGATTGATCCAAAGAAGACCAAAGTGAAAATGGCTCACATTTCACCAGAGCAATAGTACAACAGTGGGTAACGATTCTGAAGTGTACTAGCTGTGCCCTGTCCACACCATCCACACAGTTGGCTTGGTTGAGAGATACAGGCTATTGCTGGACCAGATATGCAAGCTTACACGCACGCACGCACACATACATACACCAAGGGGGGTGGGATCAGATTCTTGGACAGGCAATTTTGTTGTCAAATTCTAGGCCAATATACAAAAATACACTATATGAGAGGATGGTGGGGGCTCAGGGAGCAGATTGCAGAATTCAGTATTTATGTGAGGTTCCTAAGAGAACAGGTCCTAACAGGTGCCAATTCACTGCTTCCCATGACACAGGAATAATAAATTATAAATCTGAAGCAGAAACCTCTCTGGGAATAAGAGGAAATCTGGCAGGTAGGTTTGAAGTCATATTTACATTGACTGAAGATCCTCAGAACAGTGGCTGGGATTCTGACTGGGAAGTTAAAACATCATGTAATGCCGGGAAAGCACGTTCATTTATCTCTCCAAGTAACACAAACAGATGCTGGTATCACCTCGAGCTCAGTATAATCTTGAACAAAATAGCCAGGCTGCCTTTATTTATACTAAACACATGGATAACAAAAGAGCGTGGTGGCTTCAGAATCAGCCAGACACTTGTATTCATTCAAAAGAACCAATCACATATGTATATATGCAAATAGAAATGCAGTAGTGACGTGTGTAAAACCATGTGGAAATCACATGGTTCCCGAACACGACCGTGTGCACACTCCCACTGCTACCAATGATGCGAGCCATACTCTATTATGGCCCAGTGAGGAATAATTTTGTATGGTTATGCTATGGTTCCCAAGTACGCAGATCTGCTTACTTAGGAGTTTAAATGCGATCGCCATGGAGTGGCCAGTTCCCTGGTGAGGCACAAACAAATATCCTTAAGAGAGCAAACATATCAGCTGTGTCTGCGGGAAGGTTTCCGCATCCAATGGTCTTCCACTAGCGTCTGTATGTGCAAATACCCTCGCAAGAGCGCATTACAACAAAACAGACACTGGGGGGCATCTGACAACATGCATTAATAAAAATTTCCACAACAATATATATATTGTATATTGTCTCATATTATGGTGTGCTTTCTGTTGGGTCGTTTGGGGTGTGGCTGTATTCCATTGTTCTATTGTTTGTCTGCCTTAGGAGCAGCCTATTATGGGATGTATGTCTATGTGGATTTCTCCAGCAGTCCCTCCCAAAGAGTCTACTGATGAGAAGTTTGAATCCACCTGTGCCATGTTACTGGTGCAGAGGGGAGGGGGAAATCCTCCCAACAGCCTCCCTGCTGATAGGTGGTCTATTGAAATTATGAATAGCTGTATGTCCCTGATCACTGAATGAACAGTTTACCCTGCCCTGAATCCAAGGGAGGGGCGATTGTCCCCTGAGTGTAGATCTTTTGTTACATGTTTGAATAAACAGTCTGTTTTCACCAACATTAACGGCTAATGAAAGGGTGCTCTAAAGGATCTTGGATCGGGCTGGTTTCGGACAAAAGAAGCATTTACGGCGGGCATATTCCTGTTGAGGACAGGGGTTCATCACAAATGGTTGGCAGAGGTGGGATCGTGCCTTCTGGTCATGAACACATCCAAACCACCACCTGGATCCAAGATCTGGATAGCAGGAGAGAAGAGGTACAGATACCAGCCGTCAAGGAAGAGGAATTCCAAAGGAGGTTGCGAGAGATGTGGCTACAGCACAGGGGACCAGTATTGGTGCAGGTCTTGCTGGGACGTTAGTATTCTGTCCGCCAGACCATCAACAAGGAAAAATTCTCTCCTCCATCCATATAAGGTACTGGTCACAGTATGAAGTGCGAGTGCTGTTATTGGGGGAACAACCGAACCAGGAATGGACAGCCGAGTTAAGCAGCCTGACCCGGGCAGAAACGTGCTTGGTCGAGAGCTACAGAGCCCTCCACCGGTATGTAGCCCAAGTGTGCCCATGGACAGGCCCACAGAAGGCTTTGACTACAGTGGCCTGGGACTGTTGTACTGGAGGCTATTCAAGGACCCCGACTTTGGGAGTGATCTGGAGTGGCGTTTGGAGGCAATAACAGAGTACAGAGCGAAGATGGAATGTCTCGGAAGTGCTCTAGGCTCAGCAGCGGGGTGGGGCTCCTATTGCTTGGAACTATGCAGAAGTACCAGCCGACAGTCCTGAAATCACAGCTGAAGTGTCTGCAGTGGGGCAGAGTAACAGTGTGCTTTGCTCACCTCCACCTCAAGCTATGGAAGAGGAGCTTTTATGGCGGATGCATCAAGTTTTAACTCATCTGCATGAAGCGGTTTCTGCACAAGACCAGGTTGGATGGAGGAATGTGTCTGTCCAGCAACCAGAGGATGCTGTCCTCAATCCCCAGCCACAGATCACAGAAAGTATGAACTTAATTGGCTTTTCATTGAAGAAGGTAACATTTACTGAAATTCAAAGTGAAGTGCTAACAACAGGGCAGAGCTCTGCTAGCCTCTGCCTAGCACTGGCAACATCTTCGTTCTACGGACAGGAGATGGTGAAAGTCTATCCCCAGACACCAGTTCCAGAAACTGGGGATTTAATAGACTTCCCTGCTGAAGAAGAACAACCTGGTGAGCCTCTAGCAGAAGAGCTGGCATCAGGGCCAACAGCAGCTTCAGCCTTTCTTCCATCATACTGGCAGGGACATGGGATTTTCTGCCAGTAGCATCTGTGGAGTTACCAGAAACTCTGTCCCACACCTGTGGCAGTTCCGGAAGCCCAGGGTGAGAAGGTGGCGGTCACTCCCCAGTAGCGGATTAAGATCCAGGGAGAGAAGAGAGAGGTGTTTCTACTAGGAGTCAACGAAAAATCACAAGAGAATGATATGAAAGAGCACAAGGAAAAAGACCTGGGGTGTGCCAAAAGGTCACGTGGTCAGTATACCTAAAGGGGGCATACCCAAATATGAAATGGAAAGGAAAAAAATAATAATAAAAGCGGGACGGGAGGGTGGGAAACACCGAACAAGCCGACAGGAGCAAGGAGGAGGAGGGTGGGTTTAAATACCCCCCGACTCCTCCTACAAACTCAGGCCTGCCTCCGGCCGGCCTTCTTATTTGTACTAGGAGTCTCAACGAAAAATCATGAGAGAATGATATGAAAGAGCACAAGGGAAAAGACCTGGGGTGTGCCAAAAGGTCACGTGGTCAGTATACCTAAAGGGGGCAAAAAGAAGACAATAGGGTAGTTTAACCACTTAAGGACCAGGCCTCTTTTTCAGACTTGGTGTTTCCATGTTTAAAACAGTTTTTTTGCTAGAAAATTACTTAGAACCCCCAAACATTTTATATTGTTTTTTTTCTAACACCCTAGAGAATAAAATGGCGGTCATTGAAATACTTTTTTTCACACCGTATTTGCGCAGCGGTCTTACAAGCGCACTTTTTTTGGAAAAAATTCACTTTTTTGAATAAAAAAATAAGACAACAGTAAAATTAGCCCAATTTTTTTATACTGTGAAAGATAATGGTATGCCGAGTAAATTGATACCCAACATGTCACGCTTCAAAATTGCGCCCGCTCGTGGAATGGCGTCAAACTTTTAGCCTCAAAAATCTCCATAAGTGACATTTAAAAAATTCTACAGGTTGCATTTTTTGCGTTACAGAGGAGGTCTAGGGCTAGAATTATGGCTCTCGCTCTACCGATCGCGGTGATACCTCACATGTGTGGTTTGACCACAGTTTTAATATGCGGGCGCTACTCACATATGCGCTCGCTTCTGTGCGCAAGCTCGTCATAACGGGGTGTTTTTAAAAAAAAAATTTGTTTTTCTTATTTATTTTAATTGATTTTATTTATTTTTACACTGTTTTAAAAAAAATAAATAAAATGGATCACTTTTATTCCTATTACAAGGAATGTAAACATCCCTTGTAATAGAAAAAAGCATGACAGGTCCTCTTAAATATGAGATCTGGGGTCAAAAAGTCCTCAGATCTCATATTTGGGCTAAAATGCAAAAAAAAAAAAGAAAATCTGCCATTTAAAGAAAAAATATACCTTTAAGAGGTATGGGCGGAAGTGACGTTTTGACGTCGCTTCCGCCCTCCTATGGTATAGAGACGAGTGGGGGCCATCTTAGCCTCACTTGTCTCTATGCCCAGCAGATGGAAGGACCCGATCGCCTCCGCCGCTACCGACGGCTCCGGTAAGCGGCGGAAGGTGCGGGAGGGGGGGTGGCACCTCTCCCGCCGCCGATAGCGGTGATCTCACGGCGAATCCGCCGCGGAGACCACCGTTATCGTACAGCCGATCGCCGCCTGAAGAGATGGATATCTCGGTTGTGGCAGCAGCTGCTGCCGTTACCGAGATATCCCTCTTCAAAAATAGGACGTACATCGTTGTGCGGCGGTCGGCAAGTGGTTAACAAACAAGTTTATTAACCGTAACTTAACATCAGTCAGTTAAATGTCTGAAAGCCTAAGCCATCTCAATATGCGGATCCGGGATGTATCTAGTGAAACATGCAGAGTTCCACCTCCCCAACTTCTTAATTACATGGGCCGGAATCCCCTGACGAGAGGCCACGTAAGCCGCCCCTATCCTGAATGAATGGCCTGAAAGATCTGCCGGGTTCAAACCTAGATTAGACCATAACATCCGGCAATGCCCGGTGAATTGAGCCATGGTGAGGGGAGCGTGAGGAAAGGGTAGCAACGGATTATCCCTCGGCTTGCCTGCAACCAATGCCCCGAGTTGATCCAAGACTGCCACAGGGAACCAAGCACTGCCGGTACTAAAATACCTCACATCCGTACCAGCTCCAAACTGCTGAGTTTTACATGCAGACAAATGCAACCTGTAATGGTCTGAATGCCTAACTAAAAGACCTACAGTGAGTACCCGTGAACCCGGGCCAGTACGGGTTAACTCACCCGGCCTAAGGAACCCAAAAGACGCCAAATAGATGGCAGCTTTAAGGACCAAACTGAGGAACCTCCCAAAAGGCAGCCTGTCCAGTAGCTCTGACATGCCCCGGAAAATGGGCCCCGTGACCGGTAATCTCCTGACCGAAGAAGGGGGGCTACTCCTCAGGACGGCCCTCAGAATGGCCTTAACAGCATGCGCCGAAAAGATGGATGATCCATTTGGATCCTGCAGGGACAGGTGGTGCTGAACCCCTGCCAAATAAGTCTTGATGGTGCCATGTGACAACTTCAACTGGGAGTGGCAGTAAGCCACAAATGCCAGCAGAAAACGTACATCATACCCATCGAAAAATGGGAATTGAGACCGGAAAATCTGGAAAGTATTCCAGGCCGAGGCATACGCCTTCCTGGTGTTAGCAGATGACACATTGATCGAAGCTGCAGCGTCCAGCAAATGGGAATTCAGTCCAACCTCAGAAGTGACGGCTGCGGGGAAGGTGTGGCGTAAACGTCTGCATCTGGGACCTGTTGGAAGAATAGTGGGAAGTTGAGCCGTGACAAAGCATCTGCCGCAACGTTCTCCACCCCACTGATGAATTCACAATGTATATGGAAATGGTACTGTAAGGACAACCAAATTAACCTGTGCACAAAGGACATAATGATCAAAGACCTGGACCTTCCTTTGTTGATAATCTCCACGGCCGCCAAATTGTCCGTGGAGAAAACCACCGTCTGCCCCGTCCAAGACCCACCCCACACCTGGGCCGCTGCCACTAACTGCCACTATGGGGAAGATCTCAAACAAGGCAGAAGAATCTGTGAACCCTGGGATGGCCAAAATTTCCTCCGGCCAACCAATAGGTGCCAAAAATGGCAGCATAACCCACCGTGGCAGCTGCATCCGACCCCACCTGAGGAGAGGAAAAGGATGCCGCCGGAATGAACATTCTTTAATCCTAACAAGCTTGTGTGCCAGGAGGCTGGCCTGCAAAGCCTTGGAGTCCAGCAAGATCCCTAAAAAGGTCAATGCCGTAGCTGGGCCTTCCAACTTCTTGACAACCAGCGGGACATTTTGAGCCATGAAAACAGAGCACAACTTACGCAGATCTACAGGAGCTGGCCCAGGACTCTCAGTGAGGAGGAAATCATCAAGGTAATGGATGACCTCGTGACAACCCTCCACATGAACGAGAATCCAAACCAGTGCCTGCGCGAACGCATCAACCAACAAAGGACTGCTTTTCGAACCAAAGGTGAGCTTGGTAGCGAAATAGTACAGCCCCCTCCACTTCACCCCATGCCACTTCCAGAGCGACGGCATGATCGGAAGGAGTTTGAAAGCGTCCGCAATATCTGCTTTGGACAGCCAGGCGCCCCTCCCCACCTCGATGATCCACTGGATGGCCTGATCTACTGAAGCATATTTCAAAGAGAATTCCTCCGATGGGATTAAAGCGGGAGTCCCGGCGTTTAAAAAAAAAAAAAAAAGCCAGCAGCTACAAATACTGCAGCTGCTGACTTTTAAAATAAGGACACTTACCCGCCCAGCGCACCCGCGATGTCGGCACCCGAAGCCGATCTCTCGATCGTCTCTCGGGTGCTGCCGCCGCCATCTTGGGTATGGGAATCAGGAATTGGAGCCTTTCGGGTTCATTTCCCGGTTCCCTACTGCGCATGCGCGAGTCGCGCTGTGCAATAAGGATGGTCCTGCTGCCTCTGGGATCCGTGTGTTTCCCAGCAGGCAGCGGGGGACTTTCGGAAAGGGGCGTAATCTACGCCCCTTTCCGCAGATAGCCATGCCGGAAGTGGGTGCAGATACCTGTACTGTACAGGTATCTGCACCCCCCTCCCCCCTGAAAGGTGCCAATTGTGGCGCCGGAGGGGGGGAGGATTCCAATGAGCGGAAGGTCCACTTTAGGGTGGACCCCCGCTTTAAGAAGTTAAAACTAGGCACCGTGGAGCAATGAGGGGCAGACAAATCGTAAATTAAACGTAGTTTATTAGAAAACTTCCCCTTGGCCAACCCCAAAGGATTGACCCTCCAATGCTGGAAAGGAGAAACCCGAAAGGGACCAATGATGAACCCCTTGTCCAGCTCAGACTGCAGCAAGGTGTCTACCGCCCCCAAATCCACCATAGAAGACCTGAGATTGGGACTCTCAAACGTACTAGTAGGCAGAGTAACAAAACCCATATGGAAACCTTCCGTAAACCCATCAATCAAAAAAATCCTTGATGTAGGAGAAGGGTGAGCAACCAACCAAAACTCCAATAGATCCACATTGACCCGGCTCAGTCAGCTGTGCTTGCCCTGCCTGAGAGAGCAGGCTGATTTAGGATGGGCCCTGAAACAACCAGAGCAAATATGCAACAATTGACATTGCCTGTAATTACAAACTCCGTAATTAAAATTGTTACAAATCTGCGACTTGTACTGAACAGGCCGACCCAGCTTGTCAACAGTGGCAGTCTGAGCCGGAGCTGGCAGAGCACTGGGGAAACCCCTGGAAGTGCCCGGGAGAACAGGGAACTCAGTGTTGGGGCACCAGAAGGCCTTGTGAGATGATGACTGGCAAGTGGCGCAGAAAGGAGACCTCAAACCGGCAAAACGACGGCAAAAGAGCTCAGTGTCCACACTACTCCAGTTAGTGACCACCCGATTCTGAGAAAACATGGCTGCAGCTTTAACGGAAAATGAACGGTGATAGTCATAAAAAGCCGTTCCCCCAAATTTGTGACCCAACTCTACCACCGCATACAAGTAATGATCCAACTCCTCCCTCCTGTGGGGACTCATCGAGCAAACAATGTCCCTGAACATTCTGAAAGCCAGAACAAACTCAGGTATAGAGAGCTTGCAGTTCAACCTGTGGTCCCTGGACTTAATGATAACTGACACATCGCCGCAAGCATAAGACTTATTGTCAGCAACATCATGAGCAGCAATCAACAAGGAAGCCAGATTGACATCCTTGCCCTCCAAAATATCCCCCCTGAGATTCCCCGGGATAAAGTGGGCGGGGTGACCGAAGGGACATCAGAACTAGTACCTGCAGCCACCTGTGACGGCCCTGACACCACGGGAACCTCAGCTCCTGCCGCAACCCCAGAAGCTGCCAGATTCACAGGGGTCGGACTAGGATTGGACTCCAGCACCTCCACCCTGGCCCGTAATTCCTGAAAAGAGCCCGCCATTGAGCTAAGGGTAGCCTGGATCTGAGAAAGGGAAGATGACAGCGTACGCAGGGTGGCCTGCTCCAAGCCAGAACCTGAAGAGGTAGGAAATAATAGTCTAAAAAGTTCCGCATTGCGGGCTGAAGCAGAGTAAGAGATCCCCCCTAAGACGCAATTCCGCCATCAATCTCGGGACAGTCCAGGTCCAGGAAGAGGAAATGGAAGCAAAATCACCGATATCTGCAGCCTGCGACATATCCTAAATGAACAAAAACATATCCTAAATGAACAAGCATGAAAACAACAACCACCTATCGATCCCTCCACCGACCATCATCTGAGCCCCCCCCCCCCCCAAACGCGACCTCCCAAGACCTGAACCCCCTAACTTGCCAGAGGCCGAGAAAACCTATGAACCGTAGGCCAATTAAAAACGAAAACTCAGGCCTCCTGAACCTGAAAGCGTGACAGGTTCCCGAAAACCAAAGCAACTACACCGTGAGAGGAAAGTCCTCCTTTAAAATAACGGGTGAGGAGACTTGCCACCTGCCCAAGCCCACTTAAAAACTAACCTCTCCACCCACTAAACCTAACCATGAGATAGAAACATGGCGTAGCAGCGAATAACCCACCAAACAAGGAAACGAGAAACCAAGAGAACGACAACCCAAAACCTGACTTACCTTCGAGCACCTCCAACCCAGACAGAACAAGGCTTGCGACTGGCCCCTGATGCCTGCCCTACAATGTAATACGAACGGAACTGAAACCATGAGACTTTAAAAACAAGCATGAAACGTAAAACAGATGAAACTACGTGACCCAACCTACGAACATGAAAACGTGTCAGGTAATGAACAAAACCTACCCGCCAATACATGAACGTGCCCTGACGTGACTAAGCGGCTGAGGAGACTTGCCACTGCTCAAGACAATTAAAAACGAACATCTCAAACCGTATGACACCCACAGACGTGGTGGGTGACCCTGCAGTTGCGTGACAACCCACCCCCAACCAACCTTTGGCCTAAGTAAACTGACCGAGAAAACCTCATCCCACCCCACCCCCCGAAGAAACTGAAACCCCCGTAACCAGCGAGCCCCTGACGTGACAAAACACTCGAACCCCAAACGTGGGTGACCCACCCTCCCCGACACTTACTGCAACGAGGGAAAAAATTGATTAACAGGAAAACGAGGAAACCTTGACCAGGCGCCCCAGCAACGAGAACTGACGGACGTAAGAATCCCACCTGCAGAGAAAATACAAGTTATACGGAACAGACCACAAACATAAGCTGCGCAAGAACCTGACCCCCCCCCCCCTCCCACCTGACCAGGCGGATCGAGAAAACAGCGCTCAGCGAAGCGCCTGCAGCTCCCCTTGCCCCTGTAACTAGGACACCCCCCCCCCACTCACGACAAGACCAATCATCAGAAATAAAAACATGAAACCCCCCCAACCCCCCCCCTTTTTTTTTTACATATGATTATATACGTCCTCTTTAATTCCAAATATTTTAATTAAATATATTATCCTCTTTCCCTTTTTTTTTAAATATCCTTATTTTTTTAAAGAATCGCCCCACCCCCCACATGCCCCCTATGGCCACCACGCACCAGAAGCCGCTACTCCGGCTTGCAATACCATCCCCACCTCCCCCCATGCCCCTACACTACCTTCGTGTAGAGGCGATAAGCCCCGAACCTCAGCGCGGAGCTGAGGATGTCCGAGAGGAACCGGGACCTGCCGGGAAGAGCCGAAGTGCGGGGGGAAAAGCCGACCGCCGGCGGAACCAGCCGATTGCTGATGGAAGCAGCCAAAACGCAGACGGGAAAAGCCAAAATGTTGCCAGAAACAGCCGAACGCCACCGGAAATCGCAGAAGATGCCGAGACCTCGTGGAGTCGCGCTGGAAGTGACAAACAAGCCGCAAAACACCACAAACAAGCCGACAGGAGCAAGGAGGAGGAGGGTGGGTTTAAATACCCCCCGACTCCCCCTTCAAACTCAGGCCCGCCTGTGGCCAGCCTTCTTATTTATCCTCACTTCCCAACAGTTGGCCAGGGTGAAGGAAGCAATCCTTCCTCCCCAGCAAAGATCAGTGCACCTGGGAGACAGTACCAGAGACATCTCGTTCCAGCAGCCAGATGAGGGTAAGGGAGATGGATCAGCCGGCTTACCTTTCCAGCACCCCAGAATGATGCCGCCAACTCAGCAGAAGAGCTGGTAACAGAGCAGAGTGCTGTTGGCCTCTGCCCACAACTAACAAAAGATGCAATATCCACCTGTATACCCCAGGGATGCTGGGCAGTCAACCCAGATCCCCAAAAGCATGATGAAGTGAGCCCAGCCACCCTGTCTTCTTTCCAGCGGCTGAATGGACTCCAGGGAGAAGGGCCAGTCCACACTTCATCCCAGTGGCGAGTATGTTCTCTGAGAGTTAGAGGTTGGCTGGGTGAGTAATGCTATGTTTGGGGTACTGTGTGGATACCGGCATTGGGGCCTGGATCTACTAACTTCAGAGTCAACCTGTCTGGGATCTCCTCCTGTTAGTTCCCTGCCGAAAGGGGAGATGAGAGGAGTCAGTTTCGTCAGGGGGGCCCGTGGAAACCAGCAGAATCCCTTGGAGAGGTTGGGAAACCATTGTTTCAGCTCCCCATGCACCTCCTATGTCCAAGTAACCCTGTGTCTGTTAGGGGCAAAGGGTGACCAAGAACCCCAGTCTGATTTGTACTAACCAGACTCACTGTACAACCACACTGGAATGTTGTGTGCATAGTGTGTATATATATATATATATATATATATATATGTCTCATACTATGGTGTGCTCTATTGGGTCATTTGGGATGTGGCTGTATTCCATTCTTTGTGTCTGCCTTAGACATACATCCCATAATAGGCTGCTCCTATGTGGATTAGCTGTGAGAGGGGAGGGGGGATTTCTCCAGCAGCCCCTTCCAAAGACAATCTACTGCTGAGAAGTTTGAATCCACCTGTGTCATGCTACTGGTTGAGAGGGGAGGGAGGAAACCCTCCAACAGCCACCCTGCTGATAAGGTGGTCTGTTAAAATGTTGAATATCTGTGTCCCTTATTGCTAATTGGAAGGTTTACCTCACCCTGAATCAAAGGGAGGGGTGATTGTTCTGAGCGTATATCTGTTGTTACACATGTTTGAATAAACAGTCTGTTTTCACCCTACATTGAGTTATGGCTGACTGGGTGCTCTAAGGCAGTGTTTCTCAACCGGTGGTACGTGTGCCCCCAGAGGTATGTTGCCCAGAGCCAAGTGAGACTCCTCACTCTCACTCCTGCTGTGGCTGCCTACATTCCCTATGTGCAAGCCCACCACTCAGGAGAGTGACAGTCTGAGCAAGCAACTCTACAGGCGGCTCAGTGGTGTCGCTAGGGGGGCAGCAGAGGGTCCTGTAGGCAGGGCTCTTCAGCCGGAACATAATATACAAGCCCGCCGCAGTTGCCCAGTGTCAGTCTGAGTAAACAAATCTCCAGGCAGCCACACACTGAATCCTCCTCTGCCTGCAGCCCAGGTGCATGAGGGGGTGGTCTGTTATAATGGAGGGGGGATTTCCTGAGGGGGATCTGCACTGATGGGGGGATTTTCTGAGGGAGGTCTGTGGTGATGAATGGTGGATTTCCTGAGTGGGGGCTGCACTGATGTAGGGGGATCTGTATTGATGGAGGGGGAGATTTCCTAAGGATGGTCTGTACTGATGGAGGGGAGATTTCCTGAGGGGGGTCTATATTGATGGAAGGGGGGGATCTCCTGAGGAAGATCTGCACTGATGGAGAGGGGATTTCCTGAGGGGGTCTGTATTGATGTAGGGGGAAATTTCCTGAGGGGGGTCTGCACTGGAGGGGGGGGGATTATCCTGAGGGAGGGGTCTGCACTGATGGAGGGGGTTAATCCTGAGGGGGGTCTGTACTGATGGAGGGGGGTTATCCTAAGGGGGCCTGCACTGATGGGGGGGTATCCTGAGGGGGGTTGGACTGTCCTGATGGAGGGGGGGTCTGCACTGATGGAGTGGGGTTGTTTGTACTGATGGTGGGGGGGATCTAAAATTAGTGGAGGGGGGTCTTCACTGAGGCGGAGTATAGTTGGTCAAGGGGGGGTGACACCATGTTGTACCACACTGGGTGACAAACCCTAGTGACACCACTGGTCCTCCCCTTGTGTGTGTGGGGGACACACAACTGCTGTGTCATGGAAATTGGGTATGAAATGCCCGGGCAGCCACTGTGACAAAGTTTCACCTCTTAGACCTGCTCTTGTGATAGACAAAACACTGATCCAATGCCAGGATATTGAATCAGTGTGAGGTGTATCACAGGAGCTGGCATGTTACAGCGGCCGCCCAGGCAGGCAATTCAAATCCAAGCTCCGTGACACAACGGGAGATCGTAATCCAGGCACTGGTAGGCATTGCACAGATGAGGCTGCATTTGGTGGGCACTGTACTGATGAGGTTGCATTTGGTGGGCACTGCACTGATGAGGTTGCATTTGGTGGGCACAGCACTGGTAGGCTGCATTTGGTGGGCATTGCACTGATGAGGCCACAGTTGGACACTGCACTGGTAGGCTGCATATGTCTGTGTGTTAACTTTGGATTATGTGCGTGTCTACACGTGTGTTAAATTGGAATTCTGTGTGTTTGTGTGTCAGCCAGTGTGTTAATTTAGGATTATATGTGTCTGCCAGTGTGTTAGTTTGGAATTTTGTTGGTATGTGTGTGTCTGCAAGTGTGTTAGTTTGGGATTGTGTCATTTTGTGTGTGTGTTTATCTATCAGTGTGTGTGTGTGTGTGTGTGTGTGTGTGTGTCATTGCAGTATGCACACATACAATGATATTGCACACAACAAAAACCATCACACAAAGACACAGAAATCATTGCAAACACATACTAACATTACACACAAACACACACACAGAAACCATGACACACAAACAATAGAAATTACTTTCTTGAGAGAGGGGTACTTAGGAAATTTGTTTAGGCCTGCAGGGGTACTTCACCGTAAAAGGTTGAGAAACACTGATCTGACATTGGATCATGCTGGTACCGGACAGAAGAAGCATTTACTGCCGACAGACTCATCTTGAGTACAGGGGTCCATCACCGTTCTCTTCCGAACAAATCTCTCTCCACTCTTCAATCAAATTTTCAATTCTGCTGGCAACCCAAATCCATTACTTACCTAGGTACCACCATCCCGGCACACATACAGGATCTATACGCCCTTAACTATAGCCCACTCCTTATGAAAATTAGAAGGTTAATTGAATCATGGCAAGACATTCATGCTTCTTGGTTTGACCAAATTCATATGTTAAAGGATATCAGGCCATACCAATTGTACTACCTTTTTCCATACTCTCCGACCCCTAGCAAATTCAATTCCTCTGGTGCGGCAGCCAATCCAGACTAAAGCACAAACGTCTTTGCTATCCTAAATCGGAGGCCGGGGCAGGTCTCAGATTTTGAAATATACCATACTTCAGCTATTGTATACCCCGCCACTTTATCAGCGATCTACAAATCAGTTTTGGCTCACACCCACAGTACACTCCCTACATTCATTAAATTGTGGTCCAGAGATCTGGGGCTTGAGGTTCCCACCAGAGATTGGCATACTACATTTCTTTTTCCCCAGAAATACTCTATCTCGTATTACGCTCAGGAGAAAAACTATAAACTTCTATCCAGGTGGTACTGTGATCCGGTCGCCATTAACCAAATATTTCCATCAGTCATGGACATATGCTGGTGCTGTCACACGGGGAGAGGAACGTACCTGCATATCTGGTGGGAGGGTAAATGTATTCGCCCTTTTTGGTTACAGATGAAGATCTACACTGAGATCTATGATGAGCCCCTCACCCCCTCCCCAACCATAGCTCTGTTATCTATCCTCCCAGACAAGATTTTATCCCAGAAATCCAGTTTGCTTTTTCTTTCTGCAGTCAGTTAATCTCTAGATACTGGAAGAATACATCTCCCCCGTCCTTAGCTTTGTGGGTGAACAGAATTAAATCATATAATGCTTATGGAAAAGATGCAGGCTAAAGAGCTTGTTAAGTGGGAAAAATTTTAAAAACATTGGTACATTTGGATGCATTACACCTCAATGGAAAAATCGAGCAATAGACTAGGTCAGTAAACCCTAATCTTACCCTTTTTTTCTTTTTTTAAAGCTAAAAGAACTAGTCTCCATTTCTTCTCTTTCCCTTTTTCTTCTTACTTTTGGCTACACTCTCCTCTTTTCCATAAATATTGTTCTGAATTGATCCTCTATGAGCCTCCTGATTTCGCAATGAAAGTGCTATTGCCCATTTGATCAGCTTTGTTTAAAAGAAACCAACAAAAGAACTTCCATGTAGACACATGCACAACTTTTGAACACACCATAGACTATGATTACGGCATTGTGTTTTGCAGTCTCCAGATATTTCATACCATAGAGAATCAGTCTTTAAAACATGGCAGTTTTTCATGCTTTTTGCTCTACCCGCATACTCTGTGGTATATCTGAACATCAAATCAGATAATATTAAAATAAAACCATCTAATATATATCTGGCTTTAGGAACGTACAGTTGTCATGCCACCTATTTTTGATTGCATATACATTTCCATTCCATTTTAATTCTTGTGTGTAAAGGTTGTGTAGACAACATTCATAACATTCAAATCTGTATCTTAGCCAAAAAAATCCATTTATTAAAACAAAAATTACAAAACAAATGTGTTTTCTTACAAACATATAAATTATTTTTATTTACAAAGCCATGTTACAAAAAAATAAAGAAAAACAACAAAAAAAAAATTAAATGTAAGACAATAACAATACATCCCTCACTGGAAAATATCTCCAGGCCAGGCACATGACCATGGCAGTATCAATCAGATACATTTGTTCATCTTTATAAGCTATTTTTTCTTTTTTTTTAAACTTTACATCATAGAATTTACTATTTACACCTACTTGAAACATTTTGGGAGGGGTTTTTTTGTTTTGTTTTTTACAGTTTTGCACCACTGAAAAATACCCCCATGTTTTTAAATGTATTTATTTTAAATACAGCTCCAGTCCAGCTTAACCGTCCATAAAAATCCTTAGTAAAATCTTCCAATATTAAAAAAAAATAATAATAAAAGAACAGTGTGAAATCCTTTACATAAATCAACAAGTCTGAGGACACTTCAAGTACAATGAAATTAAAGTAACTCAATATGCTGAAGCATTTTATTAAACATTTTTGCCCTGGTCTTTAGTTTGTAAGAACTAAATTACTAACTTATTTCAGTCAAACCAATTAGAACATAAAAATCACATGATTCGAATAGTGGTTTTAAGTTGCATGACTATGAACTTTTCGCCACAAATTTATTAAGGAGACCAGGATGATTATAACTTTGCCAAGTGGGATTAGATCTGAAGGATAGAAAGGGAAAACAATCTATTTAAGGCTTTTAGGAAACTGACCCTATACCATAGGTGGACAACCTCAGGCCCTAAGCTGTTGAGAAAAAGACACATCCCAGCATGCTTTGTCAGTCACTGAGAGCCAAAGGTTGTCATGAATAGTAGAGCATTACTAAATGAAGTTTAACCTTATCAGTTCTGAAGAGCATTTGAAATACCTCCAACAATGAAAAGGTTAAGGCATTCGGATTATAAAACACCATGGAGTATTTCTACACTAAACCAAACTGAGGCTTCCACAGTAGTCGTGGAACCCTGAGAAATTGTTAGCCCCCCTTTAAAGCAAGAGTGGATGACAATTTGATCAGATTCCTCTCATCACGCACCGCTTCTCAAGTATTATTAATATGGAATGAATTATATTGATATAAATATTACAGAAAAGAGAAGGAAAAGGGGAAATTAAAATAGTGTTATAAGTATGCATTGTAGGAAAAATTGTTTCTTTACAGAAAAGGGACTCGGGCATGCTATCTTCAAAAGCCTTCTGGAAAAACTGTATTTTGTAGCAGGAAAGCACATGATATTAGGTGCAAATGACTTTGTCAACAGGTTTTCAACCCCAGGACACAACAGATCAAACCCATAGTTATCAGAGTTTTGTTCAAGTGTCATGGTTGATACAGCATACCCAAAATAAAAGGTGTAGAAAAAAAAATAAAAAGATTTTTAAGGGCTGAGCCTCCAGCGTTAGAATATGCTGTATAAACTGTTTTCTACAAAGATCAATCATTGCTATGTACATTGTTATATTGATAGAAAAGAAGGCAAATAAGTTCTGCATGTCACTCGTATGGCTAACAGGCTTGTACACTGCAAAGTGTGGCAGATTCTAAGCTTCTATTGCTGGGAATGTAATTCAATTCCATTACATTATGAACACATTCACCTCCAAAGCTATGCATCTCATTCAACAGAAGGGCTAGTTTTAAGGAAATCAAAATTAAGACAATTGTATGGTCTTCCATGTCCAGACATGAATCCAGTACCTCTTCTACATCTGCTCTTCAGCATCTGGTGAGTATGTCCAAAACATACAGTACATGTATAGTGTAATATCTAAAGAAGTGGAAAAAATGCATCACCAAAACATCCATCCTTATTTACTACAAAAGGGGCCTGCAACACAAATGGGAATAGGAGGGCTAAAGGTATAACTTTAAATTTTTAAGAAAATGTGGAATACTCTGATTTAATATAGACGTTCAGCCAAATATTAACTATACTTAAAGTGGTTGTAAACCCTTACAAACCACTTTGACCTACAGGTAAGCCTAGATTAAGGCTTACCTGTAGGTCCAAGAAATATCTCCTAAACCTACACAGTTTAGGAGATATTTACAAAAAGACAGGCACCACTGTCTATGGCACATGCGCCGTAGACAGTGGCGTGCAGGCGCACTGAGCGCGCCGCAGATCACGGCGATATGCCGCTCATGTCGGCTCCTGTGCGCATGTGCGGGAGTGACGTCATCGTGGCTCCGGCGAATCACAGCACCAGAGCAGCAAGACCCGGAAGTCACTCCGGGATACATGGCAGCGGTGAAGATAAAAGGAGGAGGTCCGCTTTGGGGGCTTCGTTCTCAGGTAATTTATTCATAATGAGCTAGTATGCTATGCATACTAGCTCATTATGCCTTTGCCTTGCAGGCAGCATTAAAAAATAAAAATAAAAAGTGCATTTACTTCCTCTTTAAACCTGCTAACACCCCCATTCTAAGCCTATTATAACTACTCTGTGAAACAAAAGATGTCTACACCTACCTATACTAAGGGTACTCCAGTCCAGTCCCATGATCTCTCCAGCAGCCGGCTTCAATGGAGAGACTGCCAACAACAGGCGCAAAACCTATGCAGTGATGTCGTCCATAGGCTTACTATGAAAAAATTGTTATTGGCTGTCCCTCCTCTACACTGAAGCTAGTGCTGGGAACTAATCATTTGACCGGACCAGAGTGTCCTCAGCATAGGCAAGTATAGAGTTCTTTCTTTTAAAGGGTAGTTAGAATAGGCTTAAAATGAGATTGGGAGAAGCTTTAAGTATAGTTAGAATTTGACTGGACTTCCACTTTAATATCAAAACATTGATTTTCATTACCCTGATTATTTTTGCGAAATACATGTAAAGTGCAGAACGATTACAGAGATGGCAAAAGCCTTTTTAGGTTTTAATGGTGGTTTCTGTGGCAATAAGTTATGCCCTTTATGTTCTGAATCTAAAGTTAAAGAGAACACTGCTTGGGTCATATTAAAGGGAACTCCAACTAAAACTGACACTTCAGATTTTTAAACTACTAAGGGCACTGTGGTCTGGTCATATGAGCTCTCCAGCAGAGTAGGCTTCAGTGAAAAGCAGAGATCACCAACAACGGCTACAGAGCCAATGCGGTGACATCACTCAGACTTACTATGGGACATCCGTTGTCGGCTGTCCCTCCTCTACACTGAAGCCAGCACTGGGAACCAATCATGTGACCGGAATGCTCTCAGCATAGGTAAGTATAGACCTCTTTCCTTTAAACGGTAGTTAGAATAGGCTTAGAATGGGGATTGGAGCAGGTTTAAGTATAGTTTGAATTTAACTGGACCTTAATACCACAACATTGGTTTATGAGAGAGATCATGTGACCAGACTGGAGGGCCCTTAGTACATAAAAAATCTGAAGTGACAGTTTTAGTTGGATTTGCCCTCATAACATTGAACACTAATCGAGTCATTAAAAGGGCAATTCCAACTTGGCACTTCAAATTTTTAATATACCAGTGGTTTCATTAACTTGACGCTTCTTTTACCTTGGATACTTTTATTTTTTTAAAACATGCATTTTGGGAGTTAGGTTAAGGTTAGGCGGATATAGAATTTCTGGTGAATAATTGAGCTCTGGAGAGTTATGAACCAGTCATATGTGATTTAAGTCCAATGCCAGGTCATTTTCTGTTGGTCTGAAGCTCTCTCTACCAGGATTCGGAGCCACAGAAATTCATGCATAATCTTCAACACCCATACCATTGAGTATTGCAAGATGACAGGACCCAAAAGTGATTGGTTTGTTTTTAAAGGAGTCAGAAATATTTCTAATCTTCTGAAAGCAGACTACCTACATAAATGGAAGCCTTTTTACTATTACAGGACACTAAAGGTGTATACGGGCAGCAACTCTTTTCACAAGTGGAAATTTACTGAAAGAAAAAAATGCTGAAATATGTATTCACACTGTGATTTGTGACAAGGCAAGTAGGCCACGGGGAGAAAAAGTAGACTGGAGGTAAGATTTAAACATTGTTTTGTTAGCCTTTCTCCATTTACAATGAGTAGTGCATTACAGTAGCCCATTTATTTTGAGCCTCAACATATGAAAAAAATATTCCTGCACTATCATTGCACTGCATGACAACACTGCAGTTCATTTATATCTGTGTGTTGTGAAGGGTTGAAGGGCAGTTACATTTTTGTTGCTCTGTATATGGGTGTGGTAACAAATTGCAAGGCACCTGCATCACGTGTTGTGGTGCATGGGTGTGAGAAAAAAGCCTTAGTATTCGATTACAACATAAAGGCCTTTTTACCACATTTTATAAACTCAGCTTTTTTTTTTTTTAACAGACGTTAATAAACTCAACTTTTTAATGTAATTATTAGTGCCAAGAAATCCCAGATTTCCATATCAAAGATTTGTAAAGAATAAAATACAAAGTTTATATTTTGGTTAATTTTATATGGACAACTGAACATAACTGAAACTATATTTATAAAAACCAAACATTTTCCAGGTTATTTCCCTGTATTGTTGCAGGACACTAAGGCAGTAAAATGCATCAGTAATGTGAACTCTAAATGACTAAAGAAAAACATCACTAATTGATGGGCTATGCACGTATTATAATACTACTTTATGTAACAAAACACAGTTTTTACCCAACACTGTAGTAGTCAGGGCAATTTGATCCCTACTGTTAGAAAGCAACTTAGGAAGTGGTAGTAAAGACCAATTCAGATGGTGAAACATTTAATACTTAGACTTATAGCATCAGTAGTTTATCTGATTAATCAGGAGCAATTCATTGTAATTGTTCCAAGTACAGGAATTTTCACTCTCCAAATATCTTCTACCCATAAAAGGGATACACTTATAGGGGAGTAACTTCTGGAAGCTAAAGCAGAGGAAGTACAGAAAGCGGTAAATTTCCAGTTTTCATCCTTTATCCAGAACTTGGAAAACAAAACAAAATTTGATAGGCTTATGAATCATCATCATAATATATTATAGGTACATGAATCAACCTATGGCAAACGGGGGAAAACAGAGCAAGCCTTGTACTTTTCAGGTGACCTACTAAATAAGAGCACACCAATATTGCTTAATCCCCAGAGAATTGAATAAGTATTCAACTCTGCAGATCGAGCGATTTGAAACAGAGTACTCAAAAGAACCACAATATCCCTGAAAAGTATAACTTGATCTGCAGCTACCCAGTTTGCTCATATCGTGTGGCTGGCATGCTTGTATTGATAAGGCTCTCAGCTTGTATGTTCCTCCACTTGCTGCAGATCACTCCCTATTTAAGATGAAGACCCCTTGGCTTCCATATTTGCATACCGCAATATTGCAATGAACACTATGGTGCCTGGTGATATATATATATATATATATATATATACATACACCATCCGCAGTAAGGCAAACTACATTTTGCCAGAAGTCTAAAGCAACATTGGCAAAAATATCAGTTGGAATTTGCAAGTGTAGTTGTACCCCTCATTGTACAAGGCACTGTTTTATCTTATTATTTTTTTTAGCAAACTACTACTTACTCAATAAACATTCCAGAAAAGGGAGACCATTCGCTTGACTTGTGGGCAAAAATTTCAGAAACAAACGTGATTGTAGGAGGGCACAACTTCCCAGATCAAATATTCCATGGCTGATGGCAAATTAAACCAAGCTTATGTGTATTGCTTTACTGTTGGCATTGACTGTATTCTAACCATAGGTTCTTTGAGGCATTAGTGCTATATGGAATTGATATTATTACCTTTACATTTCCCCTGCATGGACCTTTGGGCAGAGGAGGGACAGGCTCACTACTAGACACTGATTTACAGTTCAAAGGAAAAGTATGTTCCAAGTTTTAGGAAGAAACGGGTAATTAAAGGAAGTAATGTAAAGCAGCAAAAGGAAGAGGCAAGATTTTAAATTTCAATCCTCAATTTCAGCACACCAGAAAGAACAAAAAAAATAAATAAATAATGACCATATGTAAGATCCTTACAATCTTAAAAAAAAACTGTGCAAAAATAACCAAGATATGTACAGATTATTTTCATCTTTAGAAATATACAACATAACGCATATAAAAAAAATATAAACATTGCTCTGACTTTCCTAAGTTGCATTACTCAGTCTCAATCATTTCAGCAAAACATAAATTATTATAAAATTAACACTAAATAACAACAAAAAAAGTCCTTAGTATCCTTAATGTTTTCCCCTGAACAATCTTAGCTCTAATTCATAACTTCTTTTTATTAATTATAGTTACTGTATGAAGCTGTATAGGAAAAACAAGCCCACCATTATGATGTAAATTAAGCCAACATATTAAGTGCACTTTTAACACTGTTGAGACAGAAAGAGTTCGGTATGATTGAAATTTGCAAAGCTTTCATACACACAGGTTTGGACAAAGGGTGAAGCAGACTTTGCAGTGAAACAGGAGATAGCAGGTCATCAAAGTGATCTTGTACATTGCAGTCTTCAAACTTTGGCAGTGTCTTGGCATCTGCAATTTGGAATTTTCTCATGTAAGGCTCATATTTAAAAAATAAATAAATAAAAAAAATGAACAAAAAAGAAAAATCACACATTAAACTATTATACAGGGGCTGGTGAAGTGGGACAAACAAATGCAAACTGTGTAAATTATCTCCCCTCCATGTTTCTGATCTTGTTCCTTGCAATGCAGTCATAATGGCTTTGGGAGTCTGCAACCCATAGCTTAATCTCTTTTTTCCCCTCGGTGCTGACCTCACAGAAGTCAAATGGGGAAATCTACAGAGATTATGGTACAGGCTGTCTCTAAAGCGCCCCTGCCAACTATTCTTCACAAATTAATCAGCTAAATGGAAGTGAGATTAATGTACAGGTCAAAATCAGATCCTCCTTACTTCATCAGTCCACGCATAACAGTTTAGCCTTGAGAGGTCTTTAATAAAATAAAATCAGTTGCCAATAGAAACCAAAACACCCAAAGTATAATCCTTGGTCCAGTAGCCCAATATAAACATATTACATAGGGTAACACTGCAGCAACTTGCTGGATGGCACATTTTTAACTGGAGTTTTACAGTATAAATAAAATATTGAACCCCTGATTTGGGCAACTCCACTTCATTCTGTGGAAGATAAGGGTTTTTTGTTGCCAAGCCTACAAAGCAATAGTAGGTTATTAATTTGCTAGAGTGATTTGCAAATACAGAAACATTTTTGTTTGATGCAACTTTCAAGTAACTACTCCATCAACTATGATAATGCTATCAAAATACTTCATAGTGAAGGAGGAAATATTTGATGTACAGTGGGCAAAAAAAAAAAAAATGTATAGGTAGTTCAATAATAGCAATGCAAACATTGTCCAGAACAGGATCAGATTTTCTAATAAAAGAGATCTCAAATATATGGACAAACAAACAGTTGCACTTCTATATTCTATAGACCACACCTTCAAAATTACAAATTGCAACGGTGTCCCTTCTGTCACTATGTGCATTAATTTGCATATTACTACAATCAAAGAGATTAGACTGATCCAACTGTATTGGCTGAAGTGTGCAAAAAATATAAAAAAAATGAAGCAACATGATTGAGGCTTCTGGCACACCCTCGAATTAGGAAGGGAATCAAAAGATATAATCCATTTGCTAAAAAAAATTGGAAGATTATTCACCAACATTTTTACATATCTCTAATTTATAGTTTCATATTGAAGGTGTATTTTACAGGTATGCATACAGCAAGTGCTACCAAAGCACAGAGGAACTGAAATCTTATCTCCCAGGTACGTTGTTTCTAGCAGTTATGATGATGTTGATCTTTCATTTAAAGGACAAGTTCACCTTTTACCAAAAAATTATAAATGCACATTTTTTTGTAGCTAAATATTTTGTGCATTTACAATGTTTTCTTTTAGGAGCCTGGAAAGCACTGCACCTGCAATCAGCAGATCACTGGTGCCATGCAGCATGCAGGACTCCTGCACACTGTCCTTACTGTGTAAGATGTCTGCCATATCATACAGGCAGTTTTCCACTGACAGGAAGAATCAATGACCTATCACAGCACTCAACAGCACCGTGGTAAGTTCATTGACAACTAGAAGTCGATAGCCGAAAACGCTGTTGGTACTTGTAGTTCATTAATTTACAGGGACTTGTAAATCAATGACACGGCCACGCTCTCTTCGAATTGTGGCAACAAGTACAGGGAGAAGATCCCCCGGCTCACTGCCACAAGGACAGGGGGGGGGGGGTCTGATGCTCAAAATGTTACATGTTACACCCTAAATATGGGTGTAACTTGTAACATGTTCAGGAAAGGTGAATTTATCCTTTAAGCTGGTCATAAACCGCTAGATTTTTTTTGTTCTGCCTGCAGGCTAAATGAAAAAAATCAAACAGATTCCTCCATCTACATTATAAAGCACAGATGGACGAATCCCCCTACAACTGTATCTGAAAGGATAAAAGGCTGTTCTCTCAGAAGGTGGCCAGCCATGTATTACATTTTGGGCAGTTCATTGGGAACTGGCTGATATCCACATAGTATGGCCAGTTTTACTTTGTAGACTGGATTGGAAGCAACCAAAATGATGTTACAACATAAAATACATATCAATTTACTTAATGAGAAATACTCATTGGTCTTCTTAACAGGGGTTTAAGGACCAGAATCAACATTTGGAGTCAGAGGACAATATTTAATAACATGGTGTAAACAGCAGTGACACATTGTCAGTGAGGACAATACAATGGATCAGCTTTTACTGCATAATTAGACCAATAAATGCTTCTTTTTGTTTGTTGCAATGAGCAACCACAAGCCATCTCTGCACCACATTACTAAATAGGCCTAGGATATGCCAGCATAAATTTCCAGTGTCATCACCAGAAGTGGACCTTACTGTCCCCACACTCTTCACCATGTACACCCAGTAACTGAGAAGTCTCTCTAATCAGGACACAGCATGATTATACCAACATACATCTAATCACCTGAAAACAGCAATCTAATTGGGAGATGCTCTGTAAGACAATGCTCTGCTGCCCATGTCCTTCTAATGAAACAGCAAAAGTGAAGCGTTTAACTCCTGCTCATATATAGAGGAATGAGTTATATTTTTTAATATAGAAATGTAATATTCCCCCCTTTATACTTCATGATGTTATTTTTTTCCTTCCAGAAGTTTTTTCTATGGAAAGTTGCAGTTTGATGTCAAGGAAAGGAAAAGGAAGACTTTAAAAATGAAGGAGGGTGTCTTGCTAATTCACTGCTTTGCCAGTCATAACAAACCCTTGAGCAGAACAGCTGTCTTCAGTTCATCTCCCATCACAAAAGAGGCCATTAAACAATACCCAAGGCTCTAACTGGTCTATTCATGGTTGTAATCTACCAGAAAACAGTAACAGATGTAGTTGGGAACAACCTGTGATTATTTCACCCCAGTGCCATCCATTCCTTGCTGCAGTTCTCTTTCATGTAACATATTATAAATGGTGAAATAAAGGGGAAGGAAAAAAAAAAAAAAAAAAAAGGAGTACAGACATTGCTGCTATGACCGTTTCATGGTCATAAAGGCTGGGGAAGATGATCCTTCTTGAAGCAAAGGTCTCTAGGCAGAACTGTCTCTTCTCCTAAAACACCCTTGTGGCCAAGAAGAATGATTTCTACTTAAAAAGTAATTCCCCAACCATAAATGGCAAAGCAAAAACACCCAGTTTGGTTCTGTAAACTTTAGACTAACACGTCTCCATAATGTAGTTGTGAAAGGCGACACACTGCCCCCTGCTCGTTGCCAATGAAGAGCTCATGAAGGGCTGCAGATACCTCAATGTACTTGTCTGAATTTTTTTCAGCGTCATGGAAGTGTTCTTATTCTGCCAGTGCGGTTCGTTGTCTTCTTAAAAACAAAGAAATATGGATCATTGCAAGTATGTTATAATAGCACTATTTGCTATTTACATTGGATCTATTGTTTCATTTATACTCTAGTAAAAGTTAGCATTCATGAAACTATTCAGAAAAAAAAAAGATCACCTAGCTCTCTTATCTTTGATCTGTTTTGTGAATGAGGTCCTGCACACTTGATGTAATAAAGCAAAGAAAAAAAAAACAGATGATGTTCTGCCACATTTGCCGTATAAATACACAAGGGCTGTACCGAAGGTAATGCAAACGTAGCGATAACTTTTTTTTATTAACTTACATAGGTTGTTCCAATTTCACATGTTGGTAGAGTAAAGCCGCGTACACACGGGCGGACTGTCTGGCCAACTAAGTCCGTCAGACAATCCGGCGGACAGTCCGTCCTACTTTCGAATGAACGGACTTGACCACACACTATGAACAGACAGTCCGTCGAAAGCTTGCGCGATGACGTGTACAGCACGTACGACGGGACTAGAAATAGGACGTCCAATACACAGCAATGCAACCTTTCGCCGTGTAAATCCTTTCTGAGCATGCGCCATACTTAGTCTGTCGAACTAGCCTACTCACGAGCGGACTGTCCGCTGAAACCAAAGTTGGACGGACAATATTACGGAAATTCCGAAATACTTAGTCCGCCAGACTGCACGCTGAAAAAGTCAGCTGAAGCCCACACACGAGCGGACTGTCCGCTGAAATGTGTTTCGGTGGGCTAAGTTGGACAGACAGTCCGCCCATGTGTACGCGGCTTTACTCTTCCTCTATAGTAACTCTTCTTTTTTTTAGCTCAATGTATTTATTGCATTTTGAAAAAGTATAAAAAAGAATTACCATGTAGGATCTTAAAGCAGAAGACATACCATATACCAACAGTAGACAATAGTCAACAAGACCAATTGTGTAGGCCTCTGACTAGTACCGAGATATCCGTATTTGTTAGTAACAATCGAGGAGGCCATTCATAGCTGTGTTCTAGTAATGTCCGAGTGTAAGCAGGGAGGGTGATCCACCTCAGGGGCCTGTTTACAAGTAAGAATCTAACTAAAAAGAAAAAAAAGAAAAAGAAAAGAGGGGAGGAAGAAAAGGAGTGAGGGTATATCCCCCCCCCCCCCCCCACAGACTCAGGTCACACGAAGCAAGCTAGGAAAATTACAAAGCTCCCAAACTGGAAGAATTTAGGGAAGGCAGCGCATAGTTAAAAGTATTACTAAACCCAGGACCCTCCATTCACTATATCCCACAGTACGCAGAATATGGAAGTATATACCAGTCTTCTGACTTCTATCAGTGTCTGGTTAAATCTTGCAGGAGGAGATTTCATTGGACTTTGACTGTCCCATGAGGCTGCAGGACCTCTGACCCTGTCTGGACAGTGCCAATTACATGCACCCTCCCAAGAGAAAAAAAAAAAAGACTCTCTAGCAATACACACAAAACTGAGCATGTGCAGAGTGATTCCAAAAGCTCTGCGCTATCAGGAGATGGACTGGGGACTATGGAAGAAGAGAAGGATCAGAGAAGACAGGATCAAGCAGTCTTTTTACACAGTGTGAAGGAGCATTAGCCCCTTCGGTTCCACAGCAAGTATAACAAGAATGCTTTACTGCATACACAAACTCATTTTACTGTTGTGAGTTTAACACTTTAGCCATGGTTCCCTTAAGTTTTGAAATTTGTATTTCGAGTCAATACTTGACAAATGGATTCCAAGCAGAAGCAACATGCCCTCATTACATTTTTGACAAAGGAGGGGTGCAGGCTGTCTGACATCCACAGAGGGTTACAGAATGTTTATGGAGATGACACCATTGACAAGAGAAATGCGCACAGATGGATAAAGTTGTTTAAAGAAGGGGGAAAATCAGTGCTGGAGACAAACCAGACAGTAGGAGACTATCAACCGTGACCACTGACACGAATCCTCAGTGAGTGGACGAATACATTTGCATTGACAGGCGAGTCATAATGTTTTAGCTTGATGCACAACTGGACTGTTGTCACAATGCCATAAAGAAGCAGGTGGAAGATTTAGGATATTGGAAAGTGTGTGCAAAGTGGGTACCTCTGCAGTTGACATCAGATTAGAAGTAGAGAAGGGTGGAAGTCTGCTCTGATCTGATGGAAGCATTTGAAGCCAATGAATACACAATTTATTTATTTTTTCCCCCTCGCCAATCTAGTAACAGAGGATGAAACATGGACATATCTTTATGATCCAGAAACAAACAAATCAGTCCATGGAATAGTGTCACACCTCTTCCCTAATTCCTAAGACGTTCAAGAGCCAGTGATCAGCACAGAAAGTAACAGTGACTGTTTTTGGGATGAACGTGGCCCTACTGTGAGCAGCAAGTGGTACATTGAGGCCCTTAAGAAGTTTAGAAAAGCATTAGGAGGAAGATACTGAACAAGAATCTGAAAACGATCCACATTCATCATGACAATATGTGACCACACACATCTTTGGCAAAAAAAAAAAAATCGGGCGATAGCCAAATCCATCTAGTCAGTAAGCCATTATACAGCCCAGATTTAGTTCCCTCTGACTTTCACTTGTTTGGTCCAATAAAGAACAGTCTTTGGGGACAAAACTTTGATGATACAGACGAGGTGAATTGGAGGCGAAGAACAGTGCACACCAGAATTTTACCAAAGAGGATTCAAGAGTTGAGTTCATGATGGCGCAAATGAACAGTTTATGATGGAGACTGTTGAGTAGTACCTTTGTACAGAGGAAGATTTACTCTATCAGCATGTGAAATTTCAACGAACTAAGTTAATAATAATGTTACGCCCACTTTTGCATTACTTTCGGTACAGCCCTCATACATACTGTAAAGGCACTGCAAGAAATGGTAAGGTTTAAAGAGCACAAATCTATTGCAATCAGATTTGTTTACTCAGTCATGGAGAAATTCCAATGGATTGCTATAGATTAATACACTTTGTACATAAAAAAAAATATTAAATTCAGACACAGGGTCTACACTACCATCAATTCTATACCACGACATTAAATAAATGGTAGGTTACAGGCAGAGCAATGATTTTAGAAATAAGTTTACGGCTGGCAGCTCCCAAAGCTGATATTTTAGTTATGTTTGGTTGATAAGTTGAATCACAAAGTAGGTTAAATATCTAGAGCATGCTGGTGGTAAGACATCCCCAATAGGACACCGAGCAACCATACCACTAGAATAACTAAAAGATTTAAGAAGCTGTGGGGTGACTGGACCCACTGCCACCCACATCAAAACCAAATTATTTCAGTTTTTTAAATTGGACTTTTAGATTCTTTCCAACTTCACAAATAACTTTAACATCGTGGAAATATGACAAAACTGTGCCCCTTCTTGTCACTAGATACATAAAAAAAAGCCATCATTTTTTTCTTTTTATTAAATTCTGAACACGCAGAAATAACACCAACTGAATGTCTACATAATAGCTTTAGTAATGTACTACAGCATCTATACAATATAATCTTTTCACATGAAGTTTAGTCACAAACTGATCACAGTTGGTTAAAATACAGGAAAATTGTATCCCAAATATTCAAATACAAATTGCCAATCAGGTAGCTACTTACTTGCTTGTTGTGTGCAGTATTTGATGTACTTGAAGTAGTAGACTGTGACAAAGCTACGCTGCTACTTTTCCCCATCTGGTAAGAGACAAAGAAATTTAGTGCAGAAAGTGTATTCTAGAAAAAAAAAAATCAGACTAAAGTTCTATCAACACAGGGTGATAAAAACGGGAGGTTTCTGGCCATGTTAGCGCATCATGACACCCCCCTTACCATTGTCTCAGTGATAAAAACAAATGGGGGATCCACAGTGATCTCTCTAGATGACATATTACAAGAGTTTAGGTCCTTTTATAGAAGTCTCTATACCTCTTTACTGCCACCAAATTACAACCCTGTCGCTATGTACCCCTCTCTTGGACATGGTAGCTCCGGGTTAGCTTTCTGACTGAGGGAATTTCTAGTAGGACCTATAACTTCAGTGGAAATCCTGTTGATCATCAACTTCTTCCCACGTGGGAGGGCCTCAGGCTCGAATGGCCCACCCAATTGAAATTTACAAAGCACACTGTGCACAGTTGGCTCCTCGGTTCGCTACCTTGTACACAGGTTGTCTGGTGAGCGACACACTCCCCTCCTCCATGAGTGCGACTCTCACATTGTCTAATCCATAAAAGTCCTAAAGATCCAGCACTCTGTGCCTCCTACATGCCAATAGTTTTATTAAACCTGGACATCAAAATTCTTACCAAGCTTTTAACGAATAGATAGCATTCTCCCTACGGTTATAGACTCGGACCAAACAGGATTTATATCCGGTAAATCCACAGATATAAATATTCATAGACTCTTCAATAATATCCACTCCTCTCACTCCAACCAAGGTAAATGGGTAATTGCATCCCTAGACACAGAAAAAGCGCTTGACACAGTGGAATGGGAGTACTTGTGGGAAGCCATGAGATGTATGGGATTCTTGCCTATCTTCATTCAATGGTTGCGTACCTTATACAAGAACACTTCCACATCAGTGAAATTGGGAGGTCACCCATCAGGTCCTTTTTCACTCCATAGGGGCATGTAGCTGCCCCCTCGCCCCGACTCTATTAGCCAGGAAACTGATAGCGAGGCCCTCCGCAGCTCCCTGCAAATCAAAGGCCTCTGCATTGGCTGGAGGAGAGGGTGGCCATGTATGCCGACAATCTGCTCTGTTTTCCCAATAATCACGCAGGTCCTTCTCTGCAGGGTGCTCTCCACATTCTTAATACCTTCTCGGAGGTCACAGGCCTCTGGGTGAACTGGACGAAATCTCAACTTATTCCAGTTGACCCAGAAGCCAGAGTGAATACGCCGCCTGATATAAGTAACTGAAATAAATATCCCTCTGCAATGGGTAGACACATTTAAGTACCTGAGTATAGTGATTTAGTGATTTCTGATCGGTTAAGGACTATATGCAATAAAATTTGTTAACAACGCTTGCTGTTAAGGCGAGACTTGAGGCATGGGAGAACTTGCCACTTTCATTACTTGGCCCATATAAACCTTGTAAAGATGAAAATGTTACCTAAATTCACTTTAACACTGCGACAGTTCTGGAGGCAGCGGTACTCTCCTCTACGGATGCTCTTCAATTGCTACTATATCATGGACATAAGGCCCCTTACCCGCTGACGCCTTCTAGGCTCACCGCCATTAAGCCTTGGAGGTCGGGCTTCAGCCTTGACAGACTACTCCAGGCAATGCTCCACAAACACCCCCTTATGGATTAATCCCACCCTAACTAATTTCTACTCTCTCCCATGCCTGGACCAAACTTTATATAAAAGCATTGCAGCACACAGTGGAAGTGGATCAGGGAAAAAATGCTTCCATTTCCTACTATTTGTTCAAAATATAATGTCCCTTCCTCCTACTAGTTTAGATATTGGCAATTATCTCATGCCTTTAGTAGCCAATTTCCTGAACCCTCATTGCACATCTCCATATCAACTCTTGAGGAGACGGTGCGAACTGACTGCTCATCAAAACCTATGTAGGTTCTCTACAATCATTTTTGCTATGTTACACTCAGTGAGTTGTCAGTTCTATGTAATAAATGGTTGGTGGATATACCAGATTTTATGAGGACAACTGGCCGGATATCTGGGATTTCCCTTTTAGACAACTTGTCTCCCTTGCCTCATCCAATTAAAAAAAAAAAAAAGTGCACCCAGCTTTTCATACTCCACACAGGGTGCACAAAATGGTCCAAAACACACTACCAGACTTCTGGAGATATTCTCATTCTAGGGGCGATTACATTCACATCTTTTGGTCTTGCCCAGCTATTGCACAATACTGAGAGTAGGTGGTTAGGATTACACAAAGTGTTTCTGGTCAAGACTTTTCCCCCCCTCTATTCTGAGTTTGCTTGTTGGGCCTGGTTGAGGAACTGGCCCCTATGGTGGACACTCTTGGGACTACGTTTTTTTTATGCTAGGTAGGCAATAACTTTGGCCTGGGAAAAAAAAAAAAAAGCCTCCTTCTACAGTCTCAGTCTGGATGAATCTGGTCAACTCCGCCATACCTCTCTATAAGGACACATACTGTAATAGAGGTTGTCCTAGAAAATTTGACATTTGGGGCAAATGGATTAAGGATGCTCAATGGACTAAGTGCTCAATGTGCAAACATTTAAAATACTACTCACATGAGTTGAAGACAATACAAGCATATAGCACAACAGCGTGCTGATTGTTTCAAAGAATGGCAGCAGGTGACGTCATCCGTGCGTGGCTCCTCCCCCTTACGTTTGCCAGAACTTCCTCAGCGGGGCGGGGCCACAGCGACACCCAGCAGTTTACTTCTCCAATACTGACCAGGTATCAAAATCCCTTCCTCCAGTGAGGATTATAAACCAACTTAGTACTTCTGTATTGGCCCCAAAACCATGAACACCATCCCATAACTTTCAACAAAACCGTCCCTTTTATTCACAAAGAGGACTTTGAGGCAATGGAGTATCGGAAGGGGTGGCACACACTACCCCTTCACCACCTTCGGATATGCATTTCTACGGTAATACAAATTATCAACGTCAGATGTCTAGAGGTAAACCCAATTATCCATCTGGCCCTAGGGGAGGTTATCATCAAAATACCCCTCAATATAATGGTTGGAGGGATGAGTACTATCATCACGAGAACCCCATTCCTACAAATAATCGCTTAGCCCCATTGTCAGATAGAGATGAACAAGGGAGTTTTGTTTTTTGTTTTTTTAGGGAACCTCCTACACAAACACTCACTGGAAACATGGGGGGGGGGGGGGGGGGGAGATAACGCGAGGAAGGAGAGCAGAAAGGAGAATAAAAAAAGATTACTAGGTACTGGTATTACTAGGTACTGGCATTTACAATATTAGTGGCACTAATCTATCAGATGACAAATTCAGAGTTCTTGATAACGGACTCAAATTCGCTCCAGTTTAGAATTTTAACAAATTCCAGACTTATGTAAATTTACAAAAATTGTTAGGACACTTAATATTAAAAAATGTTCAAACCCGCTGAAAGGTCTTTTTTAACTCCAGTCGGGACTCTTTACAATCTTAGGAACAAATATCAGTGTTTAACCCGCCAAACGTGGACACTAAACACACCAAAGTGTTTAAAAATATGGTGTTAAGTGATCTAGATTCAATGAAAGTTAGAAAAATTAGAGACCCCGCTTTTATATAAAAAAAAAAAAAAAAAGGGGGGGGGGGGCATCACCTCTTTAGAATCCAAAAAAGAGGTGGTGATGCACCCAGCCGATAAGGGGGGAGGTTTAGTAGTGATGAGCAAGGAATTTTATAAGGGGGAAATGGTTTGTTTATTGGGGTACGCTAATACATATAGATTACTGAAAAGTGATGCTATCTTTGAGTTCAAAGAAGATTTGGTTCTTCTAGTTCAGAAGGGTCTGAAACTAAATGTTCTTACTAAAAAGGAAGCCAATTATCTAGATCTTAGTGCCTGTACGACTCCAATCATATTTTTTTTGCAGATGGTCCATAAAGATGCTATACATCCCCCGGGGAGACCTATAGTAAGCACATTGAATCAGTTTCGGCACGTATAGGCCAGTATATTGATCATTTCCTTAAGCCTATTGTCTCAGAGACCAAGGCTCATCTTAGAGACACCAGTTTATTCAGATTTTGGAGGAGATTCCCTGCAGGAGTAATAGTATATTGTTTACTGCAGAGGTCAGTTCTCTATATACCATCATTAGCCATTCTGATGCTATTCTTTATGTTAAATTGTCTCTGTTAAAATCTGATCTTTCTAGTAGACACAGAAAATTCATATTACAGTGTTTAGAATTCTGCCCAACCAAGAATTATTTCTGGTACGACAGAAATTTCTATCTACAAACATGGGCGTTGCCATGGGGGCCAAATTTGCCCCTAGCGTGGCAAAATTGTTTATGGCCTTGTGGGAGGAGGAAAGTATTTTCCAGGAACGCACTAACCAATTAAAGTGCTATAAACGATACATTGATGATCTCATCATGATTTGGGAGGGTGACATGTCTAGCCTTGAAGCATTTATGCTGAAGTTGAATACCAACACTAAAAACATATCTCTCTCATGGAACATAGATACCCAGAAAATGGTGTTCCTTGATTTAGAGATTTATAGGAAGGGAGCTGTATTCAAGACATGGAATTTCTTTAAGCCAGCTGATCAGAATGGTTATATCCCTCTTGACAGCTGCCACCATAAAAGTTGGCTTTGTAATATTCCTAGAGGGCAACTTATTCGCCCAAGTTGTAATTGCTCTTCTAATACTGACTTTTTAACCCAATCTCAAATCTTGGCAGACAAATTCCACTAAAAGGGTTATCCTTAAGGACCAAATTCAGAATGAGATAGAAAAGGTTGGTGTCCTAGATAGAATCAGTTTGATCTCGGATTCTAATAATAAAAAGGATGCTAAATATGAATTTAAAATGTTTCTGGATTTTAATATTCAACACAAACAATTCGAGAGTATATTAAACAAAACATTGGGTGGTACTGAGGAAGGACAAAATACCAGGAACAGTCCTTCCTCCACGCCCCCAATTTATTTACAAAAGAGCCCCCACTCTTAGGGATGTCATAGCCCCAGGAGTCATTGACCCACCCATTTTTAAGGAACATAGAATCTTATTTCCTTTCGGGTTTTTATGCTTGTGGACAGTGTCCAGCATGCGAGCAGTGCAGATTTAACATAAAACGCAAGAAGTTTGCCTCTTTTTCCACTAATAGGACTTATCAAATCAAAAATCTTTTATTACGTGTGGCACCCGTGGAGTGGTCTATATGTTGGAGTGCAGTTGCAGTGGACTCCAACATATAGGCCGAACTTCCCAACCCCTGAGCGCTTGCATCGGGGAGCACGTTAATATCAAAAAGGGCCTCAGGACCCATAGACAATGCCATAACAGTGATCCTAGACGTTTAAAATTTTGGGGTACTGAAAGAGTGGACAGACATTGGAAGGGTGGCAATTATATCTGCCACATCAGCCAAAGAAAATCATTCTGGATTGTAGAGGCTAAAGTTTTAATGCCTGAAGGGTTAAATGTTGATTTCGACTTAAACTGCTTTTTTCTGATCGATAAATTTTTTTAAATAATGAGAAATTTTTAATAATGTTTATGAATTTTAAATAAAGGTTTACGATTTTTTGTGAAGTTTTAGAGGATGGTATGAAGTCTTATACATAAAAGTACATGCATGTGTTCTGGTTAGATATGCTGATCACCCACTAGGGGGCAGGGGTCTGACTGGGAACGTATTTTTAAATACTATTTTCTTTATAGGTCTTTTTCTTGATTGTATTTTTATAAATATATTTGCACACATGATTTATTAGGGCCCGTTTTGATGCCTGGAGCACAGACTGGCCGATAAGTCATGTTTATTTACGAGCCTTGTACATTGCCGCTCGTTTGTGTAAGTAAGCTGCTGGGTGATACTGTGGCCTGCCCCGCTGAGGAAGTTCTGACATTTGAGGGAGGAGCCATGCACGGATGACATCACCCGCTACCATCCTTTGAAACAAACAGCACACTGTTGTGCTATATGCTTGTATTGTCCAACGCATTTGAGTAGTCCGTATTTGGACTTAAATTTTAAATGATTGCACAGGGAGCATGTAGATCTCCCCTTTCTTTATATGTATACGGTTTGATGCCTCCACTGAGGTTATCGATCTATAGGAGAAGTTTAAACTGACCTGTTTTGCTACCTACCATTTGTGGGGGACCTGCTTGCATGACTACCTGTTAGCTCAGGGATCCATACTCTGAGGTGAGCGTAGAACTTAGATTGAAGGTGGAGGGTCTGTCACCATTAATTTGATACTGCTGATCTTTACCAGTGGAGTCATATTTTCATCTCTCTGGGACTTGTTGTTCACCAGCATATTGGACTGTGTTTTAATGCGCTGCACTTATATATTTTTCACCTACAAAGCACTCGTTCCAGGTGAAGTGTTCAGTGGCCAGGCTATCTCTTCCCATTTTTGCAGCATGCTTTGAGTCTGGATGGACCTTTCCTCAGCCTGCACCCTCACTAGCCAGCAGAATCCAACTCATTAGACCTTGACAGCCTGAGTAGGGACCCGTAAGCATATGCTATGCTGCTCTTGTTGCAGAAAAATTTGATTCTTTAGGCTGTAAAGGACATAGGACCTTGCTGGTCCCTATTCGGTTTAAAAATACATCAAAATATCACTTGCCTTAGAATAGCCTCTCTCAACCGGGGTTCCTCCTGAAGTTGTAAGGGGTTCCTTGGGCAGTGGAAAATTGATCTCCCACCTACAATGACCACCAAAGTAAGGGGTTTCTTCTACATGGCCACTACTGTTAGGGGACACCACCACTAGTGTTAGGGGACATCACAATTTTCACTATCAGCATTTTTTCTGTTATTATTCATTGCATTTCATGATCCTTATTGAAAATGTTGTCATATACAGCAGTTAAAAAAAAATTCTGCAAATACTCACGGTACTCCAACTTCTTTTTTTAATTTAAAACTTTCTACAATTTTTAAAGCAAACGTACCTTGACCTGCAAGTATAATCATATTTATCGGCTTCCTCAAAACCTGAATTTTTTTTCAAGGGTTCCTTCAGGATAAAAAGGTTGAAAAGGCCGCCTTAGAAAATATCACTGAAATATAATTATCTCCTAAATCTCGTAGCTTTTCTGCTGCTGGGAACTGACTTTTCCAGCTGTTTCTCTTGAACTGGCCACACAGGAGATATTCTGATTATTTGTTTGAAAACCTAGAGACTACCAAATAATCCTGTTCCTATGACATCTATTTCAGCCCTGTCAACAGACAGAAAAACTACTTCAATAGTCTCAACAGGTAATGAATACTTTCAGATGGCATAATATGCCCACTCAGCCTAAGGCAAGCAAAACTGTCCATTTCCAATATCCAACATGTTACTGAAATTTCACCTTATCTAGTCACATCAACAGGACACATGTAAATTAGAGAACACCAATGTAGAATATTCAAAACATGAACAAGAAAATTGTATTTAATTACATGGGAATTTTCCATGGATGAAATATATATATATTTTTTTTACATGTATCTAGGCCAACTTTTCCCCCTGGGCTCCCATCTGTTTGTGTTAGGTGTGCCCCGCAGCATCCTGGTTGGGAAAGGCTGTCAAGATTGAGCTACCACTGCTCCTCTGAACTGTACATCGGCACAGTGGGAACTCGATCAGGACAGTTAGACTGCTTTCACACTGAGGTGCTCTACAGGAACTACAGCACTAAAAATAGCACCTGAAAAAAAACTCTCCTTACTCCAGTGTGAAAGCCGGAGTGCCTTCATACTGGAGCGGTGCGCTTGTAGGACAGTAGAAAAAAGTCCTGCATGCAGCATCTTTGCAGCGGTGTATACACTGCTCCTAAAGCGCCCCTGCCCATTGAAATCAATGGGGCAGCGCTGCTGCATCGGCATGTTGCAGGCAGTTTTAACCATCTTTTGGCTGCTAGCGGGGGTTGAAAGCGCCCCGCTAGCGGCCGAATAGCACAGCTAAAATGACGGTAAAGCTCTGCTAAAAATAGCGCCACTTTACTGCCGACGCCTTGGTGTGAAAGCACCCTAGGTGCAGAGCAATGGAAGGGGTAGGAGTGTTCTTGAGTTATTACCTGCTTGAGTTGGAGCATGCTGTACTTAAAGCGGGGTTCCACCCTAAAGTGGAACCTCTGCTGATCGGATCCCTCCCCCCCTCCGGTGTCACAATTGGCACCTTTCAGGGGGGAGGGGGGTGGAGATACCTATCAAAGACAGGTATTTACACCCACTTCCGGGCATAAACTCCCGTGGGAGTCTACGCCATTTCCTGTCATGCCGCGCTGTCTGCTGGGACACACACGGGTCCCAGTGACAGCGCGGAGAATTCCTATTGCGCTGCGCAACTCGCGCATGCGCAGTAGGGAACCGGGAAGTGAAGCCGATTCGCTTCACTTCCTGATTCCCTCACCTAGAATGGTGGCGGCAGCAGCCGAGGGCCGAGCGATCGGCCTCGGCATCGCTGGAACCCGGGACAGGTGAGTGTCCATTTATTAAAAGTCAGCAGCTGTAGTACTTATAGCTGCTGGCTTTTAATATTTATTTTTTTGGTGGAATCCCTCTTGAACAATATAGTATGGGTGCAGATACAGCACTGCAGTTTTTAAAAAGGTTGTGTATATATATACACACACACACACACACACACACACACACAACCCATATTATATATATATATATATATATATATATATATATACACACACAGTGGGGACGGAAAGTATTCAGACCCCCTTACATTTTTCACTCTTTGTTATATTGCAGCCATTTGCTAAAATCATTTAAGTTAATTTTTTTCCCTCATTAATGTACACACAGCACCCCATATTAACAGAAAAACACAGAATTGTTGACATTTTTGCAGATTTATTAAAAAAGAAAAAAACTGAAATATCACATGGTCCTAAGTATTCAGACCCTTTGCTGTGACGCTCATATTTAACTCAGGTGCTGTACATTTCTTCTGATCATCCTTGAGATGGTTCTACACCTTCATTTGCATCCAGCTGCATTTGATTATACTGATTGGACTTGATTAGGAAAGCCACACACCTGTCTATATAAGATCTTACAGCTCACAGTGCATGTCAGAGTAAATGAAAATCATGAGGTCAAATGAACTGCCCGAAGAGCTCAGAGAAAGAATTGTGGCAAGGCACAGATCTGGCCAAGGTTACAAAAAAAATTCTGCTGCACATAAAGTGGTTGTAAACCCTTACAAACCACTTTGACCTGCAGGTAAGCCTAGATTAAGGCTTACCTGTAGGTCCAAGAAATATCTCCAAAACCTATACGGTTTAGGAGATATTTGCCCGAAGACAGGCACCGCTGTCTACGGCGCATGCGCCGTAGACAGCGGCGTGCAGGCGCACTGAGCGTGGCATTTCCAACAATGGAGCTGCCGCGCGTCGGCTCCCGTGCGCATGCGCGGGAGTGACGTCATCGCGGCTTCACCGAGTGACAGCGGCGGAGCTGCGAGACCCCACTGAAAAGATGGATGCGCCGGACTACAGGGGACAGCGGTGACTTCGCTGGCTCCTGTGTCGGGTAAGTGACACATAATGGGCTACTATGCGATGCATAGTAGTCCGTTATGCTTTGCCTTTGCAGGGAATGAAAGGTTTACTTCCTCTTTAAGGTTCCTAAGAGCACCATGGCCTCCATAATCCTTAAATGGAAGACATTTGGGACAACCAGAACCCTTCCTAGAGCTGGCCGTCCGGCCAAACTGAGCTTAAGGGGGAGAACAGCCTTGGTGAGAGAGGTAAAGAAGAACCCAAAGATCACTGTGGCTGAGCTCCAGAGATGCAGTCGGGAGATGGGAGAAAGTTGTAGAAAGTCAACCATCACTGCAGCCCTTCACCAGTTGGGGCTTTATAGCAGAGTGGCCCGACGGAAGCCTCTCCTTAGTGCAAGACACATGAAAGTCTGCATGGAGTTTGCTAAACACCTGAAGGACTCCAAGATGGTGGGAAATAAGATTCCCTGGTCTGATGAGACCAAGATAGAACTTTTTGGCCTTAATTCTAAGCGGTATGTGGGGAGAAAACCAGGCACTGCTCATCAAATGTCCAATACAGTCCCAACAGTGAAGCATGGTGGTGGCAGCATCATGCTGTGGGGGTGTTTTTCAGCTGCAGGGACAGGATAACTGGTGGCAATCAAGAGAAAGATGAATGCAGCCAAGTACAGGGATATGCTGGACAAAAACCTTCTCCAGAGTGCTCAGTACCTTAGACTGGGCCGAAGGTATACCTTCCAACAAGACAATGACCCTAAGCACACAGCTAAAATAACGAAGGAGTGACCATAGATTGGATGCCACCACAAATGCTTTATTCGTAGGAGCTATGGCATGTGCCGGAGAGGGAGAGCCTTCCCCCCTTTTTTCTTTCTACTTCTCTCCCCCCCCCCCCCCCCCAATCTCACCAATCTCTTTAGCCTTGTTTCGTTTTGTGTTTGTTAAAGATACGCTTGTAACTACCTGGTCCAAGCTGCCTAAGAAAAATTAAGCATTACATCGCGAGTGGGGTTATTTGGTGCAATATGTACTATCCCCTCTCCCTGCCGTAGGAGAGGGGGGACCTCAAAGGCACGCTGTCCTCCTCATGTCCGTCCTCGGGCTGTTTACAGGCCGGAGATGGTCTTATTGAGGTTCTTGGAACCCCCCTCTTTCAAGAGGGCGGGTGGGGGCAGGCTTCTTAGTGAAATGTTATTCACTGGCATGCTCACCCACACGGGGGAGCAACAGATATTTGCCCACTTAGGCCATTGCACCATAGTTGACCCTAAATCAAGCAGGGTAGCTTACTCTTCCCCCCGGGGAGGAGGACACCATATAACTGGAAGAGCAAGTATGGCTTATCACTGCTTGAAGAGTGTTTTGTATTGAGATTTTGCCTTAATATTCTGTGAGAATCCATGCCAATTAATTCATTGTATTGGCATGTCCAGTTTGTATACTTTTTCTTTTCTGTTTCAATAAAGATTATATAAAAAAAAAAAAAAATAACAAAGGAGTGGCTTCACAACAACTCCGTGACTGTTCTTGAATGGACCAGCCAGAGCCCTGACTTAAACCCAACTGAGCATTTCTGGAGAGACCTAAAAATGGCTGTCCACCAACGTTTAAGATCCAACCTGACAGAACTAGAGAGGATCTGCAAGGAGGAATGGCAGAGGATCCCCAAATCCAGGTGTGAAAAACTTGTTGCATCTTTCCCAAAAAGAGTCTTGGCTGTATTAGATCAAAAGGGTGCTTCTACTAAATACCGAGCAAAGGGTCTGAATACTTAGGACCATGTGATATTTCAGTTTTTCTTTTTTAATAAATCTGCAAAAATGTCAATAATTCTGTGTTTTTCTGTCAATATGGGGTGCTGTGTGTACATTAACCACTTCAGCTCCGGACCAATAAATACCTTAAGGACCAGAGGTCTTTTTGCAATTTCGCACTGCACTGCTTTAACTGGTAATTGCGCGGTCATGCAATATTGCACCCAAACGAAATTTGCGTCCTTTTCTTCCCACAAATAGAGCTTTCTTTTGATGGTATTTGATTGCCTCTGCGATTTTTTTTTTTTGCGATATAAATGGAAAAAGAGCGAAAATTTTGAAAAAAAAAAGATATTTTCTTCTTTTTGTTATAAGAAAAATCGAATAAACTAAATTTTAGTCATACATTGAGGGCAAAATTTATTCAGCCACATGTCTTTAGTAAAAAAAATGTCAATAAGCGTATATTTTTTGGTTTGCGCAAAAGTTATAGCGTCTACAAACTAGAGTACATTTTCTGGAATTTACACAGCTTTTAATTTATGACTGCCGATCTCATTTCTTGAGGTGCTAAAATGGCAGGGCAGTACAAATCCCCCCCAAATGACCCCATTTTGGAAAGTAGACACCCCAAGGAAATTGCTGATGGGTATGTTGAGCCCATTGAATATTTATTTTTTTTGTCCTAAGGGATTGAATAATGACAAAAAAAAAAAAGTTGTCACTAAATGATATATTGCTCACACATGCCATGGTTATATGTGGAATTGCACCCCAAAATATATTCCGCTACTTCTCCCGAGTATGGGGATACCACATGTGTGGGACTTTTTGGGAGTCTAGTCGCGCACGGCACCCCGAAAACCAATCACCACCTTCAGGATTTCTAAGGGTGCAAATTTTTGATTTAACTCCTCACTACCTATCACAGTTTCGAAGGCCATAAAATGCCAAAATAGCACAAAACCCCCCAAAATGACCCCATTTTGGAAAGTAGACACCCCAAGCTATTTACTGAGAGGCATGTTGAGTCCATGGAATATTTTATATTTTGCCACAAGTTGCGGGAATATTACAAACTTTTTTTTTTTTTGCACCAAGTTGTCACTAAATGATATATTGCTCACACATGCTATGGGCATATGTGAAATGACACCCCAAAATACATTCTGCTGCTTCTCCTGAGTACGGGGATACCACATGTGTGGGACTTTTTGGGAGTCTAGTCGCGCACGGCACCCCGAAAACCAATCACCACCTTCAGGATTTCTAAGGGTGCAAATTTTTGATTTAACTCCTCACTACCTATCACAGTTTCGAAGTCCATAAAATGCCAAAATAGCACAAAACCCCCCCCAAATGACCCCATTTTGGAAAGTAGACACCCCAAGCTATTTACTGAGAGGCATGTTGAGTCCATGGAATATTTTATATTTTGCCAAAAGTTGCGGGAATATTACAAACTTTTTTTCTTTTTGCACAAAGTTGTCACTAAATGATATATTGCTCACACATGCTATGGGCAGAAGTCAAATTACACCCCAAAATAAATTCTGCTGCTTCTCCCGAGTACGGGGATACCACATGTGGGGGACTTTTTGGGAGCCTAGCCACGTACGGGACCCCGAAAACCAAGCACTGCCTTCCGGATTTGAATATAAAATGCTACCAAAAAACCTGTTAGCGATGGCAGGGATCAGGCCTGACTCTGCGATCGCTGCAGTTATGTGTTTAGTGTTTTGTAAGTGACAGTGATCGATCGATACTGCACTTGGGTGGGCTGGGCAGAGGGGCAAAACGCAGGTGCCAGCAGGTATTTGGGCTGATCCCGCTAACAATGCGTTTTTTTGGAACCCTAAACTGCTGGGGACGCTAGTATAGATCTGATCAGATCAGATATTGATCTGTTCAGATTCTATACCACTACGGGAGGTGTATGCTTTGTGTGTGGGTGTTAGCGGTACTGGCACTAACCTAGCGCTGCCTGGGGCGACGCAGACCCTGACCCTAAAACCTAATTGATATCACCCGCCGGGTGATCAGGGGGTTAAACCTTTATTGGGTAATAAATGGTGGGTGCCCTGATGCTATAAAAAACAAACTAACCAGAGTCACCCGTAACACTTATACGGTGATCAGTGGTGAAAGGGTTAACTAGGAGCAATCAGGGGGTTCAAATTTTTATTAGGTAGTATATGGGGGTCCCTGGCGCTATATAAAAACCTGACGGGGAACCTAAATAACTAACTGGCTAACCAGCGTCACCAGTGACACTTATACTGTGATCGCTGGTGAAAGGGGGTGAAAGGGTTAACTAGCAGAAATCAGGGGGTTAAAACCATTATTGGGTAGTATATCGGGGTACCTAGCGCTATAAAAACCTGGCGGTGAACCTAAAAAAATAACTAGCTACCTAGCGACTGTAGCGACACTAATGCAGCGATCAGAAAAACGATCGCTTAGTGACACTGGCAAAAGGGGGTGAAAGGGTTAACTAGCAGAAATCAGGGGGTTAAAACCATTATTGGGTAGTATATCGGGGTACCTAGCGCTATAAAAACCTGGCGGTGAACCTAAAAGAATAACTAGCTACCTAGCGACTGTAGCGACACTAATGCAGCGATCAGAAAAACGATCGCTTAGTGACACTGGCAAAAGGGGGTGAAAGGGTTAACTAGCGGCAATCAAGGGGTTAAAACCATTATTGGGTAGTATATCGGGGTACCTAGCGATATAAAAACCTGGCGGTGAACCTAAAAAAATAACTAGCTACCTAGCGACACATGCAGCGATCAGAAAAATGATCGCTTAGTGACACTGGCAAAAGGGGGTGAAAGGGTTAACTCTAGGGGCAATCAGGGGGTTAAATCTTTATTGGGGGGGTGATAGGGGGCTACCCTGGACCTAACACTAACTGTCCTGACAGTTTTTATTGTCACAACTGACACTGAATGCATTGATCAGTAAAGAAATGATCAATGCAATCAGTGACACTGTGACTGGGGGGGGGAGGGGGGGCGGGGGGGGATCGGGGGGCGATCGGGGGGGGGATCGGGGGGGGTTTTGTGTGCCTGTGTGTACCTACATGTCAGTGTAGTGTTGGTGCACACTTACTTTCTGTCTTCTCCTCGTAGTCCGGTCAAAAAGACCGCCCCGAGGAGAATGACATCACTTCCTCCTTCCTGTGTAAACAATACACAGGGGAGGAAGCTTCTCATTGGCCAGGAGCGATCCAGAGGGGGTGGCCGAAAACCAACGGCCATCCCCTCATCACGGAGCGCTCCTGGACCGAATCGGACCGCCGTAACCAGCGGGAGGGGGTCCGATCGGACCCCCCACCCGCTGGAAGGCAATCACGTAGATGTACGTGATTGTGCCTGCCTGTGCCATTGTGCTGACGTACATTGGCAATACGGCGGTCCTCAAGTGGTTAATGGAGGAAAAAAAATGAACTTAACCACTTTCAGACCGGACCAATTTGCTGGTCAAAGACCAGACCACTTTTTGCAGTTCGGCACTGCGTCGCTTTAACTGACAATTGCGCGGTCGTGCGACGTGGCTCCCAAACAAAATTGACGTCCTTTTTTTCCCATAAATAGAGCTTTCTTTTGGTGGTATTTGATCACCCCTGCGGTTTTTATTTTTTGCGCTATAAACAAAAATAGAGCGACAATTTTGAAAAAAACGCATTATTTTTTACTTTTTGTTATAATAAATATCCCCCAAAAATATATAAAAAAACATTATTTTTCCTCAGTTTAGGCCGATACGTATTCTTCTACATATTTTTGGTAAAAAAAATCGCAATAAGCGATTATTGATTGGTTTGCGCAAAAGTTATAGCGTTTACAAAATAGGGATAGTTTTATAGCATTTTTATTAATAATTTTTTATTATTTATTTTTTTACTAGTAATGGCGGCGATCTGCGATTTTTATTGTGACTGCGACATTGTGGGGGACCCATCGGACATTTTTGACACATTTTTGGGACCATTGTCATTTATACAGTAATCACTGCTATATAAATGCAGTGATTCCTGTGTAAATGACACTGGCAGTGAAGGGGTTAACCAGTGGGTGGCAGTGTAGGGGTTAAGTGTTCCTAGGGGTGTGTTACTAACTGTGGGGGGGGGGTTGGGCTTTCATTTAGTGTACACTGATCTCTGCTCCAATCACATGGAGCAGAGATCAGCGTCACTAGTTGCTAGGCAGAATGGAAAAATGTTGTTTACACAGCATTTCCTCCAATCGGCCGCTCCGTGAGACGAACGCGGGGATGCCCGCGGTGATCGAGTCCGCGGGTCCCGGGACCGGACTCACGGGGGTCCCGACCAGCGCAGGAGCGCGCCGCCTGCGGCGCGCTCCCGATGGCAGGGCGGCATCGAATATTGGACGTACCTGTACGCCAATATGCCTGCCCGTGCCATTCTGTCGACGTACATCGTTGTGCGCTGGTCGGGAAGTGGTTAAATGATTTTAGCAAATGGCTGCAATATAACAAAAAGAGTGAAAAATGTATGGAGGTCTGAATACTTTCTGTCCCCACTGTATATACACACACACACAAACACGGGATATAAAAAGTCTACACACCCCTATTAAAATGCCAGGATTCTGTGATGTAAAATCATTTCAGAACTTTTTCCACCTTCATTGTGGGGGGGGGGGTAAAAATAAAAAAAATGTGGTTGCATAAGTGTGCACACCCCCTTATAACTGGGGATGTAGCTGTGTTCAGAATTAGGCAATCACATTGTAACACATGTTCAATAGGTGCCAGTGCATACCTCCCATCATTTAGAGAACCTCTGAATAACCCCAAATAAAGTACAGCTGTTCTTGTAGGTTTTTCCTGAGATTTTCTAAGTCACATCCTACAGCAAATGCCATGGTCCGCAAAGAGCTTCCAAAGCATCAGAGGGATCTCTTTGTTAAAAGGTATCAGTCAGGAGAAGGGTACAAAAGAATTTCCAGGACATTAGATATACTATGGAACACAGTGAAGACAACAATGGCATTACCAATAACTGGTCGTGCCTCAAACATTTATGAAAAGACGAGAAGGAAACTGGTCAGGGAGGCTGCCTACAGCAACATTAAAGGAGTTGCAGGAATATCTGGCAAGTACTGGTTGTGTGGTACATGTGACAACAATCTCCCATATTCTTCATATGTCTGGGCTATGGGGTAGATTGTAAACAAAGGCTTCCATCTTGCCAAAGAAAAACATCCAAGCCCAGGTAAATTTTGCAAAAACACATCTGAAGTCTCCCAAAAGCATGTGGGAAAATGTGTTATGGTTTGATGAAACCAAGGTTGAACTTTTTGGCCATAATTCTAAAAGATATGTTTGGTGCAAAAATAACACTGCACATCACCAAAAGAACACCATACCCACTGTGAAGCATGGTGGTGACAGCATCATGCTTTGGGGCTGTTTTTCTTCAGCTGGTACAGGGGCCTTAGTCAAGGTAGAGGGAATTATGAACAGTTCAAAATACCAGTCATTATTGGCACAAAACCTTCAGGCTTCTGCCACAAAGCTGAAAATGCAGAGGAACTTCATCTTTCACCATGCCAACGACTCAAAGCATACATCCAAATCAACAAAGGAATGGCTTCACCAGAAATTGATTAACGTTTTGGAATGGCCCAGACCTGAATCCGAGTGAAAATCGGTGGGGCGATTTGAATAGGGCTGTGCACAGGAGATGCCCCCGCAATCTGACAGATTTGGAGTGTTTTTGCAGTGGGCAAATCTTGCCAAGTCAAGATGTGCCATGCTGATAGACTCATACCCAAAAAGACTGATTGCTGTAATAAAATCAAAAGGTGCTTCAACAAAATGTAAGTTTAAGGGTGGGCACACTTATGCAACAATATTTTATTTTTTTATTTTTTACTTCCCTCCACCTAAAAGATTTCAGTTTGCTGCTCAACTGAGTTGTACAGTTTAGGCCCCTTTCACACGGACGGCTGTTCTGCCGCAGTTAAAAGCATATAATTTGTTCTGTGGAATTCAAGGCTCCAGGCACTGCGATCAGCTGCATTTGTACAGTGTGATTACATGCGGTTGAATTTAGCTGCGGTAGTATTTCCCATAGCAACCCTTTTTTTATTTATTGTTTTTTCTTGGGTCCCTTGAATCTACCCATGATGCATTTTGGCCCTCTGCATTTCAAAGCATCTATATTTTTTTTTTCTCGCTATCCGCAGGTGAAATAGTACACTGCGATTACCTGTGGTTATGTGCAGATAGTTGCGTTAAATTACTCCTGGACACAGTTAATTCTATTTTTTCCATCCACACCAAAACCGCATGTAACCAAATCGCAGCTAAACGCACGTGTGTGAATGGGGCCATAGGAAAGCATTGTGTGCTTTTAGCTGCGGTAGAAAACTATAAACAATTCTATCCGCCTGTGTGAAAGGGTCCTTATAGGTCACATTAAAGGTGGAAAAAGTTATGAAATGATTTACCTTTGTCTCATTTTTTTTTACATCGCAGAAACCTGACATTTTAACAGGGGTGTGTAGACTTTTTATATCCACTGTATGTGTATATATTATACACACACAAAGTATCTCACAAAAGTAAGTACACCCTTCCCACATTTTTGTAAATATTTTGTTATATCTTTTCATGTGACAACACTGAAGAAATTACACTTTGCTACAATGTAAAGTAATGCGTGTACAGCTTGTATAACGGTGTAAATTTGCTGTCCCCCTCAAAATAACTCAACACACAGCCATTAATGTCTAAACCACTGGCAACAAAAGTGCGTACACCCCTAAGTGAAAATGTCCAAATTGGGCTCAAAGTGTCAATATTTTGTGTGGCCATCATTATTTTCCAACACTGCCTTAACCCTCTTGGGCATGGAGTTCACCAGAGGTTCACAGGTTGCCACTGGAGTCCTCTTCCACCTCTCCATGACGAAATCACGGAGCTGGTGGATACCTTGCGCTACTCCACCTTCCATTTGAGGATGTCCCACAGATGCTCAATAGGATTTAGGTCTGGAGACATGCTTGGCCAGTCCATCACCTTTACCCTCAGCTTCTTTAGCAAGGCAGTGGTCGTCTTGGAGGTGTATTTGGAGACATTATGTTGGAATACTGCCCTGTGGCCCAGTCTCCAAAGGGAGGGGATCATGCTCTGCTTCATTATGTCACAGTGCATGTTGGCATTCATGGTTCCCTCAATGAACTGTAGCTCCCCAGTTCCGGCAGCACTCATGCAGCCCCTGACCATGACACTCCCAAAACCATGCTTAACTGTAGGCAAGACTCACTTGTCTTTGTACTCCTCACCTGGTTGCCGCCACACACGCTTGATACCATCTGAACCAAATAAGTTTATCTTGGTCTCATCAGACCACAGGACAGGTTCCAGTAATTCACGTCCTTAGTCGGCTTGTCTTCAGCAAAATGTTTGTGGGCTTTCTTGTGCATCATCTTTAGAAGAAGCTTCCATCTGGGACGACAGCCATGCAGCCCAATTTGATGCAGCATATGGTCTGAGCACTGACAGGCTGACCCCCCCAACCTCAGCAGCAATGCTGGCAGCAATCGTACATCTATTTCCCAAAGACAACTTCTGGATATGATGCTGAGCACGAGCACTCAACTTCTTTGATCAACCATAGGAAGGCCTGTTCTGAGTCCTGTTAAACCACTGTATGGTCTTGACCACCGTGCTGCAGCTCAGTTTCGGGGTGTTGGCAATCTTCTTATAGCCTAGGCCATCTTTATGTAGAGCAACAACTCTTTTTTCAGATCCTCAGAGAATGCTTTGCCATGAGGTGTCATGTTGAACTTCCAGTTACCCTTATGAGAGTGAGAGCGATAAAACACCAAATTTATCACACCTGCTCCCCAGGAGACCTTGTATCACTAACAAGTCACATGACAGCGGGGAGGAAAAATGGCTAATTGGGCCCAACTTGCATATTTTTTTACTTAGGGGTGTACATTAATGGCTGTGCGTTGAGTTATTTTGATGAGACAGCAAATTTACACAGTTATACAAACTATACACTCACTACTTTACATTACAGCAAATAGTAATTTCTTCAGTGTTTTCACATATAAATATATTATATATAATAAAATATTTAGAAAAATGTGAGGGGTGAACTCACTTTTGTGAGATACTGTACAACATATACATACATATTTTAGATATATATACACACACACACACACACACTCACACACGTGAGCTTGTGTGTGTATGTGAGTTTATGAATGTAGGTGTATATATGCATGTTTAGATGTGTGTGTATGTATGTACCCATTTTTTTTACTGACACTTAATCCTGTACAATGAGAAATGCTTTTTTTAGGGCTTGTTCACAATAGCGGCAAGGACTGCCAGACCTCTGAAAATCTATCCATGCTCCATCTCACCACATTGAACTGGCGCTATGCAGTTTGGTGCACATTAAAATGTGCTGCATTTGCCGATGCGTTGTGGGGCTTTTAAGAATTAATGGCACACCCATGCATCTGCTAAAAAGCAGCATGTTTGTGTGTAAGGAATGTGCCCAATTTTGTGCGCATTCCCCAACACTCAGTAATTTGAACCTAGCCCTAAGCTGGGGTGCCTCGAAACTGAAAATACTTTTAACGGGCACCATGACAAAAAAAAGGTTGTGAAACATTGATCTAGACCAGTGATGGCGAACCTTGGCACCCCAGATGTTTTGGAACTACATTTCCCATGATGCTCCACTACACTGCAGAGTGCCAAAGCATCATGGGAAATGTAGTTCCAAAACATCTGGGGTGCCAAGGTTCGCCATCACTGATCTAGACAATAACTCGGTAATTCGGCAACAGTTTCCAAAAAAATTTTTTTAAAGGAGCATCATTGAATTATAATGATGCAACATATAAGATACTTTCAAGGTCCCTCAGACAAGACATTGTCCCTCAATCATCGTAAATTACATTTTTGAATCAAGAGTAAACCAGGGTAAATTCAATGTAATGTAATGAAAGTTAGTCAGTTTTTTCTGGCTTATTCTTATTTAATGCTTCTTATGTAGAGAATCTTTATGTGATTATGTGGTGTGTTCAGGCAATAAAAAGACATGATTAAATCATTATGTATTTACCACTGAATTTCCAACTGGTTTAGTCAAATTTTTAAACATTATTGCTGAAGGAGAAAATGGTCAAATATTCTTCAATATGGTTAGTCAGTGACAGTCATTAAATACCATAAAGTTGTGCAACTTGGATAGGTTTTCCTTTCAAAAAACATGTCTATTAACTTACCTGTCTTGACATGGAGCTGTTTGGTGGATCTGGCACAGGAGATATAAGGTTGGTGGTGCTCTTTTTATGAACACTGTTCATACCAGGCATTTTAGTGATTTTGCAGGCCTTACTGCTTGCACTTGAGTTTTTACGCTTTTTACCCTCCGATTTTTCAAAGGGAGGAGGCAGCGAGGATACTGCATTGTGAACTGCCAGTGTATGCTCCCCAGGGTGATGTACAAGCGAAGACACGGACAGGCTTGAGTCAATACTGCTAACAACCATACTCATGTGTTTTATGGAGTCTGTTGAGCTACCAGATAAAGAAGTCCTTCCTGGTGATTCCAGTTTGGCACTAATTGGGCTTGTTCCATTGTTTGCATTGTGCACGGACACACTATTAAAGGAAGAAGTCGCCTGATAAGAGTTTATTGTCGCATTAGAGTTCAATACGCAGTTTTTCTTGTGGGACCCTGAAAACGTAGATGAGGATGACGTCTGCAAAGGTAATGATGAAGAAGAGGTGGAAGAAGGCGTCTGAGGCTTTTTCTTTTTGTTACTTGAAGGCTCGTCACTCCGTGAAGACAGGTCTTTTGCTTTTGATGATTTGCCTGGTTTCGATTTTGACGGTTTGTGTGACGGGCTGGTGGTTGGCACAGGGGAAATGGCAGAAGGGGCTTTGAAAGTGGAGTCCATGATATTTAGCGTTGTTGTGACATGGGGGAATGCTGTGGTGTGTGACGCAACAAAGTTTGTGTCAGACGTTGAAACAAAGGGTGTACTGGACAAGATATAAGGGGAGGTGGTTCTGGAATTAGTGGGTGGGGAGGGTAGGTACACTGAACTTGGGCTGCTGAAGGGCTGCAGAACAGATGCAGGAAAAGGACTGCCAATATGTGCTGCTGGAGAAGGCATTGGACTATCCGCAGCTGGAGGAATTTTTCTTTGAAGAAAACAAGAAAAAAAGATTTACAGCTTAATAATTTATGCATAGTCAATATAACAATTACCCACAATGGATAACAAGGTGGCACTGTCATAGATATCTATATTGTAAGTTATATGGATACTATAATGTTTTTTGTCAAATTTTATTTAAAATAAAATTTTAAAACCCCAACCTAAAGTGGTATTAACCCTAAAAGCAAACAATTATTTTATTGCAGCTCGCCAACTTTTAGATGCGTTAGTTGCATTGGTTTTCCATTTTAGGCTTTTCTTCTTTTATTTTCACTAGGCGATCTAGCCAATAATTCTGTTTATTTTCAACACAACATACTGCCCTGCGGATATAGCAGTTAGAGGGTTGAAAAATCCATTCAACACCAACAGGGGTGCTTACAACGGTCAGAATTTATTAATTTATGTAAAACCTTTATCTCACAACATAACAAAACTGTTGCTGTAACTGCTTAAAAAGGGTTAGCTGGCTTTGGCTTCAATTTGTTAATGTATCTAAATCTTCTAGTACATCTAACACTACCCTTCACCCAGACTGACAATGTTACTGTTCAAAGAGGTCTCTGTTGCTCCTTCATCCAGTGGGCACTCTACTACAGAAGATGTGTTACTGGCTGGATCACGAGGTGAAACTGTGGGAAAAAAGGCTAAAAAATTTAAAGTAAGCAGCTACAAATACTGTAGCTGCTAACTTTTAATAATAGGACACTTACCCATCCAAGAATCCAGTGATGTCCTCAGCCGAGTTGGATCTTCAGACACTTTTGGATCCAGACGCCAGCATGTTTACTTTTGGAAGCCGTCTGTGACTGCTTGTGGCTTCACAGCCGGCTTCCCAATGCTAATGTGCAAGCTGAGCTTTGTGAATGGTCCTGCAGCTTTCTGGGACCTGTGATGTGTCCTAGAGGGCTTTGGGGGACAAACGTCAGCGGTGATCCACCCTGAAGAGAAAGCGTGTACCTGTCAAAATCAAGTACCTGCTCCCCCTCAAAAAAACAAAACAAAAAAACAAGTAGCAAAACTTAAAGAGGAGTGGGGGGAGAAGGCAGACAAGCAGAACGCCCTCTTTTGGGTGAAGCTCCATTTTAAAGTGACACTATCACAAAATTAAAATGTAGAAAAAGAAGATTTGCCTGTAAAGATTAAATATTATACTTACCTATTTATCTTCTTACACTGACAGTCCTTAATCCCTTGTAAAGCTACAGTCCCCTGGAGATCCTTTTAATTATACACACTTCACATATAGTTACATAGTTAGTCTGGTTGAAAAAAAAAAAAAAAAAAAAAACAAGTCTGTCTAGTTTAACCAATAAAAAAGGGGGTGGGGGGGATCATACAATTTTATATATACAATTCTATACCCACAGTTGATCCAGAGGTAGACAAAAAAAAAAAAAACCCCAGCAAAGCACGATTCAATTTGCTCCAGCAGGAGAAAAAAAAGTAATTCCTGATCCCCCAAGAGGCAATTGGACATTCCTTGGATCAACTTTACCTATAAATATTAGGACACACTACTGACATACCCAGTGCTACCTTGCATGGAGAACATGTGACCTACTCCCAGGATGCAGTGCTCTGACAATGAGCAAATTATTGCCTAGCCCAAACATTGCTGACTGAAAAAATTGCCAAACTAAAATCCTTTTCTTGGAGTACATCATAGGACACAGAGCCTTAAGTATTTACTTAGTGGGTTATAGCTACCTTCAGGTGTTGACAATGGCACACCCAATACAGGAAGTTGACTCCCCTATAACCCCTCCTCCTTCCAGGAGTACCTCAGTTTTTGTAACCAAGCAATATAAGCAATATACTTAAAACCCATAAAAGAAGAGGGGCGGGACCTCTGTGTCCTATGATGTACTCCAAGAAAAGGATTTTACAAGTAAGCGGTTCTAAAAATCCGAATTTCTTTATCGTACATCATAGGACACAAGAGCCTTAAGTATTTACTTAGTGGGACGTCCCATAGCAATGCTACTTGAGGGATCATACAATTTTATATATACAATTCTATACCCACAGTTGATCCAGAGGTAGACCAAAAAACCCCCAGCAAAGCATCAACTTTACCTATAAATATTAGGACACCCTACTGACATACCCAGTGCTACCCTGCATGGGGGACATGTGACCTACTCCCAGGATGCAGTGCTCAGACAATGAGCACATTATTGCCTGGCCCAAACATTGCCTTAATGATGCCTATGATGTACTCCAAGAAAAGGATTTTACAGGGAAGCGGTTCTAAAAATCCTATTTTCTTTATCGTACATCATAGGACACAGAGCCTTAAGTATTTACTTAGTGGAACGTCCCATAGCAATGCTACTTGAGGGAAGGGAGACACAACCCGTAGGGCACCCCCAGACCTTGAGGACTTATACTGCTGCCTGCAGCACAATGCGCCCGAAGGAGATATCCTCATTCATTCTTACATCCACTTTGTAAAACTTTGTGAATTTATGAACCGAAGACCAAGTTGCGGCCTTGCAGATCTGAGCAAAAGAGGGCTGGTGACGCACTGCCCAAGAAGCGCTCTGGTAGAGTGCGCCTTAACTTGAATAGAGGGAACCTTACCCCTTAAATCATACGTTTGAATTATAACTTGCCGAATCCACTTAGCAACAGTGGATTTTGATGCTGCCTGTCCTTTTTTAGGACCCTCTAGCAGAATAAATAAGACATCAGTTTTACGAATCTGAGCAGTTAAGTAGATTTTCACTGCTCTCACTAAATCAAGACAATGTAGTGACTTTTCTTCCCTGGAACATGGTTTTGGGAAAAACTATGGCAGAACAATATCTTCATTCAGATGAAAGCCTGAAACCACTTTTGGCAAAAAGCCTGGATGAGGGCGTAACACCACTCTGTCCTCATGAATAATCAAATACGGCTCTTTACAAGAAAGAGAAGCCAATTCTGAAACCCTCCTCGCTGAGGATATAGCAACCATAAATATCAGCTTCCTGACCTGTTAAGTGGATATATTAACACAATGATTTCAGCCAAAGACCGTTTTGTCTAACTTAAATTCCTCCATAGGGACTAATATACCCCAGTGAGATTGGCAAGAATCTGTCCGGGTGCAAGCCCCCTCTGTAATAGATGTAGCACCTCTCTGGATAAGTTCTTTCATGTGGCCCCTCATCCTCCCTTTCTGGGAACAGGTAGTAGGGGCCTTGAATGAATTTGGGGACTGGTCCCTTGGCCAGGACCCGACCCTAGCGTTACTGGGTTCTATGGAAGATGTGGTGGCCTCCAGACATGTAAAGTTATTTGTATTCTATGCCCTAAACTATGCTAGGAGGGAGATTCTTCTTAAGTGGAAGCCAGCAGCACATCCGATTCTCAGATCCTGGGTAGCAACATTCAACTCTGTGCTTCCACTATATAAATTGACCTATGAAAGCAGGAATTGCCCCCCAAAAATTTACAAAGTTTGGTCACAATGGATAGATGCGCAAGGCTCTATCTCTTGAAGTGCATAGTAACGTCTGATCACAAAATTACATCCCTAACTGTGACTTGTCCTATGCTGTAGGATAGCACTCTACTGCTCATAAGAGGTTCTTCTCAGTCCATGATTATACCCCCCCCCCTGGCCTCCCTCCCTCCCCCTTTCTATTTCCTCATAGTATACTGCAGAGATTGTGATTGACTACCTCCTCTCTCCTTGTACACCAGCAAGATTGTTAGCATATAACTTGTTCACGATTTGACTTCTCTGTCTACCCACCTCCTCTTCACTATGTACTGTGTAATTGTCAATGCGTGTAAACATTCTATATTATTTCCCTTTTGTCATCTTGTACAATAAAAAAATATTTTTTTCTGTTAAAAAAATATCAGCTTCCTAGTCAGAAGGACTAAGGGGACATGCTGTAATGGTTCAAATGGCAGTTTTTGTAAAACTTACAGAACTAAGTTCAAGTACCAAGGGGTTAAAAGTGGTTTAAATGGCGGATTAATCCGCATCACCCTTGCATAAAACCCCGGACTAAAGAATGCATAGCAAGTGGTCTCTGAAATAAAACCAATAAGGCTGAGACTTGGCCCTTAATAGTACTTAAGGCCAACTTCATCTCTACGCCCAATTGTAGAAAGGCAAGGATTCTGCCTATAATATATCTCCGAGGGTGCCAACCCTTGGATTTACACCAGGAAAAGTAAGCTTTCGAAACTCTATAATATACAGTTCTGGAAACTGGTTTCCTTGCATTGATTAAAGTTGAGATAACAGACCTGGAAAGCGTTCATAAAGTAGGATGGAATATCGGCCCCTGCGATAGCAGGTCTGGCCTTAGTGGGAGAGGCCAAGGACCCTCCCACTGCCGTCTTTATGATCTCTGTGTACCATGACCTTCTGGGCCATGCTGGGGCTACCAGAATTACCGGCTTTCTTTCCAGCTTGATCCTGCAAAGTCGTCGAGGCAGTTACTGAATCAGGGGAAAAGCGTAGATCAGTGAAAACCATTTACCAGCGCATCTGTTCTGTATGCGAGTGGATCCCTTGTTCTGGACACAAAGTTGACTAACTTCATGTTGAATCTGGATGCTAGAAGCTCTATGTCCGGAGTCCCCTATCTTTGGCAAACAGCCCAAAACACTTCGGGGTGAAGAGACCATTCCCCTGGGAATAACTGCTGGGGACTTAGATAGTCCGCCTGCCAATTTTCTACTCCAGAATGAAAACTGCAGATAGGGATGGGATATTCCTTTCTGCCCAAGTTAGGATATGGTTCTCCTCTCTCTGAGCTGAGAGACTCTTGGCTCCCCCTTGGTGATTGATATAGGCCACAGGCATAGTCAGATTGAATCCGGACTGGACAATTCTTTAACCTGGAGGTCCAGGTTTTCAGAGCCAGATACACTGCCCGAATCGTTAGGATGTTGATGGGCAGGGCTATTTCGAGTTTTTGACCACTGTCCCTGGACAGTCGTCTCCTCTAGTACCGCTCCCCAGCCTGAGAGGCTGGCATCTGTCGTTACTACTTTCCAGATTATTGGTCTGAAGGATTTCCCCTTCAGCAAATTCTGGCTTTGTAAGCACCAACTGAGGCTTTGAGACACTCTTGGGGACAGCCGCATTGGCAAGCCCAAAGATTGGATCTTCTTGTTCCAAGCAGAGTGGATTCTGTTTTGCAACAGTCTTGAATGGAACTGGGCATAGGGGACTGCTTCGAATGAAGCTACCATCTTTCCCAACAACCTCATGCAAAGGAGAATTGAAGGATTTGCTTTTGACCTGACCATCTGTACCAGTTCTTGTATGGAGCTGCTCTTTGCTGGAGGTAAGAACACCCTTTTCTGGGCTGTATCTATGATCAGGCCTAAGTAATCCATCCTTCTTACTGGTTTTAAGGAAGACTTCTCTAGGTTGAGGATCCAACCAAGACTTTCCAGGTAACTGGTTGTAATGCGTACGCTTTGCTTTAAGCGAGTCCCTGACTGGTCTATTAACAATAGATCGTCTTGGTACGCTAACACTGTTATGCCCTGTGCCCTCAACCTGGCTAGAGGTGGGGCCAGTATTTTTGTGAATACCCATGGTGCTGTGGCTAGCCCAAAGGGTAAGGCTGCAAACTGAAAGTGCCGTTGTTCCACTTCGAGTTGCAGAAATCTTTGGTGAGCGGGAAATATAGGGACATGCAGATATGCGTCCCTGATGTCGATGGACGCCAGAAGTTCTCCGCCTTGTAGGATGGAGACCACTGACCTGATCGACTCCATTCGAAATGAGCGAACTTTTAGGAACCGATTTACATTTTTTAGATCCAGAATGGGCCTGACATCTCCATTTGGTTTTGATACCGTAAACAGGTTTGAATAGAAACCTAAACATTGTTCTTCAGTGGGGATCTGTATGATTACCCCTTAAGTTAATAATCGGTCTATTGCTTGAAACAGGGATTGTCTTTTCCCTGGATCCTTGGGAACGTTTGATCTTAGAAAGTGAGATGGTGGAAACTCCCGAAACTCTAGTTTGTATCCTAGAGTCACTGTGGAGAGAGCCCATCTGTCATGAGTTACCCTCTGCCAGACTTCTGCGAAATGCAGAAGTCTCCCCTGCCCCCACCCACCTTGGTGAGTGGAGACGCCTCTTCATAAAGACGTCTTAGTATTCTGCTTTGTAGTCTTACGGCTCCAAGTCTTCCTTTGAGCCTGGGCCTGACCCTGCGATTTTCCTCTGGAATCTGGCGGTAGAAGCCGTCGCCACTGCCTAGAGGCGGATGCACTTGGTGCAGGAAAGTCAGTTTAAATGAAGGACGTTTATACTTTCTTTTGACTGGCAAAAGAGCACTTTTTCCACTGGAAATTGCCTGGATGTATTTATCCAAATCATCACCAAACAGTCGCTCCCCATGAAATGGGAAACTAGACAGTAGGTTTTTGCAGGGTGCTTCGGCAGACCAACCCTTTAGACAAAGGGTCCTACGCATGTGTACTAGAAAAAGTGCAAGGCGAGACGCCTGGTGAATAGAATCCTTTAGAGCAGTGGTCATCAACGCTGTCCTCAGGGCCCACTAACAGGCCAGGTTTGCAAGATAACTTAAATATATCACAGGTGATATCATTTGCTGCTTAGTGATTGCAGTATTCTAGTCTGCATCTCCCCAGGCTGAGCAACAGTACCTGCTAAAGAAAAAGAGGATTTTAACAGGAATTCCAACTTTTTATCTGTTGGATCCTTTAGCATTTGCACTGGACAAGTTAAACTTTTATTCACACTGGAAATCGCAGCACCTACAGCTGGAACTTTCCATTTTTTGGTGACTTTTTCACACCCTGTCACACTTACCAGGTGAAACCCGCCAAGCATGACCCATTCAAGTGAATGGAGCCACTTCGCAAACACCACTGTGGGGGGGGGGGGGTGGAGGGCACGGAAGGACAACATGGGGGAATGGAGGGCACAGGGGAACACCGTGCGGGGGGGAACATTGTGGGAGGGGGACAAAGGGGAACACTGGGGGGGCACCGTGGGGGGTTGGAGGACGACACGGGGGGGGCACTGTGGGGGGGTAGAGGGCGACACGGAGGGCACCATGGGGGGGGTAGAGGATGACACGGGGGGGGCACCATGGGGGGGTAGAGGACGACACGGGGGGGCACCATGGGGAGGTAGAGGACGACACAGGGGGGGGGGGTAGAGGACGACATGGGGGGGCACCATGGGGGGGTAGAGGACGACATGGGGGGCACCGTGGGGGGGGGGTAGAGGACGACACGGGGGGGGCACCGTGGGGGGTAGAGGACGACACGGGGGGGCACCGTGGGGGGGGGTAGAGGACGACACGGGGGGGCACCGTGGGGGGGGGGTAGAGGACGACACGGGGGGCACCGTGGGGGGGGTAGAGGACGACACGGGGGGGCACCGTGGGGGGTAGAGGACGACACGGGGGGGCACCGTGGGGGGGGTAGAGGACGACACGGGGGGGCACCGTGGGGGGGTAGAGGACGACACGGGGGGGGCACCGTGGGGGGGTAGAGGACGACACGGGGGGCACGACGACAACGACACGGGTGGGCACCGTGGGGGGGGGGGCGACGACACGGGTGGGCACCGTGGGGGGGGGGGCGACGACACGGGTGGGCACCGTGGGGGGGGGGGCGACTACACGGGTGGGCCCCGTGGGGGGGGGGCGCGACGACATGGGGGGAGGAGGGCACAGGGGGCACCATGCGGGGGCACCATAGGAGAGGGCACCATGGGGGAGGAGGACACAGGGGGGCACCATGGGGGGAGGACACAGGGGGGCACCGTGAGGGGGGACACACAGGGGACACAGTCGGAGGAGGAGACGGGGACACCGTGGGGGGAAGGGCACAGGGGGACACCTTGGGGGGAGGAGGGCACAGGGGGGGCACCGTGGGGGGAGGAGGGCAAAGGGGGGGCACCGTGGGGGGAGGAGGGCACAGGAGGACACCGTGGGGGGAGGACCAGGAGAGTATCATGGGGCCTCCTGCGGTCTTGTTGAGGCCTGGATCCCCTACGTCTGTTATGGCTGTTGCCAGCTCCCGTGAAGGCGGCCATGGTGCCTTCAGAATCCAGTAAAAAAAAAAAAAAAAAGTGCACAGCACCTCACCCGATGCCTGCAATATCTCTAACCACATGCTGCCCCGTCGGCACCTCCTCTGTTTTAGTCCGTCCCAGGCGTTGTGATGTACATGCACCTGGGGTGAACGGGAGGGAAGGAGGAGCCAGTAAGGAGCAGCGCACAGAGAGATTAGTACAGCCACTTCCCTGCATGTATTACAGATGCAGAGCCTCTCACGGGCCCCCAGGCAGTGCCCAATGGGTCAGTCTGCCCTTGGTAGCATGTAAACTACAACACTACCCAACCAGTCAGTGAATGGCCTGCCAGAACAACCTTGTAATCAAGTGAAGCAGAAGCACTACACTTTCTTGGTGCCTGCACTTTATACCTGTTCGTAGTTTTTGGTTTTCTTCAAGAGACCATCTTACATTCACACACTAGGACCATTCCTGCTTCTTGTGATCAATTACGACTGATACATATACGACAGAATATCAGCATCTTTAGATTAACATTTTTGTTCATCAAGTAAAGAAATTGCAAAAAAAATAATTATCTGCATACTTACTTCCACATCTGTGAATTCAAGTGTTTTTCCACCATGGAATTTAATGCAAACCGAAATCGATCCCACCTTCTATCAAACACATAGTACCCTCGTCCCATTAAGCGGCTCCCAAATGAGCAGAACTACAAACAAAATTGAAAAAGAGCATTGTTATGCCTAATGTGACATCTACAAAATAATAATCTACAACAAAAAAGAAAATTCACATATAAAAACACCCATTAACCATGTTCTACTACTGCTAAACAATTTCAAGGAAAGTTTTAGACAATATTAAAATTCCATGGACATGGACCACATCACTGGATGAGTGAATCAAAATGAACTATCCATCTTGTTTGAAGGCAAATTAGATTTAATGGCTTAAAAAGGCTTTATGCGACACTATTTTTACATAATCCATCAGCTAAACCATGAAATTGACAGAAAAAGCGTCAGAATCTTTTTTAATTACGTAAGTAAATTTGTTCCTGAAAGGGCAACTTCAGGTTCAGATCTGAATTACTAGTCTGGATTTGCTTAACCACTTCAGCCCCAGAAGATTTTACCCCCTTCCTGACTAGAGCACTTTTTACAATTTGGCACTGCATCGCTTTAACTGACAATTGTGTGGTCGTGCGACATTGTACCCAAATAAATTTTGTATACTTTTTTTCCCCACAAACAGAGCTTTCTTTTGGTGGTATTTGATCACCTCTGCGTTTTTTTTTATTTTTTGTGCTATAAACAAAAGAACAACAACAATTTTGAAAAAAAAACCAAAAAAAAAAAAACCACAATATTGTTTACTTTCTTCTATAATAAATATCCAATTTAAAAAAAAAACACAACAATTTTTTCCTCAGTTTAGGCCGATATGTATTCTTCTACATATTTTTGGTAAAAAAATAAAATACATTTCAATATGCGTATATTGATTGGTTTTCACAAAAGTTATAGCATCTACAAAATAGGGGATAGATTTATGGAATTTTTATTATTATTTTTTTTTACTAGTAATGGCGGCGATCTGATTTTTATCGGGACTGCGATATTGCAGCAGACAGTTCGGACATTGACACATTTTTGGGACCACTGACAATTATACAGCAATCAGTGCTATAAAAATGCACTGATTACTGTATAAATGTCACTGACAGGGAGGGGGTTAACACTAGGGGGCGATGAAGGTGTTAACCATGTTTCCTAGTGTGTGTTCTAACTATAGGGGGGATGGGACTGACTGGAGGAAATGAGAGATTGGTGTTCATACTTCGTATGAACAAACCCTCTGTCTCTACTCTCCTGAAAGAACTGGAATTTGTGTGATTACACACAGATCCCGGTTCTCACTCTGTCACGAGCGATTGTGCACTCGCATCGGATCTGAGTACATGCTGCGGCGCCCCTAGTGGTCAAAAGGCAAAGCAACGTAAGGGAATGTAGTTTCGCCCAACCACTGTGCCATTCTGCCGAAGTTAAACTGCGGCGGCTGGTCGGCAAGTGGTTAATTTGAGACTGGTGATACACTTTGGAGCTATATCATCACCATTTACTCAGAATGTTCTAGATTTTTATGTTGAGCCATTAAACATGAACTGTGCTATAAAAAAGTTTAGCATCAGTAGGTATGCTCGTTATACAGCGAGGGAAAAAAGTATTTGATATCCTGCTGATTCTGTACATTAGCCCACTGACAAAGAAATGATCAGTCTATAATTTTGATGGTAGGTTTATTTTAACTGTGAGACACAGAAAAACAACAAAAAAAAATCCAGAAAACGTATTTAAAAAAAGTGATAAATGGTTTTGCATTTTATTTGTGAACCATTTGATCCCCTATCAATCGGCAAGATTTCTGGCAACCACATGTTTTCTATACAGGTAATGAGCTGAGATTGGGAGCACTCTCTTAAAAGTAGAGCTTCTAATCTCAGCTTGTTACCTGTATAAAAGACATCTGTCCAGAGAAGCAATAAATCAATCAGATTCCAATCTCTCCACCATAGCCAAGATCAAAGAGCTGTCCAAGGATGTCAGGGACAAGATTGTAGACCTACACAAGGCTGCAATGGGCTACAAGACCATCGTCAAGCAGCTTGGTGAGCTTTACAACTTTTCTGAAAAGAGTTTTTCTGGATTATTTTTGTTATTCTGTCTTGCACTGTTAAAATAAACCTACCATTAAAATTATGGACTGATCATTTGTCAATGGGCAAATGTACAAAATCAGCAGGGGATCAAATACTTTTTTTCCCCTCACAGTACATAGAATACACAATGGAAGTTCGCACCATGCATCATATTAGCAAAACGTTGATAAGAATAGAATACTTTTGCATTAGCAATTCCAGACAACAGTGAAATCAATCAGTGAGTCTGGCCACTAATGCTATCCAGCAAAGTCTGCAATGGTGTCCTAAAGTGGATGTAAACCCTCACATATACCCAGTGAAGTGAAGTGAAGAGCTTCAGATGATACACAGAGACGAAACAAATCTCCCGACATAAATTTTACACATATACCTGATGGCTTTCAATACTCTTTAGAAAGTGCACGTCGTGTTAGAAATTTTTCTTCCCGATTCAGCTGTGGAATAGGAGTCTGAGCATATTCTTTGTGTGTGAACTGATTGGAGGAAAGGCACACATCCCCCCCTCCACATAGGCAGGGGAACGAAGAAACGTACAGAGTTGTACTGTGAAAAGACAAGCTCTCTGCTTATCTCTAAGTTACCTCCAACACAAATTTCTAGCTGCTTTTATCACCTGTGTCCGAGAACTTGTCAGAAGTTGTTATGCTGAACGCGGTAGCAGAAAGACACGGGACTTAGGACTTTGGAGAAAGCTGAGTAAACACTACAGCCCAGGTCAAATTTTATGAATGGGGTTTACAACCACTTTAAGTCAGAACCCTACTTTGAGTTCTGGGTAATCGGCTAAAAACACAGGTGTACACTTCTCCAGAAGTCATCAGTAGAATGATGGTAGGAATAAAAGCTGCTAAGGTGTAACTTGCTCTCTCAGCGCTTCACCGTGTGGTTTGGATTCACCGTGTGGTTTGGATTGGTGGCTGTGAGAAACTTCTTACTAGTGTGCCACTACCCCCCACAGGGGCTGCTGGTTACTGGCTCTCCTGCACAGCCAGACAACACACGTTCCCCGCTTGCATCCAGAGCAGACACAAGAAGTCAAGTCGCTTGGCTTACTTTTTTTTTTTTTTTTTTTTTTTTTTTTTAGGGGTAACAACTTGGATGGGTGAAGGGATTGAAAGGATGCCCAACTTGAATCAAGAACAGGGGACAGCTTCCTTCCTTTATACAAAAGATCCTGGACTGTTTTCCTTCCTCTATATACACACAGTCCTTAGTACATTTACTTGAGGCAAATTGCATGCAGAAGTGTATCCTCTCCTTGTGTAGAACTGCTCCCAGCTACACTGCTTGCAGGCACTACCAGCCCTCCTGGCTGCTCTGAAGGTCTCCCAGGGCAAGGTAATAAAAGGGTTCTTTCCACGATACGTCACTACTGGTGTTTGGAAAGCAAACTGACGTTTTTAGTTTCATTTTCAATGCCTGGGTATTTTCCCAATTTTTTTGCACTGAGCTCTTTAATTGGACTTTTCTTATGGACTCTTTAGTTGTATGTTTTGATGACACTATAATTATTTTGTGGGAATTGTGAGAGCATGGTTTATCCTTTGTTTGCAAAAAAAAACAACTTACTGCAACGCAATGAAAAAGGCATGTGTGCTCACATGCATCATCATATGCACTGGGTTGCATTATGCTACATTTCTATGCGAACTGGCATTCATTTTTATGTCAGCCATTGTGAATCGACAGGTCCCAAAACAATTTTTTTAAACCTATATTTACATGCATTTGTGCGTTTTGTGTTAAAATGCAGACCGATTACATTTTATTGCAATGTACATGTAAACAAAGGCACACAGAAAAGTTTTTTGTGTCCTTGCAATAACCTGCATTGATGTGGTGCAGAAAAATGCAGGTCACTACATATGGCGTGAATGAGCCCAAAGGCTATGCTGGGCAGGCATGAGAATAATACGCATAGCATGTTTATGGTATGAACTGACAGTCCCAACTGATCTAATTAAGGGGAAAATATTAACTGGAAAACTTATTCCACCTAAAGTTCAAGTGGAACTTTACCCATAACTTGATAAAAAAAATAATGTTCTTTAGCAAGGAACATAAGTTCCCACATTGATAATTATACTACCGCAAGGGTTCCTCTATCCCCAGTGACCCTACTCCCCAGACAATCCTCACGTGGGACCGTGTCTTATCTGCCCTGGGCCTCTCTAAACCTACAGGAACCAGGACCCCATTTTTTGGGTCTCTGGCTTTTCCGCCGGCCTTACATGCAACAGGCTTTGGAATCTGGCTCAAACAGGACCCCAGGAGACTCGCCCAAGTTCTCCAAGCAGATCCATCTTTAAGAAAAACCAATCCTTTTTTGATATCTCTACCTAACCAAGTGTCCTATATTCGCTCTTTCCCTTCAACATCAGAAATCCTTGCCAAGCAAATGGATTTTGATGCTATGCTTTCAGGAGACCCCCCCCCCCCCCAAACTCATGTCATATCCCAACTCTACTCTATCCTTCTGCATGCGTCCTCTCCAGATCTTCCGCCCTACCCATGGGTCTGGGAATCAGACCTTCAACACACTATTTCTCTCTCTGACTGGCAAAAGTGCTTCATCATGACCTGCAAAACATCTCTAGCTACTAAAAACCAAGAGAAAAAGTTCAAACTCATACCCAGATGGTATAGATGTCTATCGGTTCGTCATCGTTTCAAACCGTCACTACCGGATACATGCTGCCATTGTCATGCCTCTAAGGGCAGTACGATTCACATCTGGTGGGAATGCCCATCCATCAAGAAATTTTGACAACTTATCTTTGGTTTGTATTGTACCCTGATGGTGACCTCTATTAAGCCTTCCCCCCGAAATATTATCCACAATACCTGGACCCTTAAAATCTGTTAAAAAGGGAGGTCTCTTGCTGCATTTTCTGACCGCAGCCAGGGCGGTTATCCCACGTCACTGGAAGTCAAGAGATGTGCCTACACTGGGGGAGTGGGCCGTCAAACTGGATTCTATAAGATACCTCGAACAAGTGTTGGCACAGGAAGACCAGTTCTCTCACCTGGACCTCTTGGTACAGGCTTTCGATACTCTTCTAATTTTCTAACATGGGCCGCAAGCCACATGGACTCATCAGCCACACCTCCATGACGGAGTGTCCCCTTCTTTTTTACTCAGTTCTAACTTACTCCTTGCATTTCAATTCAACTCACACCTTCCTCACTTTCTCTGAAACCCCCTCTCTTATGATCCTATTACAATCATGTAATAAGGCATTACTGAAATATTTTATGCTATACGATCCCCTCAGCATACGTGCGTTATTATGTCCCCCTTAGTGGGAAATATTCTTAAAATCTTCAAAAATCAGTGAGCACATTATAATGTATATGCATGGAGATTTCGCTAAAATGTACAACCGTGGCCAAAAGTTTTGAGAATGACACAAATATTAATTTTCACAAAGTCTGCGGCTTCAGTGTTTTTAGATCTTTTTGTCAGACGTTACTATGGTATACTGAAGTATAATTATAAACATTTAATTTCAAGAGGCAAAGGCTTTTATTTAAAATTACATTAAGTTTTTGAAAAAGAGTCAATATTTGCCATGTTGACCCTTCATTTTCAAGACCTCTGCAATTTGCCCTGGCATGCTGTCAATCAAGTTCTGGGCCACATCCTGACGGATGGCAGCCCATTAATGAAAGCTTGGAGTTTGTCAGAATTTGTGGGGGGGTTTTTGTTCACCCGCCTTCCTGAGGATTGACCATAAGTTCTCAATGGGATTAACATCAAAATGTTGATGTTTTGTTCCCCAAGCCACTTAGTTATCCCTTTTGCCTTATGGCAAGGTGCTCCATGCTGATAAAGGCATTGTTCCTCACCAAACTGTTCTTGGATGGTTGGGAGATGTTGCTCTCAGAGGATGTTTTTGTACCATTCTTTATTTATGGCTGTGTTCTTAGACAAAATTGTGATTGAGCCCACTGCCTTGGCTGAGAAGAAACACCAGTCATGAATGGTCTCAGGATGCTTTACTGTTGGCATGACACAGGACTGATGGTAGCACTTACCTTTTCCGTCGAGGTTCTTTCCAGGTGCCCCAATCAATCATAAAAAGGGATCCATCAGAGAAAATTGCTTTACCCCAGTCCTCAGCAGTCCGATCCCTGTACCTTTTGCAGAATATCAGTCTGTCCCTGATGTTTTTCCTGGAGAGAAGAGACTTATTTGCTGTCCTTCTTGATACCAGGCCATCCTCCAAAAGTCTTCTCTTCACTATGCCTGCAGATGCACTCACACCTGCCTGCTACCATTCCTGAGCAATCTCTGCAATGGTGGTACCCCCATCCTGCAGCTGAATTAACTGTAGGAGATGGTCCTGGCGCTTGCTGGACTTTCTTGGGCTCACTAAATCCTTCTTCACAAATGCACTGAAAATGTTTTTTTTGGATTAAGTTCATTTTCATGGCAAAGAAGGACTTTACAATTAATCGCAATTCATCTGATCACTCTTTATAACATGCTGGAGTATATACAAGTTGCTACCCTAAAAACTGAGGCAGCAGAGACTTTGTAAAAATGTATATTTGTGTCATTCTCAAAACTTTTAGCCATGGCTGCAAGCTAATTAAACATTTGTAAAAGATGCAATTGTTTTAAAAAAAAAAAAAAAAAAATCGACATTTGTATATCTTTATATGCCTTAAAAGACATCATAGATTATACAGACCTGTTGTGGTTGGTTTTAGACAGGTTTTGTTATTTTCATTTTTCTAAAGATTTTGTACCCTCAGATTCGGGCCTTTTTTGAAGTAGATGGAGACCATTAAAAATAGTGTCAATATTGAGAAAACGTGCATGTATCGAGTGCTAGTGCGCTACTTGGCATCAAAAGAGTTGGGGGTTAAACTTGCTTTGAAGGGGTTCATTTTTAAATCCAAGTGGGATGCCCAACTTAGAATCACCTTTTAGATTATAACTTGGCACGAATTTGATTCATTTAAAGTAGTATTAAACCTCAGACATTAAATATTAACAAAGTATATCCCTCTATAGTGTGTACTTGTCTCAATTCAGAGCACTAAATGTAATTTCTGTCTGCTGCTTCATTCTGCATGAATCTCTTCTGACAAGTTTTCGTGACACAAATATAATAAAGGTGACGGAGAGGGCACAGCCTTAGATTGATGATCTCGGGTCTGTTCCTGTGTGCTGTGTAAAGGGGAGTGTGTCCCTTCCCTCCAGTCATCTCTCCTCACTGATGTAACTTCAGCTCTTTCAGCTCTCCACCCCCCGCTTTTCAGACCTGACAGATTCTGTGTAAATTCTGTACTTTGTAGGGGAAAGACAACTGTAGATAAACGGATACAAATTATGTAGGAGGATTGCTTTCATCTCTGTGCATCACTTGGGGCCAGTGATTTCACTGGGTACATGTAAGTGTTTACAACCACTTTCAGTCATTACTTGTTCCCCCCTTATCCTATTACAGGGACAAATCCAAACTTGTATATGTGAGCTCGCTAAACTAAAACCGGAGACGTACCGCAAGAGGCTTAGGATGATGCCCAGAGTAGTAACAGTCTAGTTTTTCTGTATCTTCTGCACCTTCAGCTTCACCTTCGTCACTAGAGAGCCGACTAGCCAGATCCCCTGCCACTGAATTTGCAGCAGGCTCTGGCACAAAGCCAGTATGGTTTGAAGAACTCGTGCTGTTGAGGCTATTTGCAGAAGATGGTCTAGAAATATGGAAAATTCAAAATTACATTTGCAATTCACATATATGTTATTACACATCCAAAAATAGGTCCCCAATACATTGTTCACTCAGCAGTGTCCTTCAATAGAGGCATTCTTATCTGGTCTCTAATCATCAAGAGCAGAGTCACCAGCACAACAAAAACTATGGCAGCCCCTTCATAAGGCAAACAGTGACAGCAGTAACAAATACATGAATATTATATAGAGTGCAACAGGACAAATAAGAAAGAGTCCCCCCTCTCAGTCAAAACAGTAACCATCCCTATGATGCAGTAAACAAAGTAATTAACCCACCAACATAGCAACGCATCCATGTGCTCCCGTGTCCTGCCCCGATGTGGCATGCCTCATATCTATTCATATATAAGAACAGTGCCCAGCGCTGTCCTGGCTGCAGGTCTTCTCCCTTCACTTCCTGGTCTGACAGGAGAATCAGGCGGCAGCAGGAGCCATAGGTGCCCCCATGCACACGCTTGCTATGGGGGAATCCGCAGGAAGAAGCGGAGAGCGCTAACGGAGGTTTACAAGAGAAGGTAAGGGACTGCTCTGTATAATGGCAGGTAAGTATAGCATCTTTATTTTAATAAAAAATTAGGCTTCAAAATCATATAACTATTTTATTGTGTTTTTTATCAAAAATATTGATTTGATAAACATTTGTGCAGCTACCCATGAGATCTACAAAATCATAAGCACCATCTTTACTTTCTGTGGTTTCAGAAAACATATGGTCTGGTGGGTCCTTTACAAACTTAAAACGGCAAGGGTAAAATGGAAGAAAAAAGTGAAAAACTGCAAAAATGGTCTAGCCAACTGAGGTGAAAAGTGGAGCGCAGGGCCTGGCAGAGAAAGGGTAAAGTACAGTCAGCAGCGCTTACCTAGGTAGGACAGAGTTAGGGGGTCTGGCTTTTGCTGGGGATGTCACTTTGGGTTCAGGTGTGGAGTTGGCAGATGGTCCTGACGGCTGTTCTTGTGCTGGTGCAGACTGGTTCTGGTGTGTTTCTCGGGCGTTCGGTGGATGTTCTTTATCTTTAGTCACCTCTTTTTCCCTCGATCGAGCTTTATGTTCAGCTAATAACACGTCAAATGGTTTCTTACGACTTGGGACTGCTCGTCTGTGGTAAAGGGAATGTGTCTATTGGATAAATATAAAGACAAGAAAAGCATGACAAACAGAAGGCAAAAGTTAAAAATTCATCATTGTCATAAAAAAAAAAACCCTCTTTCTAATTTCTTTTGCTTCCAACAAAACCGATTGCAAGATTGTGTACCAGTTGTGACTTTTGGCAATAGATATAGAGCAGGGGGTCTCCAAACCTTTTAAAACAAGGGCCAGTTTACTGTCGTTCAGACTTTAGGATGGCCAGAAAGAATAGAAAATGTCCCAGTGTCAGTGAGAGTAAACAGTGTACCCTCTTTGGTTTTAGTGTGAGGAATAGTGCCTGTCACTGGTGTCAGTAGGATGAATAGTCCCCTGTCGTTGGTGTCAGTGGGAGGACTAGTCCCCCATCATTGGTGTCAGTGGGAGGATTAGTGCCCCATCAAGAACTAAGGCAGGCCATACACTGTTCAAATCTCGGCCGGTTTCCCGAAACGTACCTGAAAATGAAGCATTCCAGCAATGTCATCGCTGAAAGCCGCTTCAATCTTCACCCGTCTTGCTTCCGGATTTGCAGACACTGGCTGCGTGACTGGCTGGAGCTGCGACAATATCATTCCGCACATGCGCGCGGGAGCTGCCGTTCACAGCACAGGGCTCTGAAGGAATGGCACAGGCGGCCGTTCCTTCAGAGCGCATGCTCCAGTGATCTCAATGTCTGCATATACAGCAAATATCTCCTAAACGGTGCAGGTTTTGGAGATATTTACACTACCTATAGGTAAGCCTTATTTTATTTCCACTTTAAAATCTGAGTGATCAATCACATCTAGCCCCTATTCACACCGGTTCGACTTGTCATGCAATTTGACAGTTGCACCCCATTTGTATCTATGCATCTGGTCAAATCGATGCAACACCGACTTGCACCAATTTGAAAAAGGTTCCTGTACTATTTTTTGGTGGTTTTAATTTGCGACTTGCATAGCCATCTGTGCATGAAATTGCACAGATGTCGGCAAGCCGCACAGGAAATCGCACTGACCACCGGCTTTGACATCGCGCTGAAATAGCATGATTTCAAAGCTGCATTTAATATGAATGGGGTGTTATGCTGGCTATACATGTAAAAATCTGCATGTACAGAGTGCTATACCATATGTAGAGTGCGGGTCCATCTAAATAGATATACAGGCAGCCCCCAATTACAAACATCTGACTTACAGAGGGAGACAACAGGAAGGGAGAGGAAATCTACCCCCAGGAAGGGAAATTCACTTTTGTAAGAGCAATTATGCGAAAAAGGTGTCTCCACTGAAGCTTTACCCCCAATCCTTGTTTCCACGACAACCCAAATATTTCTAAATCCAGTCGTCACAGGGACAGAAAGAGGTGAAATCTTCTAAACAGGGGCACAAATAGCAAAACAAGCTTAACATTACAAGGGTGTTAACCCTTCTCTATGCTATCCACAAAACAAACCTACAGAACCTCTGGTTTGTAGCCCAGGGACTGCCTGTAAATTGAATAGTTTGAGTAGACTCTAGTGTTATATAGTTCATAAATTTGAAGGAAATCATACAGATGACACACACTCAGACTTGTCATGATAAAGCTAGCTTAGATCTTAGTTACTGTGGATTGACTGCCTCATATTAGAAAGGCATCTCCAGGTAAAATGTATACAATTCACCAATGGTGTGTTTGATCCAGACAATAACTCTACAGATGATGGGTCTTAAAGTTTTACAGTAATAGAAAAAAAAACATTGAAATATTTCTTCTAAATCTATAAACTGCTTTAGAAAATTTAAACCACCAGTTATCACCAAAAAATTCAGAGGCATTCCATCTACATTACACCTACCGTATTTCTCGGACCATAAGACACACTTTTTCCCCCCAAAAATATGGGGGGGGGGAAATGTCTCTAAGTCTTATGGTGCGAATATACGACAGGCTACAACCCCCCCCCCCACCCCTGCTGCTGCTGGCACCACCCGCCGCCACCGCCACCGCCCCCCCCCCCCCCCGTTGGAATGCTAGTCCCGGAAGACATCCCTGGTCCCCACAAGTGCCGGGCGATCTCCCGGCCTGACACCTGCTGAGAAGACAGAGCAGCCCGAGCAATGGCACTGGTCAGGCTGCATCTATGGCACTGGTCAGGCTGCATCTATGGCACTGGTCAGGCTGCATCTATGGCACTGGTCAGGCTGCATCTATGGCACTGGTCAGGCTGCATCTATGGCACTGGTCAGGCTGCATCTATGGCACTGGTCAGGCTGCATCTATGGAAATGGTCAGGCTGCATCTATGGAAATGGTCAGGCTGCATCTATGGAAATGGTCAGGCTGCATCTATGGAAATGGTCAGGCTGCATCTATGGAAATGGTCAGGCTGCATTTCTTTGACACAGGTCAGGCTGCATTTCTTTGACACAGGTCAGGCTGCATTTCTTTGACACAGGTCAGGCTGCATTTCTTTGACACAGGTCAGGCTGCATTTCTTTGACACAGGTCAGGCTGCATTTCATGGGCACTAGTAAATATTTTATTACACTATTTGGTTTGGTTCAGAATATTTTTTTCTTGTTTTCCTCCTCTAAAACCTAGGTGCATCTTATGGTCAGGTGCATCTTATGGAGCGAAAAATACGATGTATATCACCAACATAAAATGTATTTTCATGTATATAATAATGCACCAATAACCACCTTGCATGTGAGAGACCTCGTACATGGTTTCTTCGTCTCTGGATCTAATACTCCGCAGTGCTTATTTGGGTCAAATTCTCTTTCTAGAAAACAGATATGGTTTAAATTTACTTACATAGTAAAATCACAAATGTTGCTTGATTAATAAAACAGCAAAAAATAAGCATTGCTCCAGCCAAAACTTTTTATAAGCATTGGCTAGACTGGGAACTTCTGTTGTGTTTTGATATCTGTCTGCATCCCCAGTGAAGTGATCTCATATGCTGGGTGTCATAGGATAGAATTAGAGGGAAACTTCTGACGGGGAAGCAGACAGTTTCTTTTTAACTGATTGGGTTAAAGCGGAACTTTATCCATAACAACTGGATACAAAATAATGTTCTTTAGCAAGGAACATACATTCCACATTCATAATTATGGCATCAAAATAGTGCGTGCGGTAAAGTGCCTCCAGTATTGCTCCATGTTCTTCTTGCCAGAGGCTGCCATTTTGCTGAAGCCCTGAGTCCCTGAATAGCAGTAATCATAAAGTGGAACAAAACCCATCGATTTAACAGTTTCCAAAAAACGGTTACATTCCTGGAATGCCAGGAATGCCGTCACATTTGCTTGTGTCCGCTACAAATTCAGCTTCCAGGTTTTTTTTTTTGTTAAAGCTTTATTGAACAAGCTGAAGTTAGAAGCTAAATTGGCTAATATGCACAGCTGCGCCAGTTTTAGTAAATCAATCCCTATTTGCCCTCCTTCAAAATTCTGTGCTGGCCATCAATTCCAGAAACTAGTTTGGGTATACCATTAAACCGTTCATGTTTAGGCTAAACAGAAAGAGAGGAAAAGCGGGCTACAGGTGTTTTATAACCTGCTATAAACTCTATGATAAACCTCATCTAGTGGTTTCTCCTGGTATCCCTCACATATGTTGCTAGATGTCTATATTACCTCTATTAAAGAATATGTACAACCAACATTTTATATTCCCCATATGTGCCTGCTGTCCCATGTACTTGTAGGAGAAAGTATCCTGTTCTCTTTGTAGTTCTTCTTTTGTGTGAAATCCCTGGTGTTCCTGCCATTCCCTCTGCTTTTCTATTAAAAGCTGACCACAGTAAGCAGGAGAACACACCGTGGTCCGTGCCCTAGCTATGCTGGGAACCCAGCCTGCTCTCTTCCAATGATCAGATGTCCTGACATATCCAACCCCCCTACACAACCTTTGACTGGAAAGATCAGTGTACTGCTGTTTCACCTCCCAAAGCTCTTATGCAGCCGAGAACAGAGGGACTGTGATCATTAATTAAAAAAAAAAAGGAAACAAAGGATATTTATATATTTTTTTTTTATATCTATACACAAATGTTTTACTTTTCATTTCTATTTTAAAATGGCTAGGTTATTTCACAAGACAGGGTTTACAATCACTTTAACTTAGTGACAACGGAGGGAAAGATTATTTAAACCGTTCTCATACGGTCATTGTATGATGAAACTAAGGATGAACTCAGGCGTTTTCGCAACCCGCACGTGCAGAGCCCGTCAGGAACTCGGCACTGCACAGAGCTAATTGCAGGCAGTGAGACATTTTCCCAATGCCCGGCTGCGGAGATCGAGGAATACCTCACTGCCTGTGATTAACTCTGTGCAGTGCCTGGCGGGCTCTGCACTTGTGTCTTGCAAAAACACCTGAGCGCAGCCTTAATTGTAACATGCAATTTGGTTTTGTCTCTTTAAAAATAACATATATACAGAAAAATACCTGTTGATCTTCCCAGAAATCTGTGAGCCCTTAACTTCCTGTTACAGCTGACAACTCTGCCCTTGCTGAACTGAAATTTAAACCAGTGCTGTCACTCCTGCATTGACTTATAGAGGCAAGGAGAGGAGGAAGTGTGTAGCCCAGCATGGTAGATCTGGGCAGGGCTGACCACACCGGATGTGATTTCAATGCAGTAGAGGTATGTTATTTTTTTTCTTTTTGCTAAGGCACACACTATAAGATCAGACTGAACCTTGTGAACATAAGCTGCTGCTGATCCAAGAAGTTTGTCAACACTTTGCATTTGCTAGTCAAACTAAACTGGGGAATTTCTCCACTGTCACAGGTTATCTCATCTCATACATATATATATATATATATATATATATATATATATATATATATATATATATATATATATATATATATATATATATATATATATAATAAATAAATCAAGACACTTACCAGAAAGTCTCTTGTAAGGCTTATTACTGTTTTTGGTACCATTTTGATGCTTTTTATCTAGAGCATTGATTCCCTTCCCATTCAGTATTTTTTCAGGTGAAGGTGGCACAGGTTTCGGTACCACAGACTGTTTGGTGAGGGAGGACGTTGAAGAAGTTGCTGTGGTGGCTGAATTCATTTTAACATTGGCACCATCTGTTTTCACAAGATTTGGGATTTTCTCGAGGCTCACAACAGGAACAGGGCCACTGGAAAACAGAATTGTTATGTTATATAGAGGTGACCACAAAGCATCAAAATAATGTCTAAACCTATGAGAAAAGGCACTGCAAAACACACTTTGTGGCACGAGGTGAACCATAACCGATATCAAACATGACGGTTTCCTTGCTGTAAAGAATGTATAATTTTTTATCATAACACCGCAGGTTTCTATGGTTCAGAGAAGTAATCAGGATAACAAAGCTTGTGGTCATACAGGAACTCAAGTGAAAAGTCAGTTGGGCTTCATAGCAGTTGAAGCATACACAACATACAGGTGTTGGTAAAAACTCACTCTGGAAAACCACAGCTTGAGAAAAAAATAAAAAATAAAAGAAGAACGATAGATAATATCCATGGGCAAGAAAGGAAAGCTGCCGCAAAGAAATCTACAAATGTATTAAAACAGCAAAAGGCATTAAAAAGATTTCATTAATCAGACCCACATTACTTAACGTATAACTAAAGGCAGAACTTCAAGTTCAATCCAGGGAGATTTACTCTCTGTATCCCGTTTACTGGGGAACATTAGTATTGGTGAACCCCATGACAAGGCATTTCCTCACACATCCTGCTTTGACTATGGGACAGGTAGTGGAGGGTAATCTCCCCAATGGGACACATGGGGAAATCTGAAAGCATAAGGGAGGGTTATACATTTTTTTAAAAATGCCTGCAATTCTACTTTAACTACAGAAGCTCTGGAAGGTTTTACCCCCTTCCTCACCAGGCCATTAAGTATATTAAGTATAGTTAATGTCTTTTTTTTCCCCACAAATAGAGGTTTTTTTTGGTGGTATTTGATCACCTCTATGGTTTATTTTTTGCGCTATAAACAAAAAAAGGCTGACAATTTAGAAAAAATAATCCAATATTTTTACTTTGTGCTATGAAACGTATCCAATTAAAAAAAAAAAGTAAAAAACTAATTTCTGAGTAGCCCTGGAAGTATCAGTATCGACCAATTCCCGCAGTGTCTACAGCAAAAGTAGAGGAGGTAGGGCTAACAAGAAACCACTAAAGGTACCAAGTTATGCAGAAAACATTTCCAGCATAACTTGGCACCTTTAGTGGTTTCCTGTTTGTGTGTGTATGTATGTGTGTGTGTATGTATGTGTGTGTGTATGTATGTGTGTGTGTACACACACACACACACACACACACACACACACACACACACATATATATATGGCCTTTGATGATGATTGAAATGTTTATCTATATGACTAGTCCCTAAGTGGCTATTTTGTGCCATTTCAGATTCATTATTCTGCTATGCTGTCTTCTGCATGTCCTGTGTAATGGTTTTTTGGCTCCGATTTCCCTATACCCTCCCTCTGAGCATGTTTGGGTACCCCTAGATCTGCTGCATGTGAGCACAAGGTCTTTGATACAGATATCCGATTGAATTGTGTATATTATATATGCTAGTCTTTACAATTTATTATAGTGCAACTACCCTCTCAATATTGGGTCTTGAAGAAGCCAACAGATGCTTTGTGGTTCATTCATGAGCCCTGCAGCTTTCAAACTGACAGCCCTTATGAAGCTGCAAGCCCTGCAGAAGCCTGACCGCCTTTAAGTAGACTTTGACTGCTCTCACCACATCAAGAAAATGTGGTGATTTTTCTTCCATAGAACAGGGTTCTGAAAAAGATGAAGGTAAAAAGTTAGGATGAGGAGGCAATACTACTTTATCCTTGTGAACAATAATAATATGGTTCTTTACAAGAAAGAGCAGCCAATTCTGATACCCTTCTTGCAGCAGATATGGTTACCAGAAAAAATAGATTCCTTGTCTAAAAAGGACCAAGGGAATATGTTGTATCGGCTGAAAAAAAGGCTGTTTTTGTAATGCCGACAAAACTCAATTCACCGCAAAAATGGAAAACCAGCCAGTTTATTTTTATTTTATTTTTCATGATGAAGCGGCTGACCAATTTTTCAACCATAATATTCTATACATATCTACCAGCCAGGGAAAGGCGTGAGGCCTAAAGATAGAGTCTCTCATAGCGTCTATTGCCAACATAAAGCTACTAAGAGCTTGCCAGACCCTGGGCCTGCTGAACAAGAATAACTTTGGGCACCTGTTTAAACCGGTCCCTCAAGGATTGACATTTACCAATTACTGACAGCACAGGCTGAGAACTCAACCTGTCAGGAAAATATATGTTTTTTGTTTTTTTTAATAGGAATTCCAACTCTTTATCCATTGGATCCCTAAGCATTTGAGCACTGTCTTCTGGACAAGTCAAACTTAATCAGAAGATATAGCAGCATCAATTGCTGGTATCTTCCACCTTTAGTAAGTTTTTTCCTTCATAGGATAAAGTGTGAAAATCTTTTTAGGAGGGAAAAAATGCTTATCTGGGTGATCCCACTCAGAATACATAAGCTTTCCCAACAATGAATGGACAGGAAAGGCATGCACAGCTTTGAGGAAGCTGTAGTGAACCCAACACAAGAAGTGGACACTCAGTTAAGGGTAGCATAAAATGTGAAGCGGACCAATTCAGTAAGAAATTGCACCCACAATCTCAGGTTATGAAGCTGATCCTTCCGCATTTGACCCCTCACAAGAGGAGTCATCAGCCTGTTCACGGTCCCCCGAGAGAAAATATCTTCTCCTGCCCCCAGATCCTCAGTTTGAGGGTCCTTGTGTAATGGAATGGAACCCATCGCATTTTATTCCAAACTGGGATGTGAATAAACCCACTAACCTTTTTCCAATCCTATCATGGCTGAGGAAAAAAAACTTTTTTAGAAATATAGACAGGGGCTGCAGTGTTGTAAACAGTTGAAAACATTACATGGCCCTTGATGGCTCACTCTGACCAGCCACCCCCTCTCAGGTGAGGATGCCATTGTAGAGATGAGTTTTAGGCTTTCAGACCTTGAGGGAAACCCTTTTAGCCCTCTTTTGGGGTATTACTACCTCCCCTTCCAACCATAGCCCGATGCATAAATGCAGAGGTACTACCAGAAGAAAATCGCATCCACTGCTTTGAGCAATAGTCCAGCCACTGAGGCTGCTATTAACGCTCAGCCTGATTCTATTAATAAAATGTGCAAAGGAAATGCCTGTGTCACCAACCTCTTGCACGCCCCTTTTTGCTCGTATCCTTCCGACAGCTGCAGCCAGTAAAAAAGGAGCTTTTTAAAACATTCTCCCATGCTAAGCGTTGCTGCACGCCAACGCTGCGCTAAGCCCTTCCGCACATTGCCTCCCCCCGGGAGGAGGAGACCTGGTGACCAGCCACCATGCAGGGGTGGTGAAAAAAAATTGATTGTTTCGCTTACCCCTTTCCAGGGAGAGGGGGAGTTTTGTCCAGGTGGGAGGGTGTTTAGTGAAAGAAAATAGAACCCCCCCCCCTCAAATCTTACCAGAGGTCTGAGCTGCTCACCGGAGGAAAAGTCTGCCGCTGCTGACACAGCGTGATCTCTGAGAAAGCATGACCAAGTACGTGCTCTATACAGCACCCAGTGGTGATGCTTAGGCATGAAAACATTTACTTTTTAAAGCAGACATTTCTAATCATTGGCTGCCGTTTGATAGCTGCAGGGCCCATCCCACCCCCGACATCACGCTGAATTCTGCAGTTACATATAGTGTAACTGCAACTGATAAATTGGCTCAGTGTTAAACCTGCCAGTTACAACCAGTGCCACCTGCCAGTGCCAACTGCCAAAAAAAGAAAAATTGGCTTAATAGATCGGCCGCAAAAATCGGCATCATATATCAGCCATTGGCCAGCCCGATTTCTAAATACTGGCATCGGCCAGAGAAAAACCCATATCAGTCAACCTCTAAATCAGACCTTATATGGCAGCCTGCAGTACACTGTGGCTGAAAGCCAAATCCTTGGCTGTTCAAACATCCACTTGATAAAATTTGGTGAACGTATGCACTGAAGACCAGGTAGCAGCCTTACAAATCTGAGCCACAGATACCTGATGGCGAAAAGCCCAGGAAGTTCCTACACCCCTGGCTGAATGAGCTCTTAACCTAAAGAGAGGAGCTTTACGTTTCAGTCCATAAATCCGTTACTGCCCATAAATCCAGGACATTGATGGGCAGATCTGTTCTGTCCTTGACCATTTCCCCATAGATGAGAGCCCCTCTAGGGTTGCTCCCCAGCCTGAGAGACTGGCATCTGTGGTCAGTACTCTTCAAGTTACCGGGAGGAAGAATCTTCCCTTTTGCATGTTCTGATCCTGCAACCACCAGTTTAGGCTTAAGCGTGCCTGAGGAGATAAGAACATTGGATAATCCAGGGCTTGCCCTCTCTTTTCCAAGCCAACAAGGTGTCTTGTTGTAGAGGCATGGAAAGGAACTAGGCATAGGGCACCACCTTGGAGGATACCATCCTCCCTAGAAGACTCATACAGAGTTGAATGGAGGGTTGTCTGGTGCCCCTTATCTGACGCACCTGATCCTTCAGGGCACAGATCCTTGCGGGTGGCAAGAATACTCTTGCTCGAACCATATCTAAGACCAGACCTAAATACTTTAGACTTTGATCTGGTCTCAAGGTTGACTTTTCAGTATTTATGATCCAGCCTAAGCTTTCCAAATACCGCACTGTGCATGTTATGCTCTGTTCTAGAGCCTGTAGTGAGTGATCTCTGAGAAGGAGGTCCTCCAGGTACCCAAGCACCAGGATCCCTTGGGCCCTTAAAAGACCCAGTACTGGTGCTAGGACCTTTATGAACACCCGGGGAGCTGTAGAAAGCTTGAAGGGTAGAGCCACAAACAGAAAATGACGTTCCTCTACTGCAAATCGCAGGAACCTCAGATGAGGCTGAAAGATAGGTACGTGTAAATACACGTCCTTTATGTCGATGGAAGCTAGAAAGTCTCCCATCTGGAGTGAGGCTACTACTGAGGGGACAGACTCCATTCCAAAGGACTGGATCAGTAGATGCTGGTTCAGGGATCTTAGGTTCAAAATGGGCCTTGAGTCCCCGTTTGGTTTTTGAACCGTAAATAGGTTTGAGTAAAACCCTAACGCCCCTTTCAGGTACAGTAACCTCTACAACCATGTAGTGCCTGAAGTAATAAGTCTATTTTTGGAGGATCCGAGGGAACACTGGATCTTAAAAACCTCTGGAGGGGGAAACCCTGCAACTCCAGCTTGTAACCGTGAGATATAGTTGAGGTGAACCACTCGTCCTGAACTTTTCTCCAAATGTCCGCAAAGTGCAACAGCCTTCCCCCCACCCGATGGAGTGGGGGGTGTCCCCTCAAAAGGAGGGCTTGGTGCTGGGTTTAGAAGAATTTTGGACTTGCGGCTTGCCCCTGGCCCTAGCGCCCTGTTGGCAGCGGAACTGTCTTGGCGCCGAGACATTTGAGGAAGTAGTCCCTGAGGTTTTAAACGATGGACGCCTGGTGCTTTTTTTTTCACAGGAAGTAGTGAACTCTGCCCTCCGTAAATCTTTTGGATATATTTGTCCAAATGATCACCAAATAAATGTTCCCAATGAAAGGGGAAACCTGCCAATAACTTTTTACAAGAAAGCTCGGCTGACCAGTTCTTAAAGTGGATGCAAAGCCAAACTTACTTTTTTTTTTTTTTTCAATTTAGGCTTGTAACTTACAGTACAGTATAGGATTTCGTATCATCTGTGCCCAGTCTTGCCACGAAGAGTTAATCCAGCTCTGAGCAATCCTCATATCTTTTTTCGGTGAGATGAAAACAAAGAGAAATACCAGTCAGTTCTTCCCCCCCCTGCAGTGACTGACAGGTGATTTACATATTTCATGCAGGAGCCTTAGAGAGGCATTATGTTTAATTCTCATCCCCTCCTCCAGCTCTCCCAGGATTGACTGCTCCACACCTCAGCATGATTGGGCATGCTGAAGTTATGTGGTAACTTTTCTGGGTTTTGACTGGATGTTAGTGATTATAGCAGAAGTTCAGTGTAAGAAATACACAGGAGAAAATTCATGTTGACAAGGGGAATGTAGAGGTGGGCAGGGAGTCTGCTGACATTACGACTCTATCCACCGAGCTCCGGACAACAGACCCACCCACAGAATCTGCAGTTTTTCGGGTCTCAGACAGAGGGTAGACATATGACAGGTAAGGATACATGCTGGAGGCATGCATATCCTTATATAAAAACACTATGGAAGTCGTTTAAAAAAAAAAAGAGTGAGAGTGGGCTTACGTCCACTTTAATCCAAAAAAGTCCATGCATATGTAGAGACAAGCGAGTCAAATGAGAAACCTGCTGTATTGAATCCTTTAAGGTGTCAACAGCAAAACACAGCGCTTGAAAAATATATGCCTCATTTTCAGGCAGATCATCCTCCTGGTTAGGCCTATCAAGCCGTCTGATCTGATCACTTACGGACTGGCAGATATCAATTGCTGCAACAGCTGGCTGAACTGGCCGAAGAAAAGGAAGCCTTTAATGATGACTCCAATTTTTTGTCAACAGGGACTTTCAAACCCTGTGCGTTATCTACCAGATAAGTCAAGTTCTTGTTTAAGAGACTGCTGCATCTACAGCTGCCATGCTCTACTTCTTAACAAACATTTCACCAATGGGATATAAAAGCATAAACCTCTTAGCAGGAACAAAAATCCTGTCAGAATGTTCCCAATCCGCATACTTCAGCCCAACAGACTGTGTAAGGGGAAAGCTTGTGTGGCCTGAAGAGGCCTCAGGGATCCCAAAAGAGGATCAGGGAGGCTCAGTAACCTCTGCAAGAGGCAACTTAAAGGTAAGAGTCAGGATCAAAAGCCTCTGTGATTGAGAGGCAGACACCAACTGGATATCTTCTTGTCCAGATTGCTTGGAAGCAGACTCATCCGCCAGGCTATCCACAGAATCCTGAGCTTTAAGCTCTTCCCCATCCTCAACCCATTCCTGCTCAGACTAGGAGACTCCGGGAAGGGGGATCAGTCATGCTTCTTGCCACCCTGCAGGGTGGAGGCAATCATGCCAGCAATCCTGTGCTCTAACCTGGCTAGGGCTGAGGACAGTTCATCCTTAGTGATAAAGGGTGAAGCAGCAGCATTGACTATAGGCACAATCCCAGATAGGCGCAGCAGCTCAGATTGCTCGGAAGCCTCTGTTCCTTCAGGGGATACAACACTAGGGATACGACTAGGTTCATTAGGAACTACTGATGATACAGTTAGTCTAGATAAAGGCTACGGCGCATTTGCTGCAAAACCCATGCGTGCCACATGCGAATGCACATGTGCCATGGCAAACCAAGGCGAAATGGTGCACTGTTGTGCGCTATCATACAGGTAAAAAACAGCCAGATACAAGCAAAAAAAGGTACACTCTGCAAACACCCACAGCTATCCCAAAAACTCCCCCATATGTTCACCGCACACACTCACGCTCACTGGAACACCCCACAATGTTAAATAAAGGGGTTTCACTTACCCGTCCAGGCGCAGCGCAGCTTAGACACTAAGAGCCCAATCTTCACCCTTCACGGCGGGTTCCTGTCATTTGAGGACCTTCAAGGACTGGGTACCCTGTTCATGTTTAGGGTCCACTGCTGGACCTGCACAGCACCCTGCAGGGATGCCTTAGCGCTGTGGTGTCCAGGATTCCACTTCGCAGGGCCCAGCGCCCGGAGGCCACATTACAGGCAAAACCTCACAGGATCTTGAGTCTTCTTTACAAGGCTCGGGTACCATTTATCTAAGCATATAAAGCCTGTGTCAAATGGATCTGATTGGTCAATCCCTTGATTTATTTTGTGGGACTAGATACATGGAGCTCAGAGAGCTTAAACTGTGCCATCCACCCTGCAGACACTGGTAAAAAAAAAACTGAAGTACTTCCTGTATGGGAGGGGTTACATAGGGGATCACTTCCTGTCTAAAGACCTTTGGTCTATCAGTGTCCATTCACCTGGAGATGAAGTATAACCCAGTAGGTAATGAATATTAGCCAACTCTGTGTCCCATGATGTATGAAAAAGAAACGCCAGCTCTGTTAATTTAAAGGAGATGGTGTGGGAGTGGTACCATTATTTTACTGTTTTGTTCAAGAATCTGAAGGTCGATTGCTTGTTATGGGATACTGCACTTCGCACCACATCCTTGTCCTCTACAAAGCCAATACGACTATTTGTTGTTACAAGGAATTTGGCGCAGGCAGTACCCATTACCGACATGATTAGGTAATCCATCTAATGTTAGGCTCTTCTAGACATACAGTAATATGATCTGGTACAGTAGGAAGTGCCAATTCCCTTATTGACAAATTGGGTTTACATGTATCTGAGCAACCACATCAAGACCAAACAGATAAACATAGATTAAACAATGCCGAAAGGAAGAGACTAGATTATTACACGGGCAATTCCTTTGCTTATTGTAGGAAAAAATTTCAGTAGGGGAACCACCACTGTGCATCAAGGAGACTACAACATTTACATAGGGAACAGGCACTGGGGATATGCATGATGCCTTAGGAAAGGACACCCAACCAAAGTCTGTTTTTCAATTGCAATTGAGGGAAGTTTTAAAAAGAATAAAACTGTATAATACACATACTAACACTTTATTTTCCCCAAAAAAAAACCCGTACTGAAGAAATATGTAGGATGCCATTGTTAACCTCTTTTTGAAAATGTTTGTTACCTGCAGTCTTTGGCTGCAATCCTTTCTGTGCTACAGACCTGAAACATACACTAAATTGTCAAAATTATTGGGACACCTGCCTTTACATGAACTTTAATGGCATCCCAGTCTTAGTCTGGGAGGTTCAATATTGAGTTGGCCCATCCTTTGCAACTAGAACAGCTTCAACTCTTCTGGGAAGGCTGTCCACAGGGTTTAGCAGTGTGTCTATGGGAATGTTTGACCATTCTTCCAGAAGCACATTTGTGAGGTTAGGCACTGATGTTGTATAAGAAGGCCTGGCTCGCAGTCTCTGCTCTAATTCATCCCAAAGGTGTTCTTTTGGGTTGAGGTCAGGAGGTGCAGTCAAGTTCCTCCATCCCAAAATCGCTCATCCACGTCTTTATGAACCTTGCTTTGTGCACTGGTCCAAATACTTTGGTGGAGGAGGGATTATGATGTGGAGTTGTTTTTCAGGGGTTGGGCTTGACCCCTTGGTTCCATTGACGGGGACTCTTAAGGAGTCAGAATACCAAGACATTTTTGACAATTTCATGCTCCCAACTTTGTGGGAACAGTTTGGGGATGGCCCCTTCCTGTTCCAACATGATTGAGAACCAGTGCCCAAAGCAAGGTCCATAAAGACATGGATGAGTGAGTTTGGGGTGGAGGAACTTGACCGGCCTGCAGAGTCCTGACCTCAAACCGAATGAACACCTTTGGGATGAATTAGAGCGGAGACTGCGAGCCAGGCCTTCTTGTCCAACATCAGTGCTTGACCTCACAAAATGTGCTTCTGGAAGAATGGTCAAACATTCCCATAGACACACTCCTAAACCTTGTGGACAGCCTTCCCAGAAGAGTTGAAGCCGTTATAGCTGCAAAAGTGGGCCAACTAAAGTTCATGTGTGTGTAAAGGCAGGCGTCCCAATACCTTTGGTAATATAGTGTACATGCAGAACAGGGAAGTATTTGAAATCAGGACTATCTGCATACTTACTATGGGTCAATCACAAAGTATTTAAAAAGAGGATCTTAAAGCGGGGTTCCACCCTAAAGTGGAACTTCCTCTCATCGGAACCATCCCCCCCTCCGGTGTCACAGTTGGCACCTTTCAGGGGGAGGGGGGTGCAGATACCTGTCTAAGAGGTATTTGCACCCACTTCCGGGCATAGACTACCACGGGAGTCTATGCCGTTTCCTGCCCCGGCGCACTGACTGCTGGGACACACATGGGTCCCAAAGACAGCGCGGACCATTCCCATTGCACTGCGCGACTCGCTCATGCGCAGTAGGGAACCGGGAAGTGAAGCCGCAACGCTTCACTTCCTGATTCCCTCACTGAAAATGGTGACGGCAGCAACCGAGATCCGATCGATCGATCTCTGCTGGTGACATCGCTGGACCCTGGGACAGGTGAGTGTCCATTTATTAAAAGTCAGCAGCTGTAGTATTTATAGCTGCTGGCTTTTAATATTTTTTCTGTAGGTGGAATCCCTCTTTAATATCCAGGGAACTAATTATTTTAGGTGGGGCAGTCAGCAATGAATGTCTCCATAATTCCTCAGTAATAGTTTATTTTACATGCGGGTCAAATATGGTTTAGTGTAAAATGTTTGCCAAGTGGCTATCTGTAAGCCTGCCTCTTATAGAAGCTTTGGAAAAGGCATCCATTGACCCTTGTATCTTTATTACGCAAATCCTTGTGACCACTTTTTGCAGCACAGACTGCAAAGCTTTGTTCATCTTTTCGTTTTAATTTTATAATCTGGAAGTCAGCTCTCTTTATGCACAGTTAATTTTCCACTTTTGTGAAGAGTGCTCCTTGCGGATAGTGGGTAATTAGTCATCAAGAAAGTCACTTCTCTTGAACTGAAAGGATGATAAGGACTCGGCTACTACAAATACTGAGTTAGACAAGAAGTCCAAAATAAAAGAGCAAATTCTAGCAGGAATCCAAATCATACGTCATATCACATTAATTCTACTGCAATGTGGAGAATATATTAAAATACTCACTAGCGCAGTCAACTTGTAATCAACAAAATCCTTGCAAGCATGAATATATGGACAGACAACCCCCTATATTTTACCTTTTACATGTTCAGCTGGTAATAAAAGTTATACAACACCTAAACCTATCACTTAGGAATACATGCCTGGCATTTGACAAATCCAAGTAAAATTAAAAACATTATTTTATAATTAACACATTCAAATATTTTTTTTTTAAATCTACCTCCATTGCCTTAGCTGGATTCCAATGTCTACAGCCTACAATTTCTTGGGTATTGAAAACTAATAATGGGAAATGTCCTCTATTTTTTTGGTTGACTGAATTGAAAGTAGTAAAAATTAAAAAAACTAGGTACCAATCCATAGATCAACAGTAATTGTGGGTGAGCAGAAGTGGGCATCTGTAAAATGTGTCAACCTACTGCAATCAAAATATATATGGAGTTTTAGAGGATGGAAATTCAATCCATACATTGGTGGATCTTATATGTGGAAATGAAACTGCAAGAAAAAAAGGAATGTGCTCGCCAGGGACTAGACCTGGCCAATGTTTGTGTTAATACTGTATTGTAGCACTGTAACGATCTCAAGGAAGAGAAAGGTACGTACTACAAAAACAAAAAAAGTAAAGCACAGCTGATCATTCAGAAATTCACTTTTAAACCGATAACATAAAATTATAATAAAATGCAAATTACAAATCTGTGGGTACAAGGACACATCAGCATATCCCCAGTCATAGGTCCTTCCAACACCAGACAATCAAGCTGCTCAACACCAGTGGCTTTAGCAACTCCAGAATGTGGCTTGCTGGATGACCCTTAACTGCATTTTGGAGTATCTGCCCCTGCATCTGACTGACAAAAGTGCAGATGGCCCAAAACACATAGGAGGCACAGTACTGCGTAAGCCTAGAAAGTTCTACACTTAAACAGTTTGCATTCCCCAAAGAGGATTAAAGAGGAAGTAAACACTGCCAGAGAGCCGTTCCTTCAGAGCACATTCGCCTATGAGGTCTTCAGGGGTGTATGCAATATTATATATATATATATATATATATATATATATATATATATCTCCTAAACGGTGCAGGTTTAGGAGAAATTTACTGTACCTATTGGTAAGCCTTAATATAGGCTTACCAATAAGTACAAACAATCTAGGGATGTTTACTTCCTCTTTAAGTCTGGGATCAGGACTAAATTCTTGGAACTCCTGATATTTTGATAAATTCTTTGTACTTTGTAAGATTTTCTTAATGCACACAATCAGATGTGCTCTGCCCTTTTGTTTTTGCAGAATCTTGTGTTTTTCTCATAACTTTACTGTGATTTTGTAATCTATTGAGAAACTCTATAAAAAGAGCCAGGGCGCCGCCCCCCTAATCCATGCGCCTGGCCCCTAATCTACATGCGGGATGCCAGATGCATGGATTCCAATGGGGTTTTTTTTATTTTTTAAGCACATGATTAGAGCCTGAGGTCCCACCCACTTGTGTGACAAAAGCAAATTAATATCCGCTATTGTCTTCTTCCTGCTTCTCCTCCCAGCCAATCAAGAAGTGGGAGGAGCACGATTGGCCAAGAGGAGAAGTGATTATATTGGCCGGTACCGGCAAAGATTTCCAGGGAGATCCGGAAGATGGCCACCGTCATTGGTTCTGCATCCGTCAGCAGTGCCTGCAAGAGCCCAACTGCATAAATACCACCCACCGGGTGGGGGGCGGGGTTTGTTTGACGCCTCCCCCAGCCGTCATTGGTGTTAAGATTGTCTGTAGCATGTATACTGCAAAATAATTTGCAACCCAAGCATTTCTGTTTATGCCTGAAACTGTTCAAAAGACATTGCAAGATGGTTGCTTTGTGCTTGTATGTGTTACAGTTCCCTGGTGTCTATGGTCTGCCTAAAGGTTTTAGCAAGCACAGATAGCACAAGTACTTCTTTCTGGAGCGACATAACCAACTAAAACCACACAAATTATAACCACCAGTAATCTGAATTAGAAAAATTCTGGGCAACTAGAAACAAAGCATATATAATGAACTATACCTAATGACTGGTGTTCTCTTTTATACTCACCATGGTTTATCTCTTGACACTTTAGAAGAGAACACTGTGTGTTGTTTGTTGTTGGAGGTAAGTAGATTGTCTTTGGGCGCTTTGAATGGCTTTGAGTTACTGCTGACAGGGTTATGGCCGCTGATACAGGTTTTCGGTTTCATCTGTACGTGTGATGTTCTGTTGGAGTTGGAAGGAGGAGAAGTCGGAGATGGGGAAGGTTTGCACATTGAACCGTGTCTTCTTTCTGTAAAAGGATAATACAATTTTGTAATATGGTTCGCAGTTCTACCCCAGCCAAACAGGTTAATTCACAGGTGAAATCTACATTGAGCTATTTTGTAAAATGATGTAGGTATTCTTGTAATCCAGCCACCATTGATAACTACATAACTACCTCATGGAAGACCTCCCTCCTTTTCACTATCCCCTCCCTTCCACTGCTGGAAAAGGATTTTTTTTTTATCCATTAATAAAGTTTTGCCCTGCCTCCCTGAACGTCATTTGCCTAGGCAAATGTCCTGCAAGGTCCTCCCTTTGACTCCTGGGATATGCACATCATATATCCCAGGAGGCATGACGCTACATTCAAAAAGGAGGAGGGGTGCGCGACTAGCATAATCAGAAGGTACCCTGGCAGCATGGGACTGAGAGGTGGTAGTGTACAAGAGGATCCCACAGTGGGTATTAGAAATGTGCCTCCCGGACCACCCAGTAAGCAGGGGGAGAGGCAGCCAAAGAGCCTCTTTAAAGTTTTAGAGAAGCCCAATACTAAAAACAATGCCTCCCCCTACCCATCCTGCACCAACAAATAGGGTGTGGAGCAGGGCTACCTAGTCATATGGAAATACAAATTGCCCGTATTCATGCAATGGTAGGAGCAGATAGCTTAGAGTCCTGGAGCCTAACTGGCAGCCTCAGGGCCACATACAGCCCTTCAATAATAATGGAAGCATTCGTTTGTAAAGAGGCTATAATAACAGTGATCTCTGGTCTCCGTCTTCTGTAGTGCGTCACCAACCATCCCTGTTGCATGTCTGCAGTCTCTGATCATTTCCTCTAGTATGTCTGAAGTCTCTTATAGTATTCTGTGAAATACATATTATTCATGGCCCTTGGGAGGTGTCAAGGGCCACAGTTGAGGCCCTCCACACTTTGCAATTTGACAACCACTGCCCTAGAGAGTGTCTGTTGTACAATGAATGTGTTAGTTTGTTTGGCACGCATTATGGGTTCAAACTTCTAGAAAGTAACATTTGAAACCCCAATTCTATCCACAGATTATCTGGAAGAATTTTTTTTTATTATTCATTTAAAATATAACATGCAATTTTTACAGCATGCTCAAATTGACACAAGTGTAATGCCTTCAACAGTTTACTAGGAATGAATTCAGTTTTCACTTGAAAATTTATTAGAGATATCCCAGACTACAGAATGACTGACCATCACATCAGCTTTTATATGATGATTAAATATGGCTTCAAAAATGCCTTTAAGGTGTTAATTATTAGTTATGACCATTGCGTCCATTATACGATGTATAAAAAAAAAGAAAAGGATTTGTTCGATAGTTGGTAAGGCTGAATAAAGACAACACTAGTCCATCCAGTTCAACATGTGTGTGCGCACGTGTGTTCATGTCAAAAAATTTCCATACTCTTGTTAGAGCTGGGCGATTTTCTAAAAAAAGAAAATCTGTGATTTTTAGAAAAAAATACTTGTTTCCAATTTGAGTTTGTTTTGTTTTTTCATGGACACCGCGCCGGTCCCGAGAAGCTGCGGGCAGGAGTTTTTAGGCAAGGGCGCGGCTTCGACCTAGACCGCGGCATCCAGCCTCGCGGTCTAGGCCAAAGCCGCGGCCTCGCCTAAAACCTCCTGCCCGCAGCACCTCAGGACCGGCGCGGTGTAAGCGCCGGTCCTGGTGAAAAAAAAAAAATCTAAAAAAATCAATTTGATGACATTTTTAATCGATTTGACCTCTCAACTCGATTCAAGATTTAAATAGATTTTTTCCCCAGCCCTAATTCTTGTATATGGTGTTAGTGAAGATGCTCATCCAAGAGAGGCGACACTTTAAATTTCTTTACAGGTTACTAGTTCAGAGTTACAGAGGAGGTCTAGTGCGAGAATTGTTGCTCGCACTCTAACGCACGCGGCAATGCCTCACATGTGTGATTTTAACACCATTTACATATGCAGGCGCGACTTACACAATCTTTTGCTGATGGGCATGGGGACGCTTTAAATGTTTTTTGGAGTTTTATTTATTTTACTAAATTTTTTTATTTTTACACTCTCTTTAAATAATTTTTTTTGATAATTTTATCCCTTTTGCAAAGAATGTAAACATCCCTTGTAATAGGAATGGTGCGTGACAGGTCCCCTTTATGGAGAGATGTGGGATCTATAAGACCCCACATCTCTCCTCCAGGCTGGAAAGATTGAGATAAAAAAAAAAAAAAGAACTCTTTCTTTCCAGCAGAGTTCTCGGCTTTGTTTACTTCCACCAGCTGGACCTGACGTCATAACGCAATAATGTATAGAATGATCAAGCGGCTTAACTGCTGCTATGATTGTTCTTACCGTGCACAGAATCACTGGCTGTAAAAGATGATATCTGAATGATGCCTGCAGCTGCAGGCATCATTCAGATATCCCCACTTAAAGTCAATGACTTCATATGACGTGAATAGGCTGGAAGTGGTTAAAACACTAGTGAACTTCACAACAATACTCTTCAGCCTGAGCTCTCTCCCTCCCAAAGCACACACAAGTACCACCATTCCTACCCACCAGCTTACACTAGGGTTGCACTGATACCAATACTAAGCATTTGTATGCGTATCAATACTTCTGCAAATGCTCCGATACCTGAAATCGATACTTTCAGGCTCAGTTCTTTCAGCTGTCGGCGGGATTCTCCCACTGTCAACTAAAATGTAAGGCATGGGGCCATAACGTTCTTAACAACCGATGGCTCCTTCAGCTGTCTGTGAGGTTCCCCTGTTGACAGCTAAAGTGTAAACAAAGTCCCGGCAATTGGAACTGTCAAAAAATAAAATAAAAAGTAACCGGGCAATGTTTATCAACAACAGGCTTAGCCACTGAAACAGAAAGATAAAAAGAAACATTTCTTTTTGTATATTTCTGTTTATCCATTTACAGATCAAAGGGATGAACTTCAATTTGCAGATGAAGTCAGTTTAAAACAACCTGTCAAGAAAAAAATAAATAAAAAATTTAATTAAATGTACATCTGTTTAACCCCTTCTTAACCCTCAATTTACGCAAATCGGGCTTAATTAACGCTTTATTCTCCTTCTCCATTTAATTATTTTCCTGATTTTTTTTTTTTTACACATCTATTTTCTAAACTATTATTAATTAAAACTTTTTTTTTTGTTTGCTCTGTTCATTAATATTTTACATGTTTCACAATGAAAAATAGCACAAAAAAATAAAAAAAGTATTTGGGAGTACGAAAAAATAAAAAAGTATCTGTACACAAAATAGTATTGGTGCATTCCTAGCTTATAAATCAGACATCAGCCACTCCCGCTGCAAACCATGGTTCTCGGCTAGAAAGCAGCGTGTCATGTAATTACTCGAGAGTGAATTGAGGTATTTTGTAAAATTGCCAGGAACTGTTATTTAAATCATGGTGCACTTATATTTTGCACTGCCTCAAATAAAAGCTCTGTAAAAGTATGAATTATTTACAGTGGATAATACTGCAAGTATAGCTGGGATATAAATGTTCTTCACACTATGAACTTCATTACTACACAAAATCCACAGCCAGATATCACCTTAGATTGACAAGTACATAGAGAAACGCGCTAAGAGGTCAGCCACTCGTAGTACTTGATGATGAACGGATAATACAGCTCTCTGCGAGGTGGGTAAATAGGATGACAGGTTGAGCCGAATGGATTTATTAACTATGGCCAACTATTTGCAGTTATAAGGTCCCTCCTGTCACTCTTGCATTAATGACAAACTGATCTGTAAAAATTGAAGGCTCTTCCAACTCAGATGAAATGAGATGCTGAAAATAGCACCCGACGGACAAGGATCAACCATGAAAACAGTGAAGGGAACTACACAAGTAACTATGAGAACTTGCGAGGAACACTGCAAAATATACTGGACCTCATTTATCGCAGTGTCTGACAGCTGTCTGTGTAACTTATAATCACAAGCTTTACTTTTTATACCTTCAGTGCAATGTCAAAAATGAAAAGGATAATGTGACTGGTTGCTTTGGGCAGCTGACAGCTCCAAATTCAGTTTGATAAATGACCCATATCAAACAATGTTCCCACCATAAATGTCGGGTTTGCAGACATCAATGTGTTCTACTGTTGTTACAGCAAAACAACGATCACACAAATGTTATAACAGTGGATAACAGACTACTAAAAAAATGACAGACTAAATAAAACATAACTGTTTAAGGCCCCTTTCACACAAGCTTTCCAATCAAGTCCGCCTGTCAGTTTTTCAGGCGGACGGACCGGATTGGAAGCTCCATTCACTCCTATGGAGCGGTGGACTTCAGCGATGACATGTCTGCTGACACCCGCTGCTTTTGATCTTAGAATGCATTAAGATCAAAAAGCCTTCTGCCTTTACAACTATTTAAAAGCTGGGTACACACAGGCTGAATGGCGGTAGACGACAAAAAAAAAAGACCATCATTCAGGCTGTGGCATGCTTAATACAGCGGCTCTGACCGGCGCGGTCAGTTTGTGTTCACGAAAAAACTGTTAGTGTGTACCGGGCTTAAAGTGATTGTAAAGTCTCTTTTTTTTCTGTTAAAAATAATAAACATGTTATACTTACCCGCACTGTGCAGTGGATTAGCAAAGGGCAGCCCAGATCTTCCTCTTCTTGGGTCCCACGCTGACGCTCCTCCCTCCAGATGAGTGCTCCTACAAAAAGCAGATTGCTATGGGGGCACCCAGCCTAGTCCCCTTTCTCTCCTCATTGGCTGGCTGACTTTGATTGACAGCAACGGGAGCCAATGATGCTGTGCTGCTGTCTCAGCCAATGACGAGGGGAGTCCCAGGCAGCTGAGACAATTCTTCAACAGTGCTGGATAGAGGTGGGCTCAGGTAAGTATGAGGGGGGTTGCTGTACACAGAAGGCTTTTTATCCTAATGCACAGAATGCATTAAGAAAAAACAAAAACCTTGTGCCTTCACTTTAAGCCTGGTACACATGGGCTGAATATGGGCTCTTCTGTCACTTCTGTCGAGTGGGCATGCCGGAAAAAAAAAAACAGTAGACCAGAATCCGATCAGCGCACGCAACCAATGACATCACATAGTTAGTACAGTGAGCTATTCGCAAGCTCCTCCGTTTTTTTTGTTCAGCCCACTGAGTTGAAAAAAAAGATAAACAACTAGTGTGTACTGGGCTTTAGTTGGGTTACAAATAAAAGATAAAAAGGCAGATTAGATAAAAATTATACCGACAGAAACAAACACAAAAACTTTGTGGCCATTATCTTTCTAATCTTTTATATCACAATGTGAATTATTTCCTGTTATTAAAGGCTAGTGTAAAAAAACAAAAAAAACAAACAAAAAAACAAAAAAATCAACATCTTGAAGAGATATGGGAGATAGCAGCATGGTTACACTACTACTGTTACAAGTAACACATGTGGCAAAGGAAAATCCCTTTAGAGATGAAAATAGCAAAATGTTTGTCTCTTCCCAGTCAAAGGTGCTGTCCCTGGGCATCACAATGTGCCAAGGTAGCAGTTTGAAAGATGTAAACTAGTCCCTAACAAAGTCTGTAGGCCTCAGCTATTAAAAACAGGGCCAGATTTATACAACTAATGCTATATTTAGAAATTCACATTTTCAATATGTTCACAGTTTAGATAGATAAGAGGGAGAGTGCTTCAAGAGCTCACACCTGTAGAATGGAAGGATGGAGAAATAAAGGACAGATGGAATGCTAGATACGAATTGTAAAGAGCAGTGAGATGAACGAATAAGTGGCTTGAGTACCATATGTTGGTCTGTTCACATTTGAATGAAACTTTCCTACTGCTGTTCACCCCTAAAAGCGGAGTTCCACTCGTTTTTATCCACTTGCCTTCTGACTTTATCAGCAACACTGCTCAGGCCTTGTGCCTTGGTCCTCCAGACCATCTAACTCAGCATTCCTGTGTTCATGTACCAACACTGCACCTCTGTCAGCTCTTTCTTTCTTGACAGACAAGGAGTTAATACGGCGCACTCAGGCTACAGCTGTATATACAAGATCAGGGATGAAGTGCAGGTGGGGGGGAGGAGGAGAGTCTGGCAATATGACTTGGTGTGTAATTGTAAATACATCACTTCAAGTGCAAGCAACCAGCAACAACAGACGGTATAGTTACAGCACCTGAGCCCGCATTTCTGAAAACACGACTTTTATAAAAGCCTGTACTTTTACCATCTACCAAAGGTGCATAAAAACCTGATACATCCTCCCGGTAGACCCATAGTGGCCATTATGGAAAGCGTAACTAGTTACTTTTCCATTTATATTGCTCACTTCCTGCAAAGTATAGTCCAAAACGTACCTTCCTACATTAAAGTGGTTCTGCACTTAAAAAAAAAAAAAATTAAAAGCCAGCAGCTACTAATATTGCAGCTGCTGACTTTTAATAAATTGACACTTACCTGTCCCAGGGTCCAGCGATGTCGGCGGCAGATGACGAGCGCTCGCTTGTCTCTCTGCTGCTCCCGCCGCCATCCTCTGTCAGGGAATCGGGAAGTGAAGCGTTGCAGCTTCACTGCCCGGTTCCCTACAGCGCATGCGTGAGTCACGCTGCGCGTCTCTTCTGGTCCCCGCTGTGTCCTGGGAACTGTGTGTTTCCCAGAACACAACAGGGGGGGTGGGGCATCTGTGGGGGTTTGCGGCGGTCTGTCCCGGAAGTGGGTGCAGATACCTGGATTATCCAGGTAACTGCACTCCCCTCCCCCTGAAAGGTGCCGATTGTGGCACCGGAGGTGGGGAGGGATCAGATTAGCGGAACTTCCACTTTAGAGTGGAGAACCGCTTTAAAGATAGCATCCATCTTCTGAACACACTACAGTACTACTGGTGGGTGCCCACTTATCACTGGCTCTCATTGTATGTCTCCTTATATACATCCATCCCTCACAATATTGGACTTCAAGTCGTGAAACATTTCCTCAATAATGAGCCACAACTTAACCCACGCCAGAACCAATTTTTACTTGAAATTTTAGAATTTTGTCCAATACATAATTACTTTGAAATCAACGGGGAATTTTATATTCAAACACAAGGTACAGCTATGGGGGCCAATTTTGCCCCCAGCTACGCAAACCTAACTATGGGTTTTTGGGAGCTACAACACATACATCACAATAATCCATACGCGTCCCACATCGTTTTTTATAGGCGCTACATAGATGAAGTGGTTATCATTTGGGACAGCTCTGAAACCTCCATCTTATCATTTGTCCAACATTGTAACAATAACACTATGGATCTTTCTTTCACCTCGGTCACAGATCGTGACAAATTAGCCTTTTTAGATCTTGAAGTGTTCCACTACGAGAATACAATTTGTGCCCAGAACTACACTAAACCTACCTCAGGGAATTCATACTTGCACTTTAATAGCTGTCACCATTTTTTCGATAAAAAATATCCCAAAAAGTCAGTTTTGCCGCTTGAAACACAATTGTACACGTCTACAGGACTATGAAACCCACGGCCAAGTATTAAAAGTTACATTTAAAGATAGGAGTTACCCGGATCATATCGTAGAGGATGCATTTCAACATTATCTCTGAAAATGTGAGGGACATGAGAGAAACCAATACTGATGACACTGTCCAACCTGTAAGATTTGTCACAGAGTTCCACAACAAATTTAAGAACATGGAAAAAATCTTCACCAAGCACTGGTCCATACTGCGTGAAGATCCGCACTTGAAAGTCAACATAAGCAAAAGACCATTAGTCACCTATAGATGGGCTAAGAATATAAAAGCCCAAATAGCACCCAGTAAAATTAAATCTAACTGTCTCAAAACTAGTGCTCCCTTAACTTTTTTTTTAACAATAAAGGGTGTATCAGTGTAAGAAGCCCCTATGCTTTACATGTGCCCCTGTCACCCATAGGCAGAAGGACTTCCACCACAAAAGGAAGGCATTTTATAATCCCGGACTTCTTTACTTGCGGTTCTGAATACATTATATTGCTCTACATGCCCATGTGGCCTACTCTACATAGGTCGCACCATACGTACACTATGCAAACACAACCTTGTAGAGAAAGGCAGCGATAAGCACAGTATACTCAGACATTTTAAAGAATGTCATGAGCAAACATCTTCTGGATTACGTGTACAAATAATAGAATCTATTCCACATACCCTGCCAACCTCTGAACGCTACAAGCGGTTGTGCGAATGAGAGAATTACTGATCTATACACTAGATACTTTATAGCCTTAGAGGCTTAAACGAGGGCATTGAAATCAATATCCTATTATAATCCCAAATCTACACCCATTCGGACTGTCTTTTTTTAGTCATTTTAAAGTTATATACGGGTGTGTCTATATATACAAGTTTTATATATTTTTATATATATTCTAGCAAATAGATTCATAATACCCACCGATTGTTAGTCATACTGATCCCTGTTGTTCTTTGGTTCTGTATTGGTTCTGCATTATGCCTTTATGTCTATGTATTTATATATGTCATTTTGTACAACTTTTGTATATAATCTTGATCTAGAAAATTGTCCATCTAAAGCCGTTTATCATGCCCTTTCCTCCTTCCCTCCACCCCATTCTATTAGAGCATCCCTTTTTGGTTTAAATGCATCCCCATCACTACTCTGACATTGGAGTGGGCATATATATGCACGGTGCTCGAGCGTGTGTGTGTGTAAGCGCATACGTACTCACGGACAACAACCTTCTTGAACCCCTACAGTCTGGCTTCCGCCCAAAACATTCTACTGAAACTGCCCTACTAAAACTCACCAATGACCTACTAACTGCTAAAACCAATGGGCACTACTCCATACTCATACTTTTAGACCTCTCTGCTGCCTTTAACACAGTTGACCACCTGCTCCTTCTCAGCAAATTACACTCCCTTGGCCTCTGTGATTCTGCTTTATCCTGGTTCTCTTCCTGCCTATCTCAGCGCAATTTCAGTGTCACTTACAATTCCATCTCCTCCACTCTACTTCCTCTTTCTGTTGGGGTACCCCAAGGCTCCGTCCTTGGGCTTCTCCTATTCTTACTCTATACCTCTTCCCTGAGCCAGCTGATAACCTCCCATGGCTTTCAATACCACCTCTATGCCAACACCCAGCTCTATCTCTCCACTCCTCAACTCACCCCCTCGATCTCCTCACGGATCTCAAACTTACTGAATGACATATCGATATGGCTGTCACACCACTTCCTCAAACTCAATCTTTCTAAAACTGAGCTTGTTATATTTCCTCCTTCACAGTCCCCCCTCCCCCATGACTTCACCATTAATATCAACACCAAAACCATTGGTCCCTCCCCACATGTCAGGGTCCTGGGTGTAATCCTTGACTCTGACCTCTCCTTCAGCCCCCATATCCAATCACTGGCTAAATCCTGCTGCCTTAACCTCCACAACATCTCCAGAATTATACCCTTCCTGACCTATGACACCACAAAGCAACTTATTCGCTCCTTATTTCCTGCCTTGATTACTGCAACTCTCTCCTTAATGGCCTACCCTTAAGCAGGCTATCCTCCCCTCAGTATATTATGAATTCTGCTGCTTGACTAATACACCTAACTGATCCATGACTGCTGCTCCTCTCTGCCAATCCCTTCACTGGCTCCCCCTACTCCACCATGTAAAATTCAATATGCTAACCATAACATACAAGGCCATTCACAACATCGCCCCCATCTACATCACCAACCTCATCCGCAGATATCACCCAAATCGTCCCCTCTGCTCCTCCCAGGACCTCCTGCTCTCTTGCTCCCTTGGTACCTCCTCCCATGCTTGCCTTCAAGCCACCCCCATCAAATCATTCTCTGCAGCTATTACCTTTTGTACCACCCACTCACTTTAGAATGTAAGCTCTACGAGCAGGGCCCTCCCATACCTTTTTTATTAAACTGTACTGTAATTATGTTGTCCCCCTTACACATCTTAAAGCGCTGCGTAAACTGTTGGCGCTATATAAATCGTGTATAATAATAATACGTGTGGTTATTTTTATATATGTGCATGCATGTTTATATATACACATATGTGTATACAATCACATTTTATTATATATATCTTTATTTTTATTTCTATTTATAATTTTTTTATTTTTGTTTTTATATATTAATTGTTCCATCTCATCTCTCTTAGGCCTCTTTCACACTGACGTCCCGTTCAGGCCCGCCTGTCAGTTTTTCAGGCGGACCTGAACGGGTGCTCCATAGAGGTCTATGGAGCGTCGGATGTCAGCGGTGACATGTCCGCTGACATCCGACCCGCTCCGATCCGAAAAAGTGTAACGGAGGAAAAAGCTATTTTTCCATCCGTCTGCGGATCGGGTGACGACGGGCACTGCGGTCCGTCGTCATCCGATCTCCCATAGGGGAGAGCGGCGCTGTGACAGGTCCGTCCCTGCGCAGTGTGCAGAGACGGAGCTGTCATCTCCCTGCTCAGCGGGGATCGGCGGAGTGATCCCCGCTGAGCAAACGGATATCCACGGGGCGGATCAGAACTGATCCGCCCCGTGTGAAAGGACCCTTATTGTAGTTGTCATTCTAAATTTCCCCAATTATCTGCCCAAATGTGAGTGTTTTTAATCCACTATAATAAATTTGTTCAAAACACGCTGCATTAAGAGGGCGCCATCTTTTTCTTCTCCCAGCTCTTTGCTGATCTGGGCATTAGGCTTGGGGTCTCTGTTCTGTCGAAAGACATGCACACTTCTTGGCTTCTTCCTTACAACCACATGGACTCCTTGGGAGAGAGGAGCCCAAATTTAACTGTCCAGACTATAACAGGTGAAACATCAGCCTGCCCCCGCATGGCAAGACCCAGATACAGGATTAGAGACCTCTCCCCACCCAAATCTCAGAAGTCTCCAAGCTCCAGACCGCGATTTGGGAATTACAAGACACGTAGAGAACCAAAAGCTTAGTTTTTGCCACTCTGAACCATACACCCCTGGAGCCCCTAACTCTGAATATGTGAGAATCCTGTGTACTCTTTCATCCTAACAATACAGAGGTAGGGCTTTACAGAGTGTTTCTCTCTCATATATATATATATATATATATATATATATATTTATTATAAATAAATATATATATATATATATATATATATATATATATATATATATATATATATATTACATATACATATACATATACATACATACACATACAGTGTAGGGCTGCAACTAACGATTATTTTCATAATCAATTAGTTGGTTGATTATTGTTTCGATTAATCGGTTAATAGTCTTAAAAAAAAGTGTGGTGTATAATTTAGTTAATATGTACAGTTTTAAAAAAAGGCAATTTATTCTTAAATATCTCTATATGCAGTGGTGACTATAAATAACCAACTGTATGGTTAGGGAGCAAAATATCAAATCCACTCTGAGAATGACAGAAGAGATGTACTGTATATATTAGAGGGGATATATACTGTATATCCTATTAGAGGAGATATACCATATATAATATTGAAGATATACTGTATATACTATTAGAGGGTATATACTATTAGAGGATATATACTGTATATACTATTAGAGGAGAGCTATACTGTATATACTATTATAGGCTATATACTGTATATACTTTTAGAGGAGAGATATACTGTATATACCATTAGAGGAGAGATACTGTATATACCATTAGAGGAGAGATATAGTGTATGTACTATTAGAGGAGAGATAGTGTATGTATTATTAGAGGAGAGATATAGTGTATATACTATTAGAGGAGAGATATAGTGTATATACTATTAGAGGAGAGATATTGTGTATATACTATTAAAGGTCAATCTGGTAAATATCATCAGATTCATTAACTTTAACCCCATTTTGTTACTGGCCGATTAATCAATTATGAAAATAGCAATCAATTCATTTCATAATCGATTAGTTGTTTCAGCTCTAATATACACACACACACACCTTACTGTGCAAAAGTCCTAGGCAGGTGTGAAAAAATGGTTTAAAAAAAAAATAGAAGCGTTAATAGTCTATTTATATCAATTAACAAATTGGAAAGAATATGAACAGAAGAGAATTCCAAATCAGTATTTGGTGTGACCACCCTTTGTCTTCAACACAGCAGCATTTCTTCTAGGTACACTTGCACACAGTTTTTAAAGGAACTCTGTAGGTAGGTTGTCCAAATATGTTCGATAACCAACTACAAATCTTCTGCGGATGTAGGCTGCCTCAAATTCTGTCTCTTCAGACAGACTTGGTGATGTTGGGATCAGGGCTCTGTGGGAGCCAAATCACTTCCAGAACTCCCTGCTCTTCTTTACACTGAAGACAGTGCTTAATGACATTGGCTGTAGGTTTGGGGTTGTTGTCCTGCTGCAGAATACATTGGGGGCCAATCACACTCCCCCCTGATGGTATGGCATGATGGATAAGTATCTGCCTTTATTTCTCAGTATTGAGGACAAAATTGATGCAGACCAAATCTCCAACTCTATTTGTAGAAATGCAGCCCCAAACTTGCAAGGAACCGGCACCATGCTTCACTGTTGCCTGCAGACACTCATTATTGTACCACGGCTCCAGCTCTTCGTGAACAAACTGCCTTTTGCTACAGACCAATTTTTTTACATTTTGGCTCATCAGTCCAGAGCACGTGCCGCTATTTTTCTGCACCCCAGTTCCTATATTTACATGCATGGAAACAAGGCTGATTGATTCAACTATCTCCAAAGCTGGAGAGGTGCAAGCATGATCCCCCCCCCCCTCCCCAATCTATAGGCTTTTAGTGCCAATCGAGCGTTTTAAAGCGAAGAACACATTTTGTAGAAAGTAAATAAATGCACATGATTTAGCAGGGGAAAAAAAAAAGTGCTTTCATTATTTTATTTTATTTTTTTAAGCGAGAAAGGCAGCTTCCAAATAGACCTACATGTACAAAAAAGGAAGTATACAAAGGATCCAGTAGCAGTGAAATACAAAAACATTCAATAAATGCCAGGGAAGTCAAAAAGAAGGCCAATGTTGTCTGGCAAGATGCAAGGGGACATAACAAGTATCATCCAGAACATGAACCGGAATTAACAGGGTTAACATGGGAAGTCATCCCCTAGAGCAGTGGTACTCAGGACCCACTAACAGGCCAGATTTTAAGTATTACCTTGGGGAGATGCAAACTAGGCCAGTGCAATAACTGAGCAGCAAATGATATCACCTGTGATGTATTTCAGTCATCTTGTAGACCTGGGTCTAAAGTACAGGAGTTGAGAACCACTGTCCTAGAGACATTAAGCTGGCATGGCTCAATGCAATCCATACAATTTTTCAGACTTACCGTAATACCGTAAGATCATATACATAATGAAGAACTGCCCAGTTTTTCCAGGTAAGAAGAAAAACAGAGTGGAGAAACAGAAAGAAGAGAAAGAGTGAAGGAAGAAAGAAAGAAGGGGAGAGGCAGATGAAAGGGGAAGGGGGCAGCAGGGTGTGAATCACTCGGGCTGCTACCAGGTGTAATGCCACCATCACTCATTAAGATTCACCTCGATTATCATTCATTATTTTTTTACACTGAAGTCTGCAACACAATCAGTGGATCACAGGTGCAATGCCAGGATCCTGCAGACAGCACAGCTGTCTGCCCATACCTCCATATGTGCAGACAGTTACTGAAGAGCCGGCAGAGTCAATGAACTACCAGGGCGCTCATCGGTGTTCATTGAGAACTACAAGCCACCTGGCTTGGTGGCAGACGGGACTTGTAGTTCATTTATTCACTGAACTCTATGAATGAATGACACGGCTGTCTGGATGGAGCCCCACACCCCCATGGTGAGGTGGGCGAGCGAGGCTGCTGTATTAGTAACATATTACTCTTGGAATATAGGTGTAATGTAACATGTTACTAAAGGTGAACCAGTGGTCATCAACTTGAAAGTAATAGGGGTCCTCATGTTCTCCCCCCAACGCTTACAGAGGGCCTCACAATAATAGTACACTTTTGTGTGTTGAGGTGGATTGCATCAAACTAAGCAGCTTATTCAAAACCCGACCAAGGCTTTTGGTGCTGCTGCATTTTATGCAGCATACGACAACATTAAGGCTCCCTTCACACTTGTGCGACTTGAAAGTGACACGATTTTGCCATGACTTGAAGCAATGCCTGTGTAATCTTGAGATCTATGGACCTCAAGTCGCATCAAAGTCAGACCAAAGTAGTGCAGGGACTACTTTGAAGTCACTGCGACTTGAAGACGCACAGGTGTGAATGGTACTCATTTGAAATAATGGGGTATAACTTGTCATGCAACTTTGCAGTCACAAGTCGGACATCCGTGAAAGGGGCCTAAAGAGAGTTTGTGTACAATGAGCCCTATCGTTGGTGTCTGTGGCAACTAGCAAAACTCCCAGTGTTATCAGTGGATGCAAGAACAACCCTCCCATCATTGGTGTTAGCTGTCACAATAATAACTGCTAGCATTGGTCTAAGGGACCGCAAGAATATTAACCCCCCAACACAGGTGTTAGAGACCACAATAATAATGCCCAACATTGGTGTGACTGACTACATCATTAACCTCCAGAATTGGTGTCAGTAATAACCCATGGCAATGAGGTCAGCTGACGCAATAGTAAATTCCACATTGATGCCAAGTTGCAGTGCTATTAACACCCCCCCACCCCCACTGGTGGTTAGTGGCAGTGTGCCCATGCTGCCTTCTCACTCCCCAAGGCCAGGAGATAGACTATACTGTGAGACAGAGTTATTTCAGTGTTGAGAGCTGGAGCCCAACAAGCTTTTCGTGGCCTAGCACCCAACTGCCTCTCTTTTGCCCAGTTGGTGGTGAACCCAGCCCAACACATGGTGCCACATATTGGCCACCAGAGCTCTAGACCAGGATCCGGATATTTAAGGACGCAGTGCTGAAAAGCATTCAGGCCCTTATCAGCATAGGATTGTTTCAAAGCCATGGGAAATCAGCCCATAAGCCTGGTGTTCTAGGCTATTATTAATAGGAAGGGGGTACTATGCTGACTAATAAATAAAATAAACAGGGTGAATGATTGATCACTCAGCAGATATTTTAAAAGCCCAGTACTTGCCTAAAATGAATGGTAAACTCAAATGCAATTTAAAGTAGCCTGTGCACATAAGTAATGAAGAAGTTGCTATTGCCGAGTTGTGTTTTTCTTTTTTTTTTAAGGTGTAGGACCCAGGGCTGTCATCCTGTCTTCATCGGCTGTCATCCTTCACCTAGCAAGTCAAAAAGCTACATAAGTATACAGGACAGAAGCTTAGATTGTTCAGATTTCACTTGCTGCATGCTTATTCTGGCTGACTGGTTATAAAATCAGGAGCAGAACAGCAGCTGCCAAACCTGTACCTTCGAAAACATATCTGCAATGACAGCTGCAATCCTTTCGATCCTTGTAGGCTCTCTAATTATCACTTGTAACTTTTACTCTGCATTGGATGAACCTTTTTCTGACTTTCATTAAGTCATTCATTATCATACAATGTTACGCAATAACCAAGTAGCCACTCCAGTGTTTAAATGCAATTAACATGCACCAGGCCTTTAGTGTAATAAAAAACCTGAATGCCATACTATTTGCGTTCTATGATATTCTTGTTCGATTGTACTTCCCAATCTACAGCCAAAGGGCTTTTATGAATGCCGATGTGCTCCCTCTTTATGCTCCCATTTCTAGAACTGTAATAAAAAATGTTAAATTAAATGTAGGACATTTTAAACAAAAATGTTCACAACTGATAAAGATTTGAAACCAATTTTCTGAATTAAAGAAGTATAGTCTGCTCACATAATTTGTAATAAAAACATATTTGCCATTCTCAAGCTTCGCTCCAACCACTTTGCATATTATTTTACATATACTGCGATTCTGTACTTGCCAAATATGCTGCAGAAATCTCTCTCCACAGAGTCTGGTTGCAACCATTTTAACTGTGGGCAGCTGAAGCTGCTGCCTATTCACTTCCTGGATTTACACTGACACACAGAGGCACACCTCCAGCTCTGCTGCTCTCATTGGCCCTCTTATGACTCACCCCTCTCCCTTCCAGGTAAACTCTCATCAGAGTGAGAGATGATGTCCAGACAAGAATCAGGAAGTGGGTTGTAGAAGGTATTTACTGGTAGAAAAAAAAAATACTATCCAAAGTTAAATCAACAAGGGCAGAAGATTTAATAGATGGAAAGATGAAAAAAATTACTAAAGTTCTGCTTTAAGGCAGCATTATAAAAAAAGGTGCATGGGATAACTTAAAACTCTGACTTCATTTTCTTTTGTATTTCACTTTTTTTGGAAATCACAACTATTTTTATCTGAATCTTAGTAATTTGCTGTTACTGAGCATGTAAAAAAAAAAAGAAAAAAGGAAAATTCAACAGTTCTGTCATTTCCCATCAAGTAGCTTTCTAGTTTGTAAGTACTTGTAAACTAAAAACAACCTGATATTTTATATATATATATATATATATATATATATATATATATATATATATATATATATATATATATATATATATATATATATATATATATATATAAAGGGAAGGAGAGAAGCAAGCAGAACATAACCTAAATCTGCACAGCCTCTTTATAAATAGGTCCATACATCTTCAACTTACGCTGATACAAGCATCAGTGCCGATACCAAGCTTGTACTTGTGCAAATGCTCCGATACTAAATCTCATACCTTCAGGTCTGCAGTGCACTGCTGCAGTACAAATTCCATCCATTTCTGAATGCAATTTAGGTGAAAATTCATAGCACGATTTCTGTTTGTCAGGTGCGATTCCAATGCAAACTTTAAAAAAATCGCAGCTGTTCCCAAGCTGATTGGTAAAGAAGAAGTCAGATCGATATTCCTATCACACACGTTCCTGGTCTCTACGGCTCATAAAATGGTGGGTGCTGCAGCGATTGCCAGTTGGGTCCTGGAAACATCAAACAAGTGTACATATTCGCCAGCACACCATGGATCGGCAATTTTCGTCCAAAAGGTTTTAATGGAAAGGATCACATCACAAAGGAAAGTGCAACGTTTCGGAGCCACGCAGGACCCCTTCGTCAGGCTTGTGATGAAGTGCAACAGTGTCAAAAACAGAATTTAAATACATTAAATCAAAACGTGTAAAAGAATTTTAGGTGTTAGAACCCCTGCCTACAGTAATAGAGAAAAGGGGAGATGAATCGGGGGCTACTCCCCAAATTGCCCCTATAGACATCAATGATGGTGGGGACAATTACGGTACCCAAATATAGCAAAAAGAGGGAGGTATTAAAAAGTATATCGCTTATTTACACAATCTAATGACAATACATAGTTCATAACAGGAACGTCTAAATAGTAGTTAAGCAATAATCTCATAAACAGATTATTAAGATTTATACAGGTTTACAATAAGCCCCACAGTAAGTTACTCTGATACAGAGTAGTTTTTGACACTTTCTGGAGGGATTCTGACATCATATTGATGTGACAGGGAGGGGGCGTAACCAATTTTTTCTTCTTTTACATGTTTTGATTGCTGGTTAATGTATTTAAATTCTGTTTTTGACACTGTTGCACTTTATCACATGCCTGACGAAGGGGTCCTGCGCGGCTCCGAAACGTTGCACTTTCCTTCGTGATGTGATCCTTTCCATTAAAACCCTTTGGACAAAAATTGCCGATCCATGGTGTGCTGGCGAATATGTAAACCTGGTAAAGGAGAGGTTCACCTTTTGACAAAAAAATAATAAAATGTACATACTTTTCAGGTTAAAAAAAAAAAAGTGCAATTATTTTTTATTTTGGGAGGCCATAAAGCACTGAACCAGTGATCAGTAGATCGCTGATGCCATACAGGTCTCCTGCAGATTTGTCAGTGTATCGGCTTGCTCGTACCTTTTATGAGGAAGGCGATTCATTCTGACAGAAAGACTCAATACCTACCACAACACTCACAGCTCCACTGTAGTTCATTGAAATCGACAAGCCGACAACCGCAAAGGCTGCAGGATCTTGTAGTTTACCAATGAATAAGCGACACGGAACGGAGCGCTGAACAGCCGCATCTTTTTTGAATCATGGTGTGGGGGCCGGAGCATTCAAAACAAGTTACATCCATATTCAGGGTGTAACATATTATGAAAGGTGAACTTATCCTTTAACCACTCCCCGCCCAAGGCCGTCATATGACGTCCTGGACTTTCAGTGGGAATATTTGAAGGATGGCAGCAGCCACCGGCATCATTCAGATATCCTTGTTTTCAGCCGGCGATTCTGTGCACCACAAGAACGATCATAGCGGCAGTTCCACCGCTTGATCATTCTTACAGGCGACAGCATGGGACATCCCCACCCTCCTGCCGCCATCCAGTGCTTCTCCGGGCTCTCCCGTGCCATCGAGGACCCGGAGAAAGAATCGTCCGGCACCGGATGACAACGATAGAGATTTCCGGTGACCAGATGGTCACCAGTCATCTCTATTACCGTCGGAGGCCCGGGCGTGACGTTATGACGACACGCCCGGGTTCCCGGAAGTAAACAAAGCCGCGATCGTGGCTGTCAGCATGGGATCAGTGACATTTTTTTCACGATCTCATGCTTTCCAGCCTGGAGGAGAGATCTTATTGACCACACATCTCTCCAAAAAAAGGACCTGTCATGAATAAATCCTATTACAAGGGATGTTTACATTCCTTGTAATAGGAATAAAAGTGATCAAAAATAAAGTTGTAAAAAAAAAGTAAAAAAAAAAAATGTGTTTTTAAAACGCCCCTGTCCCTGGTAGCTCACGCCCAGAAGTGAACGCACACGTTAGTCCCGCCCACATATGTAAACGCCATTCAAACTACAGATATGAGGTATCGCCACGTGCGTTAGAGCGCAAGCAACAACTCTAGCTCCTCTGTAACTCTCAATATGTAACCTGTAAAAAAATGTAAAGCGTCACCTATGGAGATTTTTAAGTACTGAAGTCTGGCGTCATTCCATGAGTGTGCGCAATTTTAAAAAATTGAAAAATTGTTGCGCAAATACTGTGCAAGATAAAAAGTTACAATGACCGCCATTTTATTCCCTAGGGTGTCTGCTAAAAAATATATATATATATGTTTGGGGATTCTGAGTAATTTTCTAGCAAATTATGATTTTAACGTGTAGGAGAGGAGTGCCAGAATAGGCCCGGTACTGAAGTGGTTAAGGAGCAGGGCCACCGCATCCTTAACAACCGATGACTCCCACTAATAGCTGAAATGTGAACAAGAGAATCTCCCCCTCCTCTGACAATAGTTAAAATGCTGGCACCAGCGCGTGAAACACCAGTGAATAACTGACCTGGGTGAGGATAGTGCTGGATCCTGGGGCAGGTTATTTAGTGTGGATTAGGACTAATACAGGCGGTGTGTTACTGAAAACAGTGAGAAAAAAGCATTAAAAAGAAAACGAATGAAGCCACCACATATGATGATTGTGCTGTTAGACCATGTCCAAGGTGGATCGTGTCTGTTCTTAAGCAACCCTATCATCTTACATGCATGGTGAGTTGGAGCAGAGTATTTTCAAGCACATTTGACTGCTTTTGATTAAGTAGTACACCATTTGGGGTAAGGGTCAGTCTGAACCTTTCTTCTTGGTGACGGACCCTTCTAAGCACCCTTTGTGTAGACCTGCACTGAATGTACTTTTATATGAGATGTTTTACTTTTTAAATAGGAAAAATGTAGCAGCGCTAAAGAGTGAATAAATAACACTTGTGTTAAGTGTTAACATATAACTAAAAACTATCAATGAAGATCACCAAAACAATTAATCAAACCCAATATTGAAGAACTATAATAAAAAATGTTTGAGAAGAAATAATAAAATGGACATATATGAAAAAACGAATGAATAAACGTGACAAAATCGTGCAAATAAGGAATCTTGAATCAAGAAGTAGAGATCGAGTACTCCCACCGTGACACAGTCCAAGTTCATAAAACAGGTGTTCAAAAAACACCTACCTACTTTTTAAACACTTGCACTATTATTAGTGCACAATCGCTGCATTTATGTTACTGGTATATTGTTTTCTATGCCAGAATTGTGCTAGCTGCTTTGTCATACTATTTGTGATACTTCATGACTATATTTAGCACAGGTGATTTGTTGGTTTTTAAATAAGGGTCAGGTATGGATTTTGGGGGGGTACCATTTAAAAAAAAAAATTTTTTAGTTGCGGTGTTCCCCTCAAAATCTATACCACACCTTTTTTTAAATCTTGAGTGAGGTTCTACTTAGAATCCATACCAGACCCGAAGGGCCTGGTAAGGATTGGGGGCCTACGCTGCTTTTTTTTTTCATGAAATTTTAATTGCCGGCATGCTTTTGTTTACATTGCAGCTGTCAGCGGGGAATACTGCTGACAGCTGATGCGTCATCAGTTGTTAAGGACGTGGTGGTCCTGCTCCTTTACAAACCATTATTGACCGGAGAAGAGGGGAGGAGCAGGAGGAGGGAACAAGAAAAAAAACTGCTGGATTTGCATTGGTGTGAACACAGGACTGCGATTTCAATCCAGTCCCATTGAAGTCTATGGAGATTAAATTTGCAGTGCTCCCCGCTAAACTCGCACAGGACCCTTTTTAACTGGATCAGATTCGCACAGCCTTCATTGAAAACAATGTTTTTTTAGATGACATGCAAATCTACCATCTTCGGATCGCATCTGATCTGCATAGAATTAGCATCAGTGTGAACCAAGACTTATGGTTGATAGGCATAGGTAAATCGGCGAGTACTTACTCATGCTCTTAAAAAACTGGTGTGGTGCATCCCTATTTACTGGAACCAAAAAAAAAAAAAAAAGAAGAAGAGCGATCAATGTTACCCGAACAGTAAAAGGGCAATATGTTATTGAATAGAAAATCACTTTTTTTTTAATTATATTAAGTGCAATAAGCAATAGACATGTAAAGCTTTTGCAAATGTGGCCAATCCTAAAGTATAAATGCCATATAACTAAATTACAACTATGAGAAAATGCAGACATAACACGTTCTGTTTTCTAAAGAGAAATCCTGATTTCCAACAATATTGCCTACAGCCTTCTGGTACTCCCTGATGTGCTCAAAAAAACAAAACAAAAAAGGCTACCGAAATCATTCGGATCGATGCAGAGCAAGTCTCTGGTCTCTAATCAGCACCCTCTAGAAGTGACCAGAAAAAGACTGTTTACAGCAAAGATGGCTGAGAGAACAGGACAAGGCCAGGCTGCTGGAGGTATTATTTAATGGACACATCACATTGGTATTTTTCATAGCCTGCTGAGAGAAGCAGTGAAAGTATAGTTATGCTTTAATCCATCTCTGAAATAAAGTTCACCTCCTTCCCACCCTTCTCTAATAGCGAGAATGCAAAGAATAAATTCATAAAATCAAAAAAAATTTTTTTTTTATCTAAATGCCCTTTTTACTTTATTTTAAAGCTGCAGTCATGTGATGCTCCAATCCCAAGCCTTCTCTCCTCTGTTACTTTCTGCTGGGTCCATTGTCTGGTGTCCAAGTCACTATTATGCATGACATGAACACTTCCTATTGCCTGTCCAGCAGGGAGGTTCTCCCAGAATCCAGAAGAGAAGTGATGGCAACAAAGGGGACCAACAATCTCAGGTTCATCCACAGCACTGGTTTCGCAAGTTTTTCCCTCACACCTGGAAACGTCAGCAACGGGTACTTAGTTGAGGTAAGTAAATAAGAAAACCTTGCATCATGGGTTAGAGATGGGTGGGGGTTTGTGACTGGACGAGGGGCATATTTTGCCCAGAGTATGGCTCTAATTCCATAACAAATATGTCCGATTGCCCACTGTTCTGCTCGCTGTTGTACTGGGATCACCCATTTTGGAGATACGATTTACTTGTGTCATAAAAACTCTTTAACCACTTGCTTACTGGGCACTTAAACCCCCCTCCTGCCCAGGCCAATTTTCAGCTTTCAGCACTGATGCACTTTGAATGACAATTGCGCGGGCATACAACACTGTACCCAAATGAAATTTTTATCATTTTTTTCCCACAAATAGAGCTTTCTTTTGGTGGTATTTAATTACAGCTGGGAGTTTTATTTTTTGCTAAACAAACAAAAAAAGATGCAAAATAAAACAAAAATAAAAAATCATGTTTAATAGTTTGTTATAAAATTTTGCAAACCGGTCATTTTTCTCCTTCATTGAAGTGCGCTGATGAGGCGGCACTGATAGGCTGCACTGGTGGGCACTGATAGGCACAGATAAGGTGGCACCAATAGGCACAGATAAGGTGGCACCGATGGGCACAGATAAGGTGGCACCGATGGGCACAGATAAGGTAGCACCGATGGGCACAGATAAGGCGGCACAGATAAGGTGGCACGGATGGGTGGCACTGATAAGTGGCACTGATAGGTGGCTCTGATAGGGGGCACTGCTGGGCACTGATGGGCGGCACTGATGGGCACTGGTAGATGACACTGATGGGCACGGATATGTGGCACTGGGGTGCAGCACCGTTGTTGAGGCAGATTGCGGGCACTGATGGGGGGCACTTATTTATTGATGAGGTGGCACTGGCAGGTGGGCACTGGCAGGGCTGGCCGTGATCGGGACTAATGTCCCGATCACGGCCGCCAGTGATCGGCTCTTTTTTAATAGCCGATTACCGGCTCCGTTGTATCACATGATCAGCTGTCATTGGCTGACAGTTGATCATGTGGTAAGGGGTCGGGATCGACCCCTTGCTCGGATCCGTGATCAGGCGACTCGCCGATCACAGAGCACGCCCGCGCGCGCCCCTCCGGGGGCGCGCAGGCCGCTCGTGCACGGGACGACGTCAATAGACGTCGACCCGGCAAAGGAGGTCCGCGCTGTAGTGTCATTGGGCTATAGCGCGGATCTCAACTGGTTAAAGGAAGTCCCTGTACTTTCCCTGACAATTCCTTCCTCTGACTTTCACTCCAGACTTTCACACCATCTTTGTTCAGAAATCAATCACATAGGGTCTCCATGGACAGAGTCATAAACATGTAACTGCTGTGTGGTCTAGCTTTTGGCTGTGTTCAAGTGTAACTAAAAGCAAAAAACTTTAGTTACACCTGAACATAGTTTTTATTGCTGTCCTTGCCCTCATTCGGGAGATTTACTCCCGTTTACCTATTGCTCCTGTTTACCATGATCATTGAAAGTGAAAGTAAAGGAAAATCTCAAATTTTGGATTGTCCCCAGAAAAGCAATAGCGGTAAAATCTTCCAATGGGGGCTCTAGTGACCTAGGGGTCCTTAAGAAATTCCCTTAATTTGCAGCGTTTTTTTTTCTCACTTCCCGTTTGACTATGGGACAAGAAGTGAAGGGAAATCTCTCAAATGGGACATAGATGGCAAAAAAAAAAAAATCTGGCGTGGGTTATAACCCTGCCTTACTCTAATCCAACGTGCCCCCCCCCCCCCCCCCCATGTTGGATTAGAGTAAGGTAGGGTTATAACCCACGCCAGATTTTTTTTTTACATCTATGGGGGGAGGGAGAGTTTTGTCTATAGTTCTACTGTCACATGCATCTTACTAATCAGCCCCTGCTGCTGCTTTTAACGATCTACATTTCCTACAAGGTTACAATGTTGCAGTCTGAACATAGGGAGACAGGAGACTGGGAAAATGCATCCTCTGGCCTGCAGCAGACCCATGACATTTGTTGCTGTACATAATGAGCTGTGAATATATTCATGCTCACCTTTAATGTTACTGAAAGGTATGTTAAATTTTTGCAATTATTAAAAGGATAAGTATAGCCAAAGCTATTTTGGCTATACAGTACTTCTATGACTCACAGGAATGCAGGTAGTTCTGAAGCCTACCGTCAGCTGATGTCACAGAGCCAGTCAAGGCTCTGAAAAGATCCCGACCATATTATCAGGATCCACTCGGATGCCTGATCAGCAGCTGACTCAGCCTCTCAGCTGAGAGCTGAATCCATCTACATCCGCATACTTGGATGGTCAGAACCAGACCATCACTGCTCTTAACCCGAAGCGGATTTAGACCTGAGTGATCAGCGGCCATGCGATCGTTCAGTTCTTGGGCTTAGAGCTAATGGGGGAGAGGAGGTGGCCCCTCCACATCCCAATGGTCCAGTGAGCGCTGTAGGGGAGAGGGGACACCAAAGAGCCAGAGATTGATGGCTATCTGCTCAGAGCAGAGGGGGAGAAATGAGCGATCAGCAGTCTTTGATCACTCAGTTCAGAGCCAGCGGGGAACAGATATAGCATATAGATGCTAGACAGATGCTGCATCCACCTATGTGAGTATAATCCAAATCTCATACTTCTCTTTGTCAAAAAAAAAAAAAAAAAATCATTCATAATGTAGTGGAAAATGTCCTTAATTGAAGGTGGAAAGGCACAATATACAATTCCAGTAAAAAAAAAAAATAAAATAAAAAAAAAAGCATAACTGGGCCATTCTATGTATCTTCCTATGATGTCATCAGAGAAACACAGATGCTGCCACTGTTGACATTTCCTTCTGAACAGCCAGTCGCATGGCTGTCATGTTGACTCGCATGGCTTGAACACTAAGCGACAAAAATGGAACAAGCATGCAGACAAGGACTTTTGACTTTTCTCCAGCTTTAGAGTCCCTCACCTTTATGGCCAGAAAACTAGACTAGACAGCTCCCGTATTTCTCACGACGGGTTTATTTTAAGGTTATATTAAAACTGGACTTTAAGTTGTTCAATACTGATGAAACGGATTCTTGTAATAAATGATTGCTCACTTAAAAAGAAAATATTCATTGCACAGGTACAGAAATCTAATACTAACTTCAGTTAAATGTGTTAAAATTATGACATTTATGGCGACGAAATTGCTCTAACGAGTTGTGTGTGCGCCAGTGGTGAAATAGTTAACAGGGAACCACAGCAAGCTCCAGTGTGCGGTGCCCGTGAACGAGCGATGGCCTACTAAATTTGGCACAGCTTAAGGCACCAGTGCATGGATGAATCTGCTCTTCAGTAAACGCCACACTCTTGAGTACTGTAAGTGTCAATTAATTCCGCGTTTAAATCCACGGCACGCCGATAGGGATCAGTTTACTCAGATCCTCCCATTATACAGCAGCTTGGAAAGAAGTGACCTGCAAGAGTTAAGTGTGCAAGCTGCACATCAGTGCATTGACACAAACAATGCTATGCAGGCCAGTTCCTAGCCTATTATTATGTGTAGTAGTCGGAGGAGGAAATTCACCAAAAACGACAAAAGCCACTTCCCTCTTCACATACGATTACACAGCTCGCCCGTACTCCAAGCACTCTGCATTTCCAAGTAACAATAAAAATAAAAGGCCACATGGAAGCGGTCCACAGGGAGAGACCATGAAAAGGAAGCAAACAAGAAGATTTTTCATGGAGATCAACAAACAAAAATGAGAGCCACTTACAGAGAGAGAGGAAGGAAGAGGCTGCCAACTTAATCTGATTGTGCGACGGCTGTAAACATGTTGTAGTTTTGCAAGCCAGAGTGCCGAGCATTAACACAGCTGCCGTCAAACAAGCTCCCTGTGCATGATTAAAGATTCTGATTGCTTTGCAGCACAGCCAACACTGACCTGTTCCTGGGGGGAAGACGTAGCAACACTGCTCGTGCGTATCAACTGTGCTGGCGACAGGCACTTGTTAAAACAGCAAGTTTCAGGTCTTACCAGTCGGGTACCAGAAGTTCAGAGAAATGGACACATGCCAAGGACAACATGAGCACAGGGGGGGGGAAAAAATCTGCAGCTTTCTCCACCCACAGGGCTGTTGTGTTTATTGCTGCTAAATAACTGGATCTTCATGTTATTTGCTGATAACTACTACAGCCTCTATGTCAGAGGTCCAAAGCTCCGATCTAAAGAAAGACATTATAGAATATATACATTATATAATACATATCAAGGAACACGAACGTTTGCGTTTCTCACTTACTAATTCATGGCTTAGAAAGTGAAAGAAAAAGTGAGCATTAAAGTGGTTGTAAACCCTTACAAACCACTTTGACCTACAGGTAAGCCTAGATTAAGGCTTACCTGTAGGTCCAAGCAATATCTCCTAAGCCTATATGGTTTAGGAGATATTTGCCCGAAAAACGGGCACCGCTGTCTACGGCGCATGCGCCGTAGACAGCGGCGTGAAGGCGCACTGAGCGCGGCATTTCCAAGAATGGAGCTGCCGCGCGTGTCGACTCCCGTGCGCATGCGCGGGAGTGACGTCATCGCGGCTTCGCCGAATGACAGCGGCGGAGCTGCGAGACGCCACCAGCAAGATGGATGCGGCGGACTACAGGGGACAGCGGCGACTTCGCTGGCTCCTGTGTCAGTTAAGTGACACATAATGGGCTACTATGCGATGCATAGTAGTCCATTATGCTTTGCCTTTGCAGGGAATGAAAGAGGGTTTACTTCCTCTTTAATAGACAGGCACCTCCTTAACACTCGTCCTTGTATAAGAATACTAAACATTTATGATCCCCTCAGGAATAGTATATTACTTTGTAAACTGTTGGTGCTCAATAATAAAAAGAACAGAAATTTGCATGGTACATTCACTGTATTTATTCCAAGGATTATGCATGAATTTAAAGCGGAGCTCCATCCAAAAAGGGGAAGATACGCTTATCTGCCTCCTCCTCCCCTCCGCTGCCACATTTGGAACCTTTTGGGAGGGGGAGCGGGCACCTGGTTTTGACAGGTACCCGCTCCCACTTCGGGCAAAATGCAGCGCGATTCGCACATGCTCAGTGGGAAACCGGCTGTGACACCACAAGGCTTCAATACTGGATTCCCTTAGCCAAGATGGCAGCGCCAGCACCTGAGAGTTGATTCAAGACTCGGCTCTCGTGAGGACACCACTGGATGCCTGGACAGGTAAGTCAGCAGCTACAGTATTTGTAGCACTTTTTGGAGGGGGCGAACTTCTTTACTTATTGCTAATCAAAGTAGAACTACAGACAACATTTTGGATGGAGTAAGGGGGAATTATAACCCCTGTTTGGTTTTTGTCTCATTGGGAAGCCTTCCCTTCATGCCCCATATCTAAAAAAGGAAATCCCTCCAAAATCAGGGAGGCCCTGGTTGTCACCAGGAGAACTGGCTTCCTCCCTATTTCTGTTCTGGTGACCACTCAAAATTTGGGATTTTTTTTACTTTCACTTTCAGTGATAATGGTAAAACAGGAAAAAATTCCTCTCCACTCAATCCAAAACGTAAAAAAAAAAAGTTTTTGCTTTAGTTATCCACTTGACGACCAAAGGGTCATAGCTGCAGGCATCATCCTGCTATCATTTTTTTGGAGACAATGGTCTACTTTCTTGCAAAAGCAATCCAAGCAGCCAATTACCTGTTGGATTACCCTTACAAAAAGTGGGAAGGAACATCACCCTCCTCCCTGCCACCGCCTTCACAGCTTTCTCAGGCTCTCCTGTTCCACTGGGAGACCATAGAGGCAATCTGAGACCAGAACGGCTCTGATCACCTCTATGGTATAGGAAACTGGCAGCCATGAGTAATCATCCTTTCCAGTTTTCCCCGATGTAAACAGCATCATTTTTCAATAGGGAAAGTATCTGCTCAAACCGTTTTTGGTGTGATCAGATGATTTTAAGGGCAGAGGAGAGATCTGGGGTCTAAAAGACCCCAGATCTCCCCATAAAGAGAGTACCTGTCTCTGCCTATTGCAATCATAGGGGATATTTATATTTCTTGTCATAATAACAGTGATTCAAACAAGCAAGCAGCATCTTTGAGGCGCTGCCAGCGATTCTATGCACCGTAAGAACAATCATAGCAGCAGTTCAGCCACTTGATCGTTCTTACAGGTGCCCCATCCCTCCATGCTCACGCTGCAAAGCGAGCGCATATGTAAGTGTAAGCAAATGTAAACCATGTTCAAACCACGTTAGGTATCGCCGCAATTGCTAGAGCAAAAATTATAGCACTAGACCTCCTGTGTAACTCTAAACAGGTAACTGTTCGGCTCCATGCACACTGGATGTTAAAACAACATTATAAAAACAGCAGTAGCTTTTCAGCGAGGTTTAACGTTTCTGCAATAACGTTTATTAGTGGTTTTCCACGTTAGAATTATTTATTTCTTCATTTTCAATGGATCGAAAATGTTAAATGCTGGTGAGCCACGTTTTTGAGCGTTTATCAACGTTAATCAGCGTTTAACGTTTTAAAGTGTTTTTTTATGGTTAGAAAAACAGCTCCTGAACGAATTTTAGGGCATTCAGACAACAGCCCATAAACTCCACTGCTGATAAACGTCCAAAAACGTTGATGTGTGCATGGACACATAGGATAACATAGAGGGGAGTTTATGGGCTGTTAAAAATAACTCCCAAACTCCCAAAAAGGGCCACTCATGTGCCCTGCCTATGGAGATTTTGTTGCAGTCTGTTGCCATTCCATGTGTGTCCGTCCAATCCTGTGGGTGATCTGTCTATCAAAGTGCCCGAACAAGGGGGAGGGGCTGTATGTGACGGTGCGCGGCCGGGAACACACAGCTATTGAAATCCAAGCTGTGAGGTTCCCGCGGCTGTGATCAAACAGGCGGCGGAGGTGGTTCTCCTGCACTATAGGACACCCCCATGATGGGCAGGACCAGGGGCGGGGACGGAGCCCCGTCCCCCACCCAGGCCACGCCCCATTTTCGGCCGATACGTTTAGACGGCTGAAATTTTGGTGCATCCCTAAATGTTACAATGAGTAAATTGATACCCAACATGTCACCAAAATTGCGCCCGCTCCTGGCATGGTGTCAAACTTTTTAAAAAATTCTACAGGTTGCATGTTTTGAATTACAGAGGAGGTCTAGAGCTGGTATTATTGCTCTAGCTCTACCGATCAAGACGATACCTCACGTGTGGTCTGACCACCTTTTTCATATGCGGGCGCTACTCATGTATGCATTCACTTCTGCGCGTGAGCTCGTCGGGACAGATCGCTTTAAAAAAAGTCAAAAAGTCCTCAGATCTCATATTTGGGCTTAAATTAAAAAAAATAAAAAAAATAAATTGTCATTTGAAAAAAAGACAACAGAAAAATGTTCCTTTAAGAGTTATGGGAGGAATGACATTTTGACGTTGCTTCCGCCCTTCTATGGTATGGAGACGGGTGGGGGCTATCTCTTCAAAGTGCCTACGTATATGTACAGGAGCCGGGTATATTATTCATTTACATCTATATTTGTAAACATAGGGCTTTAATAAACAGCATAATCTGACACATTTATTTTGATTACATTTTAATTAGGAAGATCTAGGAAAACTTAAAAAAAAAAATTCACTTACTAGAAAATGTAGTCAAAGCTCTCGAACTAAAAGCAATTTACAGAAGTGCACAATTTATGTTAAAGCAGATTCTATATTCGATGTTACATTGTTGCACACAAAGCAAAATATTTTATTATTAAATTGTTACAGTAATATTAGGACAGGACAAAGTTTTACAGGTTTGCAGTTGCAAATGTGCACTTGTCGGAACCAATAGCCTTGTCATTTGGACAGATCAGGGTCTACATGGTTTTCACATGATTCACACAACTTTCATCCAAGATTCACACTCTTTTTTGACTGAAATCAATAAAAAATAAATAATCTGTGAAGTTGGGGTAAAATCTGTGTGAATCACATCTTAAAACCCTTTATAAAAAAAGATTCCCATAATTTCAGCTGAAGGAAAGGTGCCCCCGATTGGCCATCTCAACCTAAAGGTCAGTCTACAAGCCCTTGATGTGTGGGTCACATGATCCAAAATCCTATGTTTTTCGTCATGTGACTGACCTCATAAGCGATTGAAACCGTGTGTTCTGCAGCTCCAACGAGCATTTCTATGTTAACGATAGTTTTAAGGGGATAATGTTATCTGTATTTTTACTTCAAAAAAAGATATGGCCTTACTTTTGACTCAGAATTAGCCAACAGCTGGTTAAAGCCCACTATCCACTGATATCACAGAGCTGCTACAGGCTCTGGAAGGATCCCGACCATATTGTCAGGATCCCCTCGGATCCCTGATCAGCAGCTAACTCTTGGCGCTTGACTGAGAGCTGAAGCCAACTACGTCCACCCCTCCAGTGAAAGGTGGATGGTCAGAATAGAGTGGTCATGTGATCACTCAGTTCTTGGGCTTAGAGCTGGCGGGGAACAGATGGTGAATATATACTTTTGTTAAATCTATACTTCTCCTTTCATGTCTGTGTTTTAAAATCCTATACAGACGTTATGGCAGGAATCAAAAAATTCCAGTATAAACTACCAGAGAAGCAAGAAAAACATCAATTTTGACTTCATGTTATTCCAGTATGTTAACATAAATATTGCGCTTCTGTAAATTGCTTTTAGTTCGAGAGCTTTGACTACATTTTCTAGTAAGTGAAATTTTTTAAAGTTTTCCTAGATCTTCCTAATTAAAATGTAATCAAAATAAATGCATCAGTTTACGCTGTTTATTAAAGCCCTATGTTGTTTTTTTTGGGGGGGGGGGGGGACAGTTCCATGAATAAAAAAACACTAGTTAGCCCAATTTTTGGCATAATGTGAAAGATGATGTTACGTCGAGTAAATAGATAACCAACATGTCACCCTTTAAAATTGCGCACACTTGTGGAATGGTGCCAATCTTCGGTACTTAAAAATCTTCATAGGCGATGCTTGAAAAAAAATTTTTTTTATTTTTTTTTTACAGGTTACATGTTTAGAGTTAAGGAAGAGGTCTTGTGCTAGAATCGTTGCTTTTGCTGTAATGCACGAGACAATACCTCACGTGTGTGATTTGAAATTCGTTTACATCTGTGGGCACGACTTACGTTTGTGTTAGATTCTGTGTACAAGCACGCGGGGATGGGGGGCGCATTACTTTTTTTTTATTTTTTTTATTTTTTTACACTTTCTTTTAAAAAAGATTTTTTTTTGATCACTTTTATTCCTATTACAAGGAATGTAAACATGCCTTGTAATAGGAATAGTGCATGACAGGTCCTCTTTATGAAGAGATGCAGGGTCAATAAGACCCCACATCTCTCCTCTAGGCTGTAAAGATTGAGATCAAAAAGAAAAAACTCTCTCAGCCTTTCCAGCCACGTCCTCGGCTTTGTTAACTTCCACCGGCCCGGACGCAACGTCATATTGTTATGCCTGGGCCTCCTAGGGTCATAGAGCTGACTGGGGACCATCTAGTCACCAGAAATCTCTATGGCAAACTTCCAGCGGAGACAGATTAATTCTCCAGCGCATCGATCGTACGGTTGAGTCGGGTGAAGCACCGGAGGGGAAGGGGGGGTGTCCCCTCCCTCCACCTGTAAGAAAGAAGCGGCTGAACTGCCACTATGATTTTTCTTTCAGTGCACAGAATCAGTGGTGGAAGAAAATAATATCTGAATGATGCCTGTAGCTGCAGGCATTATCCAGATATCACCAAAGTCCACGACGTCATATGACGTACCTTGGGTAGGAAGTGGTTAATACTGATTGTTGAAAGTTAAAAACAGATTAACAAAAGAAAGAAAAGAAAGCTAAAAAAAAAAAAAAAATCACATCTAGACAGTAAAATCTATCCAGCAAGGTGTTACCGCACAGTAAACGCATTTGCACAATGCTGATATGAAACCATAAACAGGACTATTTACACTGACGAGCCATAACTCTATGACTGACAGGTCAGTGAATAACCTTGATGATCTTGTTACAAAGCCATTTGAAAGTAAGTGGGATAGATTAGGCAAGAAGTAAACATGTTGTCCCTGAAGTTGGAGTGTTGAAAGCGGGAAAAAATGGACACTGCTGTTTGTGGTGTATGGGGCTGCATAGCCGCAGATTAGTCAGGATCCCATGCTGAGCCACAGCCAAACACACCTACAATGGGTATGTGACCATCAGAAACGCACCATGGAGCATTAGAAGAGGATGGCCTGGTATGACATGTACCTAAACACTAGAGCTGCACAATCCTGGGAAAAATGAGAATCACAATTCTTTTGCTTGGAATAAAGATCACGATTCTCAAAACATTTTTTTTTTATTTATCTGTGAAGGTAGATGTCAAGTCACTGTGTTTTTTGTACATAATTGTTTTACCATATGTCACATTATAGGATGGTTTATGCCTTCAAGCACTTTAGCCTAATCAGTGGAGTTTAGCATCTGCTGACTGTTGCACTTTACACCTATCCACCGTTATATACAAAGGGCCTGAGCAATCACCCCTTAGCCTAAGGTAGCGCCACCACACCCCATATTCCTTAAAATATGTCATTGCTAAGTTCATATTACCTAAAGCCTGCTTCTGTGAAGTGTCTCCGTCATACTGTGTGCGCACTGCGCAGTCACTGCAGTGTTTCCCGACTCTCCGACTAAGCGACAGCGTGGTTCCGCCCATGCACAGGCATCCACCGCAGCGCATCGCTCTCTGCTTTGATGACAACTGACATCAGTTTCTGTTGCTGACATCAGTTCCGATATCAGCGCCATCAGTGACATGCGTTCCACGCTGGATTCTGATGGCTTCTCCTCCGGTCCAGGCTACATCCCCAAAAAATCAAGTTAATCCAGGCTGGAGATGGGGGGGGGGGGTTCAATCGAGATTGCGATTCTATGTATGATTAATCGTGCAGCTCTACTAAACACTGTTGCTGACCAAGTACACCCATCATGGAAACAGAATTCCCTGATGGCAGTGGCCTCTTTCAGTAGGATAATGCCCTACCACACTGGAAAAATGGTCCAAGAATGGATTGAGGAGCACTACAATGAGTTTGAGGTTTTGACTTCGCCTCCAAATTCTCCAGATCTCAATCCAACACTGGGATGTGCTGGACAAAAAAGTCCAATCCATGAAGTCCCCACCTCGCAACTTACAGGAGTTAACCTCCCTGGCGGTATGATTATTTCAGATTTTAGGTGCGGAATGCGGTACAATTATTTTGCATGGAAATTTGGCATTTTATATTGTAGGTCTGTAATTCTTAGAAATAACTTAAATCTGTCCAAATCAGAGTCTAGTAGATCCCGGGTATGATAAAATTAGAAAAATGAAATCATAAATTATAATATAATAAACTATAAATAATTTTACCAAATAATAATATAGTAATAATAAAAATGATTCAATAATGTAATCAAATCAAAAACACTGAAATTTGCTCAGTTGCAGAATTGTCACTGTCATTACTTTTCAGTATTTGATGACGGATCTCCCCACAAATTACTATCGCTCAATTCTGCGAGTGATTCTAATTTATTATCGCTGTTTTCTAGCTGGTCTAAAACCACTTGTGATGTAAAGGGACAGTTTTGGTTGCTATGGACAATCTCCAGTTTCCAGGCACAAAGAACAGTTTTTATAATATAAAACTACATGCAGGACACTGGGCAGACCACTAGGGACAAAGGGGATGTGAAATATTACATACAGCAATGTAATCTGTAAGATTACATTATTCTGTATGTAATGTGTGTGTTTTACTTTTTGAATTTGGCGCTGTTCTCTGTCTCTGTGCGTCGCAATGCTCGCAGGGAACGGAGCTTGGCTCCGTGATAGATCGAGCGGAGGACGAGCCGCTCGCACAGCAGGCTGGATCCAGGGGATAAGGTAAGTAAACTAATCCTGGATCCAGCGATGCGACCCCGAGTCTGGCTCGGAGTTACTACTAATGGTACTGAATTTTCACCCCGAGCCAGACTCGGGAATATCGCCAGGGGGGTGAAAGGTCCTGCTACTGACAGCTTGGTGCCAGATAGCACAACATACCTTCGGAGGTTTAGTGGTGTCCAAGCCTTGAAAAGGGGGACCCATTTAATATTAGGCTGGTGGACAAAGTTATTACTGGTATATATTTTGTATACAATTCCCATAATCAATATAGAGATCCAAGATATTAGTAAGGACATCTACCAATTATGCTCTGGTGGTTTGTTTAATTTTAAATAACAATACATTAAGGCCCCTTTCACACGGGTTTCCGATCAGGTCTGCCTGTCAGTTTTTCAGGCGGACCTGATCAGACACTCCATTCACTCCTATGGAGCGGTAGATGGCAGTGGTGACATGTCTGCTGACTCCTGCTGCGATCCAATTCTGTCTGTGAAATGCAGATGGATGGGGACCCCATCTTCCATCCGTCTTGGGAATTGGATGAAAACAGACGCCCCGTTTTCATCCGATATCTCCATAGAGGAAAGTGGGACTGACAGGTCTGTCTCTGCACAGTGAGCGGAGATGGACCTGTCACCCGCCTGCTCAGGGGGAATAACTCGATGTCCCATTGAGCAAAGCAGAGTCCACCAGGCACACCGCCCGAGTGAAAGAGCCCTAAAGCAGAACTAAACCTTCATATCTTTTACAGCCAAGGAAGATGCCATCTTAGTCACTGTACCATGGTGCTGCACATGTGATCAATCATGGTACAAGCCGTTTGGTGGCTTGACAGTTCAGTTGAGAGCAAAAGCAACTGTGAAAGTTATTATTCAGGACATGCTTTGAATGTAACTGTGTTCAGTAACAGTTAAATTGATGGGTTTCGTTCCACCAAAACAAACATTTTTTATAAAGTGCATAAAGTAAAGATTGGAATATCAGTTTCCTTGAACTAAAAGCAGCAGGTTCAAACTACAGTAATTATACAATGAAAAAAGTGAAACACACCGTATTATTCCCTGGATCTAAGCCCATTGAGAGAAACTAAATGTATCCTGATTATCATCTCATCCACCCTCCAGCTATATGCACCAGATGACTACCGCACTGTAAAATAATACGCCTCAATGGGATCTCCAATTCAAACACTATACAAAGAGATGAAAAAAATGACAATGTCCATAATACCCTGGGAAGGATGAAGTTAACACATAGGTCTTTCTTTAACAATTTAAATCCAAATAAAAACTTTAATAGCTGAAGCTACAGATGATATCTTCCCACCAGACATCCCAGGTTCTCCATGGCCTACAATTTCAGATATTATCTTGGATCAAGAGACAAATTTTCATATACAGCACACAAACTAGCATTACAAGTGTCTTCAGACATACATTGCATGACTTAAAGAGGAAGTAAACCCTAAATACAGTAATTTTCACTCCACAAGACACCTTTTCCCCCAACAATATGGGGGAAAGAAGTCTGTATGTCTTATGGAGTGAATATACACCAGGCAAAGCCCCCCTCCCCATATTAATACCAGAAGAGAGGCAAGAGAGCGGACAGACATCTTCCAAGAAGCCCCCGCAAGCGTCAGCCGAATGCAGTGCGCTCGGGCTGCCCTGTCTTCTGTCGGCCGGATGTGATGACGTTGGGTTAGGCTGCATTTGTGGGACTGGTAAGGCTGCATTTCATAGGCAATGGTAAATATTTAGTATTGGTTCAGAATATTGGTTCAGAATATTTTTTCCTTGTTTTCCTCCTCTAAAACCTAGGTGCGTCTTATGGTCTTATGGAGCGAAAAATACAATATGACCGCATTTTCTGGCAAATTTGGCAAAACTCTTCTAGTTCTATTGTTTATTTATGCAAAACCTTTATCCCAAAAGAAAAAAAAAACTGTTTCCCTAACTGCAGTGTGAGCTGGAGTTTGCCTTTAATAAGTTAGTGTATCTAAATCTGCTATTCCATCTTAGAATACAAGCTTTTGTCAGGTGATTTACAACAAAAAGGTGTGGAGTGCTGCTGAAAAAGGGGCAGAGAGCTGCAGTTTGCGTCATGCTCTTTAGGCATTTCCACTGAAGTCGATGGGGACAAAACGCTCAATTCTGCCTGAAAATTTGCTTGTGTACTTTTATTTTCGAGTGACAGGTGTTTTGCTACAAGTGACTGGACACTCAGATTATTATTATTATATTATACACGATTTATATAGCGCCAAAAGTTTACGCAGCGCTTTACAACATAGAGGGGGGACAGCACAATTACAGTACTGTTCAATACAAAAGGTACAGGAGGGCCCTGCTCGTAGAGCTTCCATTCTAAAGGGTTCAGTACAAAAGGTAATAGATGCAGAGAATGATTTGATGGGGTTGTGGGTGTGGGATAGGCTTCCCTGAATATGTTTTCAGGGATCTCCTAAAGGTGGACAGGTTAGGGGCTAATGGGATATACCGGGGCAGGGAATTCCGGGGGATGGGAGAGGCACTGGAGAAGTCCCGCATGAGAGGAGGTAACAAGGGAGCTGGAGAGCAGGAGGTCCTGGGAGGAGCGGAGGAGACGATTTGGGCGATATCTGCAGATGAGGTTGGTGATGTAGATGGGGGCGATGTTGCTTTGAGGTCGACCGATATATCGGCCGATATTTGGCATTTTTTAATTAAATCGGCATCGGCCGATTGTGCCGTTAAAAAAGCCGATGACATGTTCAGCGGGACTTGTAAAAGACTTCTGTAATAGAAGTCAATGTAAGTTGCCTGAAGACATCAGTGAAGGACTTTCCTCCTCTCTGGGCAGGCTGCCAAGAAAAGATCAAAGTGATACAATGTTTCTTCTTCAATAGACTGAACTCCCTGTGTAGAAGTTCTCAGTTTAACCATTTAAAGACTAAATCTTTTCTGACACTTGTTGCTTACAAGTAAAAATCCTGTATTTTCTGCTAGAAAATCACTCAGAACAGAAGCCCCAACAATGATATATATTTTTTTAGCAGAGACCCTAGGGAATAAAATAGCGGTTGTTGCAATATTTTATGTGACGCGGTATTTGCGCAGAGGTCTTTCAAACGCAATTATTTTGGAAAAAATACACAGATTAATAAAAAATAAAAATAAAAAACAGTAAAGTTAGCCCTTTTTTTTTTTCCTCCAAAAGTTTTGAGTACCTGTTTTTGTGTATTTAATATATAGGTTTTTTTTTTAATCTAAATTATATATACAAGTGAACTGATTGGAGGTTTGTTTTGTTTAATAAATGTGTAAGAAATTTTCTGCATCACTTATTAAGGCTGCTTTCACACTGGAGCGGGCAGTCGTTGACGGTAAAACACTGCTAGTTTTAGCAGCGATTTAAAGTCATTTTAGCCCCGCTATTCGGCTGCTAGCGGGGCAGTGACGCACTGCTGCAAAATCGTATTGCATGCGCTTCAGCAGTGGTGCCCATTCATTTCAATGGGCAGGAGTGGTGGAGGAGCGGTTTACACCGCTCCAAAGATGCTGCTTGCAGGATTTTTTTTTTATTTTTATTTTTTTTTTTAATGTCCTGCCAGCGCATCTCCTCAGTGTGAAAGCACTCGGGCTTTCACACAGACTGCAGGGGAGCCATTTTGAAGGCAATTTACAGGCACTATTTTTAGCCCAAAATCACCTGAAAAACGTCCCAGTGTGAAAGGTGTCCAACTTAAATTCTATGAGATGAAGGGAAAAAAATAACTAAAAATCAGCCTAACATATCGGCCCAAAAAAATCGGCATCATATATCGGCCGGCGTGATTTCTAAATATCGGCATCGGCCAGAGAAAAACCCATATCGGTCGACCTCTAATGTTGCTGATGGCCTTGTATGTTGTAGTTAGCATTTTGAATTTTATACAGTGGGGTAGGGGAAGCCAGTGAAGGGATTGGCAGAGAGGGGTAGCAGTCACAGATTAATTAGTAAGGTGTATTAGTCTAGCAGCAGCATTCATAATAGACTGCAGGGGGGATAGCCCGTGTAAGGGTAGGCCAATAAGGAGAGAGTTGCAGTAGTCAAGGCGGGAAATAATCAAGTTGCTTTGTGGTGTCATTAGACAGGAAGGGTTGGATTCTGGAGATATTGCGGTGGTGAAGGTGGCAGGATTTAGCCAGTGATTGGATGTGGGGACTGAAGGAGAAGTCAGAGTCAAGGATTACACCCAGCACCCTGGTGTTGGGTGTAATGGTCACATCATATGGGGGGGCGGTAAGGAGGAAATATTACAAGCTCAGTGATGCTCAAGATGTGAATAAAGGCTATTGAATACAATAGGGTTTTGTTTGTTGAGCGTTTGAGATTGGAGCTATAAACCGCTTAGGTGTAAACAAGGCCTAACGCTCCCCTCCCCCCAAACTAAAAATGTTGCTGTCTGCTGAGCCCCTGTTCTTATATCTAATGATTGGTAAGCTGCAATAGATCACATTTTTGGTTTTGGGTTTAATATCGCTTTAACTGTTCTAAAATTAGCAAGGTCACTTTTTTTTTTTTTTTACACATGAGATTTTTGATTGTGAGGACAGCAGGAAGCTTGCCGTGGTGGTTTGAAAATAGCTCATCTGCATCACAACCAGGAGCTATCTGACCACTAGATTACTGATAAGATGTATAGACGTAAATACCAAGCACCATACTATCCAGACCACCTCTCAAGCCTCACAGGTCCTTGAGGGCTCCTTCACACTTTTTGGTCCATTTCCGCACTGTATAAACAGAGGTCATCGCTGCAGCACAGAAACAAACTGTTTTCTATGTGACCCATTCACACCACAACACTGGAGTGATGTGCGGTGCAGAAAAATGTAGCCTGTCTGCACTGCTCTAGATATCACTGCTCTGCTAAGACATGAATGGGACACTTTAAATGAAGTTGAGGAAATGCCTAGCCTTAAGCCCGGTACACACGATCAGAAAATTGGACAGAAAATACCGCTTTTGAAGCAATCATACGATAATCGGGCCGTTGGTAGAGAGCTTTCGAGAGCTGATCATGACAGTTCATTCCGATATTATTCTATAGGACATGCACGAAAAAAAAAAATTCCTGCAATGCCAGATCGTACTATTTTCGTTTAATCAGTACAGCTATCGTTCAAAAATGCAATACAAATGCATTACAACACGACATCACTTCCAAATCAATTTTCTGTTGTACAGGAATTTTTGTGACTTTCATAAACTCATCAGATTCGATATGAGATTAGCATGCAAAAAAAAAAAAAAAAAAAAACAGACGATCATTTGTCCAATAATCTCATCGAGTGTACCGGGCATTAACCTTATGTACGGTCCAATTCCTCATACACACAATGAGATTATTGGACAAATGATCATCCGTTTTTTTGTTGCATGCTAGTCTCATATCAAAAATAAAGGTTACTAAAGTTCCGAAAATTCTCCTACGACAGAATACAACTTCGGAAGTGATGTAATGTGTTGTGTATTGTAGTCTTTCCTTTCGGAGCATGCGTGTTCTTCGTCTTCTGGGTTTTTTCGGACGAATACTGTACTGATTAAACGAAAAGCATACATTCTGGTAACATACGAAAAACCTTTTCCTGCTTGTCCCTTTGGATATTGGTTGCATGAACGGTCGTGATCGGCTCTTGAAAGCGGTGTATGAATGATCAGATTATCGTACGATCGCGATTTTTGTCACCCGATTTTCTGATTGTGTGTACTAGGCATTACTGACATGGGAGTGAATGAGCCGTTTGTTTATACGGCTACAGCCACCTGGAGCTGTGTGCAGGCAGCCTATGTTACTCTATGGGGACGCAGCAGCTGTAAGGACACAGTTGCATTTGACAGGTATGCAGTATATGGGCATATCAGGTGGGGTAAAACTTCACTGGCTGTGCTTTTGTTCTGGGTCAGTGTTTCACTCAGGGATAAGAATGACAAGCCAGAAACGTGCACTTTAATCCCTGGTTCACACTGACAGCAGGAATGAAATTTAGTTGAACTCGCAGGATTTCATTCCCGCATATCAGTCCTGATTTCGCAGGAGATTTCAGAGACATCTGTGTGGGTTGCTGAAATCACCAAAAGTAGTACAGAAACTACTTTTGGGATTTGGTGCGGCACCACAAATGTGGTGTCACACCCATTCGGACTGATGCTGTCAATTGCTGCCATTTGGCATGCAATGTGACATGTCACATCAGATGCCAAATTGCATCAATGTGAACCAGGGCTAAAGAACAAAGTAGCGATGTCAGCTTCCCTATTTCTAATGAACAGAAGGAATGATGCATGCATTCTGATGTGACAAGAAATCAGATCCATGTGACCATTTAGGACTATGAAGGACATGCTAGTAAATTATTACAGTGTCAAGATTAATGCTTAACAGCAGTGAGCATATTCTGTAAGGCTACTTTCACACTGGGGCATTGCAGGCGGTAAAGCGGCGCTATGTTTAGCGACACTTTACCATAGTTTTAGCGGCGCTATTCGGTCGCTAGGGGGGCAGATTTAACCCCTCGCTAGCGGGCTATATGGGATTAAAACCGCCCCCAGCAGCGCTTTGCAGGCGGGTTTGCAGCGCTGTCCCATTGTTTTCTATGGGAAGTGGCGCTTTAGGGGCGGTAAATACACCGCTCCTACAGTGCTCCAAAGATGTGGCTTGCAGGACTTTTTTGACCGTCCTGCAAGCGCACCGCTCCGAGGCCTTTCACACTGGAGAGACAGCAGCGGCTGTTTCAGGGTGCTCTGCAGGCGCTATTTTTAGCCCTGTAGCGCCTGCAAAGCGCCCTAGTGTGAAAGGGGCCTTCTAGTTTTCAATTGTGTACAAATCCTAATATCTTTACAGAAGATCCAGTGATAAGGAAAAGTCACGGCACCTCTGGCCAAATTACTGCTGATGTTCTGTTAATTTTCGAATTGAGAAATAAATGCAAAAATAGGCTTCATATACATAGGTGCATAAGGCCACACAACTTAATTGCATCTGGAAACTAGTTGTTTATGTAACTATGGAAAAATTGCAATGCCCAGAATTCAGCTTTAACCACTTAACGACCGCCCACCGACCCTCAATGTACTGCGGAGGGGCAGCCGCTGTAAGCAAACTGACATACGTGTACATTCACAACTAAGAGCTCTGTTGTTGACATTCAACACAGAGCTTTGTACACAGGGAACGATCTAACAACTACGTACAAAGCCATTCACAATTTCGTCCCCAGCTACATCACTAGCTTAGTCTCTAAATACCAACCTACTCGTTCTCTTCGTTCCTCTCAAGACCTCCTGCTCTCTAGCTACCTCATCACCTCCTCCCATGCTCGCCTCCAGGACTCTTCCAAAGCCTCTCCAATCCTATGGAATGCCCTACCCCAATCTGTCCGCCTTTTCTCCTACTTTATTAGCTTTTAGACGATCCCTGAAAACCCTTCTCTTCAGAGAAGCCTATCCTACCCACACCTAACAACTGTATTTTCATTTTCTCCATTAGCTCATCCCCCACAGTTATTACCTTTTTGTTTCAACTTGACCCTCTCTTTTAGATTGTAAGCTCTAACGAGCAGGGCCCTCTAGTCCCACCTGTATTGATTTGTATTGTAAGTGTACTGTCTGCCCTCATGTGGTAGAGCGCTGCGCGAACTGTTGGCGCTATATAAATCCTGTATTATAATACTAATAATTTAACCCCTTGATCAATCCCAACAGAGCTAAAATGGTTAATGAGCAGTTAAAGTGGGATTAAGTTCACCTTTCGTAACACGTGACGAACAGGGACCGGACCCACCCACCATCTTCTTCCCATCCACCAGCTGTCACAATTTCAAAAAATTGTGGCCAAGCGGGGTTCTGCCTGCCCTCATCACTCATTCAAAGTGTTCTATGAATTGAAAACTACCCCTGTAGCTTCAGCTTGTAATTTTCAATGAACTACCACGGTGCTATGGAGCACTGTGATAGTTCATTCTCTCTTAATGTCAGATTGTATCTCCTTGTCCGTACGTGATGTACGGGCAGACAGATACACTGACAGATCTGCAGGGGACCTGCATGGCACCTGAAATCTGCTAAATGCAGGTGCAATGCTTTAGAAGCTTGAGAAACAAAAAATAATGAATGCACATTTATCTGCAAAAAGATGTGCATTTATTATTTTTTGTTAAAAGGTGAACTTATCCTTTAAATTCCTAATTTTTAAAAATTGCTGAGGGGTATTTTTTTTTTTTCCACAGCCCATCAGTCTCTTCTGTCATAAATACATCCCTCTGCCTGTCAGTTGTCATGTACACTGTGTATGCGCAGCACAAGTTTATAGCACCCAATCTGTGCCAAGGTGATGTGACCCCAGTCACATCAGGGGCGTGATATTATCGCAGCCTGGTCATTCAAGTGGCTGAAGAGACAGAACCTAGATGGAAGACTGGGTGAAGATAGAAGCGGGGTACATGTAAATGATGATAGAGCAGTGCTAGAGGGCTTTGACAGGTAAGCCTGCCGTAATGTGCAAATATGCAGTGCATAATACCACATTATAGCATAACCCACCTGGGAGGCCATATATTAAAGAGGAAGTAAACCCTGATGAGTTTACTTCCTCTTTCATTCCCTGCAAAGGCAAATCATAATGGACTACTATGCATCGGATAGTAGCCCATTATGTGTCACTTACCTGACACAGGAGCCAGCGAAGTCGCCGCTGTCCCCTGTAGTCCGCCGCATCCATCTTGCTGGTGGCGTCTCGCAGCTCCGCCGCTGTCATTCGGCGGAGCCGCGATGACGTCACTCCCGCACGGGAGCCGACACGCGCGGCAGATCCATTGTTGGAAATGCCGCGCTCAGTGCGCCTGCACGTCGCTGTCTACGGCGCATGCGCCGTAGACAGCGGTGCCTGTCTTCAGGCAAATATCTCCTAAACCGTATAGGTTTAGGAGATATTTCTTGGACCTACAGGTAAGCCTTAATCTAGGCTTACCTGTAGGTCAAAGTGGTTTGTAAGGGTTTACAACCACTTTAAAACAATCAGTTTTTTTTCAGCTTTAACCTTTGAAGTGTGGGGAGTGCCACTGCATGGCTACTTTTGGAATCGGGTTTTAAACTACTAAATTATGTACATTGGCTCTAGTTATAACCAAGTTATAGGTTGTCAAAATGTTGTACATCATTTACACTGCAAAAAGGTATACTCAAAATGATAACCTTTATTGGCAAGTGCAATTGATTTTTAAATGTGAACATTTTCAGCATCCTTTGGATCCCTTAATTGAGCATGCTGTAAGAACTGATCCTGCAATATAGGTTATATATAATCCATATTTCAATTACTACTGTGACCATTTTGGAGCTGCACTTTAAAAGCACAAAATAGAAAAAAAATAAATAACCTTTCGCTTGGCTTGAAAAAATAATTTAGATCATGTCTGCACAGATTACTTCAATACCATTCACATTATTAAAGAATGAAATATATTGCTGAGAATAAACAGTTTTCTAAACTGCCATTGGCATTCTGGGTAAAAGTTCAAAAAAACACACGAGTGTCCTTAGCTCACCTTGTGGGTCTCCCCCCATTCAAACCACAGACATATGATCCTTCTTTATGTCTCCGCTCTGCATTCCACAAGAGATTTGAGAAGTTTTTTTATGTTCTGCTCATTTTTTTTTTTTAAGCATAACCAAGAATGTGAAATAAAAAAAAATAAAAAAAAAGCACAGGCCCTCTCCTCTCCACACTGTTCAGCAGCAAAGGCTGGCCATACATAATTTTATTTTTGTTCAACCAGCGGGTTGAATGAAAAAAATAAGCCAATTTCCCTATCCCTATCTATACTGAACTGGCCAAATTTCAATCCATATATTGCCGGCTTAAGGAATAAAGTGGTTGTAAACCCTTACAAACCACTTTGACCTACAGGTAAGCCTAGATTAAGGCTTACCTGTAGGTCCAAGAAATATCTCCTAAACCTATACGGTTTAAGAGATATTTACCTGAAGACAGCCACCGCTGTCTACGGCACATGCGCACTGGGTAAGCCGCAGATCGTGGCGATATGCCGCGAGTGTCGGCTCCCGTGCGCATGTGCGGGAGTGACGTCATTGCTGCTCCGGCGAATCACAGCGCCGGAGCAGCGAGACCCACCAAGAAGATGGACCCTCAGAACTACAGGGGACAGCGGTGACTTCGCTGGCTCCTGTGTCAGGTAAGTGACACATAATGGACTACTATGCGATGCATAGTAGTCCATTGTGCTTTACCTTTGCAGGGAATGAAAGAGGAAGTAAACTCATCAGGGTTTACTTCCTCTTTAAAAGCTTTCAACAGACAAGCGATGACAATAACCAAACCCATTCATTCAGAATCTGCCTGCAACAGCTAGACTCGATCACTATTTCCTATCATTTCTTCTTCTGAGATCAAAAGAATTGGCTAAAGCTCAAAAAACCTCACTGGATTATCCATTTTCTCCTCCACTCAACCCCTTTGAAGAAGTATTGCCAAGAGCAAACATGGATCATCCAAAAGCGGCAACCCTTGCAGGGTTCAGTATATATCAAGGGGACCCAAATAAAACCCATGCTGTAAACGAGGGAGATAGGACAATTGATAGGCAGGTGTACAAAGTTGTGCAACTGCCTATCACTTCACAGTGGAGGACGCACTTGTAGGCAGTTGGTGTTCGATGAATCCATGCCCATAAAGACAGTGAAAATATGACAGCTTTTCCCTCTCAATTTTTTTTTTATTAATATTTTGAGAAGTGTAAAAGCAAAAAGAGCACTGTGCAGAGCAACGAACAATCCTTGCATGCTCTGTATAGACAAGAAAAGGTAGATAAACGGGGGAAGCAGAACAGCAGAGAATCTTGGCAATTGGGTTAGATCTTCTCTAAGCTCACAGGTGAGCATTTGGTCACCAACAAAAGTGGACAGGAATAACATGTTTTGCATTAAAACATAGATATAGAGCAACAAGAACATTATAAATACTGGGAGGTGGTCATCCACACAATCACTCATTGAATCATAATGTAGGACAATAAAACCCAAGATTTCGAGGTTGAGACCACCTTAAAGCATAAATCACTGGAAGTAGGACTACCAAGTAGGAAAGCCCACGTCAATTTGACAGCTTTTCTGTGCCTACTGCAGTCTTAACCTATGTCAATCCAAGGAATAGGGGGTGACTTTGCATAGAGTCCCATTCTGCCTTTGTGTCTCTGGTAAGGTGTGGTCTGCACTCTACTTCTCCATGCTCAATAGACAAAACATGTGTAGGGAATTCTGGTTGCGATACAAGCTTAAGGGCAGTCAAATCATGTGTCCCCCTACCTGTCTGCCTGTCAAGGCCAGTAAAATCAATCATAGTTTAGGCAGCAGCCTTGATTTTGGAATGCACATAGTCCTATAAATGCCAGCTAAAAATATATTTAGGCATTACACCCGTTACACAGCAGTGCCTACTCACAGGGTACAGTGAATACATGTCACAGAATTCAAGGAATAAATGTGGGGACCTCTACAAAGTAAATTTACAAATTTCAAGATCCTTTGGATTAATAGGAGTAGGCTAAAAATGTTTTACATACAATGTGGAAATAAGTATAGGACTTAAAAGTTTGATCACAGGTACACTTTAGAGTCGTTGTAACCCAACATAAATAAATGCTCCTGTTCCTTTAAAGCATGATCTATAGCAGTGATCGTGAATCTTGGCACCTCAGATGTTTTGGAACTATATTTCCCATGATGTTGATGCACTCTGCAGTGTAGTTGAGCATCGTAGGAAATGTAGTTCCAAAACATCTGGGGTGCCAAGGTTCACCATTACTGATCTACAGCATAGTGCTTGTGCTGTGTGATTTGTCCCATTCTATGTACTGACCACAGTAATCATGGCTGGTGATATATGATACCGTGGTCAGTTTATGTCCTTCCGCCATCACAGTGTGTGGTCAGGCTCTCCCTCTTCCTGCCTGTCAGCTCAGTAGTCTGTGTAGTGAGAGCCGATCTCCTCCCCACCCCTCTGGCTATTCCTGTAAAGTAATATATATATATATATATAAATAAATAATTTGCATCCTTTCGGTTTTACGAATACATATAGCACAGTATGTTCGTTTTTTTTCAATTATAATTCTATCTACCTGCTTGCATAGCTGTGCAGTCAAGTGACATCCCTCTGTTGGCTGGCATACGTCAGAGGGGAATCTCAGCCACTCCTGCTGCTCTCCTTAGATCGGGGAAGAAGAGCGGAGGGAGGTCACTTGACCGCACAGCAGAGCTGTGCAAAAAAGGCATTTAGGATTATAATGAAGGATAAAAAATAAAAAATAAAACTGGCATACTGTGCTTTAATATCTTCCAAAAAAGTGGATGCAAGCGAAATTTGTATATGTGACTTAAATCACTTTATAGTGATTGTAAAGGCAGAAGGTTTTTTTATCTTAATGCATTCTAGGCATTAGGATAAAAAGCCTTCTGCATGCAGCAGCCTGCCTCATACTTTAGACTCATCTCAATCCAATGATGTTGCATGAGAGACTCGGCTGTCTGGGACTCTTCCCCCCTCATTGGCTGAGAAAGCAGCAACGTGCCACTGGCTCCCGTTTCTGTTAAAGTCAGTGAGCCAATGAGAAGAGAGAGGGAGCGGGCTGAGCAGTGGCTCTGTGTCTAAATTGACACACGGAGCTGCAGCTTGGCTCGGGTGTCTCCCTAGCTTGCTGTGGGGGCACTCAACAGAAGGGAAGGGTTAGGAGCACTGAGGAGGGACGGGGCTGCTCTGTGCAAAACCACTGCACAGAGAAGGCAAGTATAAAAAAAAAAAAAAAAAAAAAAAAAAACACAAAACGAGACTTTGGTATCACTATTCACAGTAACGATTTCCACTTTTTGCCCTGATACAATACATTTTGTTTAAACAATGCTCTCAATACACAGCTGCAAGATGTAACAAATTTGTAACAATGCTTCTCTTAAGACCCCTTTCACACTGGGGTATTTTTCAGGCGCTTTAGCGTTAAAGAAAGCGCCTGTAAAGCGCCTGAAAGAAGCCTCATCTGCAATCCCAATGTGAAAGCCCGAGTGCTTTCACACTGAGGCGCTGCGCTGTGTGCCCTTTAATACACTATCCAGCATGCAAGCAAGTGAAGTCAGAACTTCTTAACCACTTAAGGACTGGAAGGATTTGCCCCCTTAATAACCAGGCAATTTTTTGCGATACAGCACTGCGTTGCTTAACCATTTACAGACCGGACCATTTTGCTGGTCAAAGACCAGACCACTTTTTGCGATTCGGCACTGCGTCGCTTTAACCACTTCAGGACCGCCGTATTGCCAATGTACGTCAGCACAATGGCACAGGCAGGCACAATCACGTAGATGTACGTGATTGCCTTCCAGCGGGTGGGGGGTCCAATCGGACCCCCTCCCGTTGGATACGACGGTCCGGTTCCCTCCAGGAGCGCTCCGTGATGAGGGGATGGCCGTTCGTTTTCGGCCACCCCCTCTGGATCGCTCCTGGCCAATGAGAAGCTTCCTCCCAATGTGTATTGTTTACACAGGAAGGAGGAAGTGATGTCATTCTCCTCGGGGCGGTCTTTTTGACCGGACTACGAGGAGAAGACTAAAAGTAAGTGTGCACCAACACTACACTGACATGTAGGTACACACAGGCACACAAACCCCCCCCCCGATCGCCCCCCGCCCCCCCTCCCCCCCCCAGTCACAGTGTCACTGATTGCATTGATCATTTCTTTACTGATCAATGCATTCAGTGTCAGTTGTGACAGTAAAAACTGTCAGGACAGTTAGTGTTAGGTCCAGGGTAGCCCCCTATCACCCCCCAATAAAGATTTAACCCCCTGATTGCCCCTAGAGTTAACCCTTTCACCCCCTTTTGCCAGTGTCACTAAGCGATCATTTTTCTGATCGCTGCATGTGTCGCTAGGTAGCTAGTTATTTTTTTAGGTTCACCACCAGGTTTTTATAGCGCTAGGTACCCCGATATACTACCCAATAATGTTTTTAACCCCCTGATTGCCGCTAGTTAACCCTTTCACCCCCTTTTGCCAGTGTCACTAAGCGATCATTTTTCTGATCGCTGCATCAGTGTCGCTAGTGTCGCTAGGTAGCTAGTTATTTTTTTAGGTTCACCGCCAGGTTTTTATAGCGCTAGGTACCCCGATATACTACCCAATAATGGTTTTAACCCCCTGATTGCAGCTAGTTAACCCTTTCACCCCCTTTTGCCATTGTCACTAAGCGATCATTTTTCTGATCGCTGCATGTGTCGCTAGGTAGCTAGTTATTTTTTTAGGTTCACCGCCAGGTTTTTATAGCGCTAGGTACCCTGATATACTACCCAATAATGGTTTTAACCACCTGATTGCCGCTAGTTAACCCTTTCACCCCCTTTTGCCAGTGTCACTAAGCGATCATTTTTCTGATCGCTGCATCAGTGTCGCTAGTGTCGCTAGGTATCTAGTTATTTTTTTAGGTTCACCGCCAGGTTTTTATAGCGCTAGGTACCCCGATATACTACCCAATAATGGTTTTAACCCCCTGATTGCTGCTAGTTAACCCTTTCACCCCCTTTCACCAGCGATCACAGTATAAGTGTCACTGGTGACGCTGGTTAGCCAGTTAGTTATTTAGGTTTCCCGTCAGGTTTTTATATAGCGCCAGGGACCCCCCATATACTACCTAATAAAAATTTGAACCCCCTGATTGCCCCTAGTTAACCCTTTCACCACTGATCACCGTATAAGTGTTACGGGTGACTCTGGTTAGTTTGTTTTTTATAGCATCAGGGCACCCACCATTTATTACCCAATAAAGGTTTAACCCCCTGATCACCCGGCGGGTGATATCAATTAGGTTTTAGGGTCAGGGTCTGCGTCGCCCCAGGCAGCGCTAGGTTAGTGCCAGTACCGCTAACACCCACACGCAAAGCATACACCTCCCGTAGTGCTATAGAATCTGAATAGATCAATATCTGATCTGATCAGATCTATACTAGCGTCCCCAGCAGTTTAGGGTTCCAAAAAAACGCATTGTTAGCGGGATCAGCCCAGATACCTGCTAGCACCTGCGTTTTGCCCCTCTGCCCAGCCCACCCAAGTGCAGTATCGATCGATCACTGTCACTTACAAAACACTAAACACATAACTGCAGCGATCGCAGAGTCAGGCCTGATCCCTGCCATCGCTAACAGGTTTTTTGGTAATATTTTATATTTAAATCCGGAAGGCAGTGCTTGGTTTTCGGGGTCCCGTACGTGGCTAGGCTCCCAAAAAGTCCCCCACATGTGGTATCCCCGTACTCGGGAGAAGCAGCAGAATTTATTTTGGGGTGTAATTTGACTTCTGCCCATAGCATGTGTGAGCAATATATCATTTAGTGACAACTTTGTGCAAAAAAAAAAAAAGTTTGTAATCTTCCCGCAACTTTTGGCAAAATATAAAATATTCCATGGACTCAACATGCCTCTCAGTAAATAGCTTGGGGTGTCTACTTTCCAAAATGGGGTCATTTGGGGGGGTTTTGTGCTATTTTGGCATTTTATGGCCTTCGAAACTGTGATAGGTAGTGAGGAGTTAAATCAAAAATTTGCACCCTTAGAAATCCTGAAGGTGGTGATTGGTTTTCGGGAAGCCGTGCGCGACTAGACTCCCAAAAAGTCCCACACATGTGGTATCCCCATACTCGGGAGAAGTAGCGGAATATATTTTGGGGTGCAATTCCACATATAACTATGGCATGTGTGAGCAATATATCATTTAGTGACAACTTTTTGTAAAAAAAATTTTTTTTTTTTTTTTTTTGTCATTATTCAATCCCTTAGGACAAAAAAAATAAATATTCAATGGGCTCAACATACCCATCAGCAATTTCCTTGGGGTGTCTACTTTCCAAAATGGGGTCATTTGGGGGGGATTTGTACTGCCCTGCCATTTTAGCACCTCAAGAAATGAGATCGGCAGTCATAAATTAAAAGCTGTGTAAATTCCAGAAAATGTACTCTAGTTTGTAGACGCTATAACTTTTGCGCAAACCAAAAAATATACGCTTATTGACATTTTTTTTACTAAAGACATGTGGCTGAATAAATTTTGCCCTCAATGTATGACTAAAATTTAGTTTATTCGATTTTTCTTATAACAAAAAGAAGAAAATATCTTTTTTTTTCAAAATTTTCGCTCTTTTTCCATTTATATCGCAAAAAAAAAAAATCGCAGAGGCAATCAAATACCATCAAAAGAAAGCTCTATTTGTGGGAAGAAAAGGACGCAAATTTCGTTTGGGTGCAATATTGCATGACCGCGCAATTACCAGTTAAAGCAGCGCAGTGCGAAATTGGAAAAAGACCTCTGGTCCTTAAGGTGTTTATTGGTCCGGGGCTGAAGTGGTTAACTGACAATTGCACGGTCGCACGACGTGGCTCCCAAACAAAATTGACGTCCTTTTTTCCAATAAATAGAGCTTTCTTTTGGTGGTATTTGATCACCCCTGTGGTTTTTATTTTTTGCGCTATAGACAAAAATAGAGCGACAATTTTGAAAAAAACACATTTTTTACTTTTTGTTATAATAAATATCCCCCAAAAATATCTAAAAAAAAAAATTTTCCCCCAGTTTAGGCAGATACGTATTCTTCTACATATTTTTGGTAAAAAAAAAACAAAAACGCAATAAGCGATTATTGATTGGTTTGCGCAAAAGTTATAGCGTTTACAAAATAGGGATGGTTTTATGGCATTTTTATTCATTTTTATTTTATTTATTTTTTTACTAGTAATGGCAGCAATCAGCAATTTTTATTGTGACTGCGACATTATGGCGGACACATCATACATTTTTGACACATTTTTGGGACTATTCACATTTATACAACAATCACTGTATATAAATGCAGTGATTCCTGTGTAAATGACACTGGCAGTGAAGGGGTTAAGTGTTCCTAGGGGTGTGTTACTAACTGTGGGGAGGCTGGGCTTTCATTTAGTGAACACTGATCTCTGCTTCAATCACATGGAGCAGAGATCAGCATCACTAGTTGCTAGGCAGAATGTGGAAATGCTGTTTACAACGGCATTTCCTCCGTTCAGCCGCCCCGTGAGACGATCGCGGGTATGCCCGCGGCGATCGAGTCCGCGGGACCCGCGACCGGACTCATGGGGGTCCCGACCGGCACGCGAGAGCACCGCCACCGGCGCGCTTGCGATGGCAGGGCGGCATTGAAGATTGGACGTACCTGTACGCCAATATGCCTGCCCATGCCATTCTGCCGACGTACATCGGCGTGTGCTGGTCGGGAACCAGTTAAACTGACAATTGTGCAGTCATGTGACATTGTACCCAAAACAAAATTTATGTTCTTTTTTTTCCCACAAATAGAGCTTTCTTTTGGTGGTATTTGATCACCTCTGCGGTTATTATTTTTTGCGCTATAAACAAAAAAAAAGACAATTTTGAAAAAAAATAAAACAAAAAAAACAATTATTTTACTTTTTGCTATAATAAATATCCCCCCTAAAAAAAAAAATTCTTCACCAGTTTAGGCCAATATGTATTTTTCTACATATTTTTTTTATTTTTTACCAGAATCGCAATAAGCGTATATTGATTGGTTTGCGCAAAAGTTATAGGGTCTACAAAATAGGGGATAGATTTTTGGCATTTTTATTATTTATTTTTTACTAGTAATGGCGGCGATCTGCTATTTTTAGCAGGACTGCGACATTGTGGAAGACACATTTGATCAGACACTTTTTTGGGACCAGTCACATTTATACAGTGATCAGAGCTAAAAATAGCCACTGATCACTGTATAAATGTCACTGGCAGGGAAGGGGTTAACACTAGGGGTTAAATGTGTTCCCTAGGGAGGTGTTTCTAACTGTGGGGGCAGTATACTGACTGGAGGAGAAAAGAGATCGCTGTTCCTGATCACTCGGAACAGCAGATCTCTCTCTACTCTCCCTGTCAAAATGGGGAATGTCTAAGCCGTCTGGGACACTCTTCCTGAATGGATGAGGCACAGCATCGGTGCCATTGCCTCCCGCAGCTGTCAAAGTCAGACAATTAATCAGGGTAGAGAGGGAGCAGGGCTCCGTGTCTGAATGGACACACGGAGCTGTGACTCGGCTCCAGTGCTCCCATAGGAAGCTGCTGGCTGTGGGGGTACTCAATAGGAGGGAGGGGCCAGGAGCAGCAAAGAGGGATCTGAGAAGAGGGGGACACAGGCTGCTTTGTGCAAAACCAACTGCACAGAGGAGGTAAGTATGGCATGTTTTTTATTATTTTATTTTTTTTTAAATCGAGACTTTACAATCACTTTAATTGCATACTTTTTCAGGTCAGTGCCTCAAGGTAATGAAGCTACTGAATCAGGACAGTCAAGCAATATTTTCAGAGTGAGATGTCAGCAAAGGTTATCCGCACAGTTCTCTCAAAACCTGTTTACTTTAATTCTAGCTAATTAGCCTGAGTCATAAGGCTATTTCCTGGGAATTTTTGTAAATGTAAAAAACTGCACGACGCAGGAAATGTTGACTTTTTTGTGAATGAAGACAGCAGATGTGTACATTGTACTTTAACATGTAATTAAGTGGTATGTGGCGCTTTACCATTTACAGTTAAAGAAAACATTAAGAAACACGTTTCTCAAGCAATCATTCATATAAAAGATGTTACTTGTACACATACAAAACAAAATAAACATATAATTCTTACTTTACAGCATTTCCTTACACCCGCCTAAAACCTTTGCCTAGTACTGTATAGCCACTGAACAAAAGAATATGACAACTGGAAAATACAGGAACATTATATAGAAATGGGTTGTACAGCAAATGTCTGCTTAGACACAGCTGACGCATTTCAGGGCCTGAGCTGTGGTACCATGCATCACAGTGGAATGAGGTCCACAGGAGGCTCACACAGACCCGATAGGTGGTCCGACATCCAATTGCCATACACACAGCAGGCCAACACCACCACTGCCAATTGCAAGGCCTCACATGTGCTCTACCTCCCCCATCAGTATATGTGCTTACAATCATAGTCAGTGCACCATAAGTCACCAGTGATCTGCCAATTCAAGAAACACTGCTTTAGGGGAATGCAGGATTGTGTTGTTACTTTACAGTAAAGGCATTGTACACTTTCAAATGTTTTTGTTGTTTTAACTAGGTGTAGTTATCATCTCTGTGTTTGCTCGGCTTACCTTATAATGATGGGTTCACATTAGAGGTCGACCGATATATCAGCCGATATTTGGCATTTTTTAATTAATTGGCATTGGCCGATTGTGCTGATAAAAAGGCTGATTATATAGCATGACTTACAAAAGACTTCTGTAATAGAAGTCACCATAAGTTGCTTGAAATTAAGTGACTTTCCTCCTCTCTGGGCAGGCTGCCAAGAAAAGATCAAAGAGATACAATGTTTCTTCTTCAATGGACTGAACTCCTGTAGAATTCTCAGTTTAACCATTTAAAGACTAAATCTTTTCTGACACTTGTTGCTTACAAGTAAAAATCCTGTATTTTCTGCTAGAAAATCACTTGGAACCCCCAAAAATGATATATATATTTTTTAGCAGAGACCCTAGGGAATAAAATAGCGGTTGTTGCAATATTTTATGTGACGCGGTATTTGTGCAGAGGTCTTTCAAAACGCAATTTTTTTTTAGAAAAAATACACAGATTAAAAAAAAAAAAAAAAAAACAAACAGTAAAGTTAGCCCTTTTTTTTCGTCCAAAAGTTTTGAGTACCTGCTTTTGTGTATTTAATATATAGTTTTTTTTTTTAATCTAAATTATACCTACAAGTGAACTGATTGGAGGTTTGTTTTGTTTAATAAATGTTTAAATGTAAGAAATTTTCTGTATCACTTATTACTTAAGGCTGCTTTCACACTGGAGCGGGCAGGCATCGACGGTAAAACGCTGCTAGTTTTAGCGGGGCTTTACCGTCATTTTAGCGGCGCTATTCGGCTGCTAGCGGGGCACTTATAACCTAGCTAGTGGCCGAGGAAGGGGTTAAATGCGCTTGTGAAGCGCTGCTGCCAAATCGCATTGCATGCACTTCAGCAGTGGTGCCCATTCATTTCAATGGGCAGGAGTGGTGGAGGAGCGGTATACACCACTCCAAAGATGCTGCTTGCAGGATTTTTTTTTAACGTCCTGCCAGCGCATCTCCTCATTGTAAAAGCACAACACAAGCACAAGCACTTTCACACAGACTGCAGGGGAGCCGTTTTGAAGGCAATTTACAGGCACTATTTTTAGCACAAAAGCGCCTGAAAAACACCCCAGTGTGAAAGGTGTCTAACTTGGATTGTATGAGATGGGGGGGAGGGGAAAAAAAATCGGCCCAACATATCGGCCCAAAAAAATCAGCATCATATATCGGCCGCCGCAATTTCTGAATATCAGCATCGGCCAGAGAAAAACCCATATCGGTCGACCTCTAGTTCACATATTGTTTATAGTGTCATGGCGATTCTATTCCCCTATGTCCATAAATAATTCAGCTTCCTTGTCCTTAGGGACAGGCAGCTTCCTTTTTGGGGTTACATGGCGTTCATTGGATGCCTATCCATTTCCTCTGTGTTGCATCACAAATGCGAGAGTGCTAATGTGATGAAAACATCTCTCTTCCAGCATATGTGAGCTCTCTGTTAATTTGTCTGCCTGTTTGTGTCTGTGTCTGATCCAATTACTATTTAGCTCTCACCTGCAGAGTACAAGACTGAGAGACCCAGGGATTGTGGTATATGTTATTTCTTCACAAGAAACGTCAGTTCTCAGACCACAGAAAGAGGTCATGCAATACCTGTGCAGTGCCATGCCACATGTTTGAATACAAACAGAAATTACACAAGAATGTGAAGATTTACTCCACTACAAGGCAACAAATGACACCATGAAAAATACAAGGTGCAGCTAGGAAAGTTTAAATTCTCAGACTTTTCAGAATAAGTGCTTTACTGAAGTATCGGTTTACAATTGCATGCAGGTTGCAAATATAATTTACATTTAAAAAACACACAATGAGATGGACCTTATCCTTATGAAATAAAGGCTTAAAATACGAATTGTATGCAAGGTTTATTTACTTACCGCAATGTGACTGGAATACTTGGGGCTTCACTACCTGATTGCAGACATTACATACGACTAGATAGAAATCATCATGAGCTGGGTAATGTCCAAATAAGTGCATGTCTAGGAAAAGAAAAGAAAATGGAATTAATACAGTATATTCACAGATGTCAATATGTTATACATATATTGTTTCTACCAAAATAGTTATAATAAGCTGTGCACTTACAAGAAATAGGAGAAATTTCCGCGCTTTCTCCCAAACTATTTACGTTTTCAGATTTTTAATTTGATCACAATATATATAGATATATAGATATATATATATATATAGATATATAGAGATATATATATATATATATATATATATATATATATATATATATATATATATATATATATATATATATATATATACACACACACACACAGGATCTGACAAAAGTGAGTACACCCCTCACATTTCTGGAAATATTTTATTATATCCTTTCATGTGACTACATTGTAGCAAAGTATAATTTTTTCAGTGTTAAGTAGTGAGTGTACAGCTTGTATAAGTGTCAATTTGCCGTCCCCTCAAAATAACACACAGCCATTAATGTCTAAACTGCTGCCAACAAAAGTGAGTACCCCCCTAAGTGAAAATTACCAAATTAGGTCCAATTAGCCATTTTCCCTCCCCGGTGTCATGTGACTTGAGCAGATGTGTTAAATTTGGTGTTATTGCTCTCACTCTCTCATACTGGTCACTGGAAGTTCAACATGGCACCTCATGGCAAAGAAGTCTAAGGATCTAAAAAAAGAATTGTTGCCCTACATAAAGATGGCCTAGTCTATAAGAAGATTACCAAGACCCTGAAACTGAGCTCCAACACGATGGACAAGACCATGCAGCGGTTTAACAGGACAGGTTCCACTCAGAACAGGCCTCACCATGGTCAACCAAAGAAGTTGAGTGCATGTGCTCAGTGTCATATCCAGAGGTTGTCTTTGGGAAATAGACGTATGAGTGCTGCCAGTATTGCTGCAGAGGTTGAAGGGGCGGGGGGGTTGAATCAGCATGTCAGTGCTCAGACCATACGCCGCACACTGCATCAAATTTGTCTGCATGGCTGTCATCCCAGAAGGAAGCCTCTTCTAAAGATGATGCACAAGAAAGTCCGCAAACAGTTTGCTAAAGACAAGCAGACGAAGGATGTGGATTACTGGAACCATATCTTGTGGTCTGATGAGCTCAAGATAAACTTATTTGGTTCAGATGGTGTCAAGCGTGTGTGGCGGCAACCAGGTGAGGAGTACAGACAAGTGTGTCTTTCCTACAGTCAAGCATGGTGGGCGTGTCAGTCAGGGGCTGCATGAGTGCTGCAGGCACTGGTGAGCTACAGTTCATTGAGGGAACTAAGTTATGTGTAATAAAATGGACTGACACAAGAAAAAAGTATTGAGCACATGAAGAAAGGGAGGTGCAAAAAGGTATCGAAAGCCAAGACACCAGCTGAAATTTATCAGCAATTAGAAAGCAATCCTGCCTCGTCAGTACAAATTAATATCAGATGCTTCAGTCTCAACTGATGGCCTATAAAAAGGGGTCTCATTACCAAGGTGTCACACAAGAAACATCTCATAGTAGGTAAAAGCAAAGAGCGCTCTCAAGACCTTCAAATTTATTGTTTAAAAACATACTGATATTGTTTACAGAAGGATTTCTAAACTTCTGAATATTCCGGTGAGTACTGTTGGGGCTATAATCCAGAAGTGCAAGGAATATCCTTTCACCATAAACAAGTGCTTCCCAAAAGATTTCCGACAGAGGAGCGAAAATAATTAAGAGTTGTTCAAGGAACACTTGTGGAGAGCTCCAGAAAGACCTGGAATTAGCAGGTACAATTGTTTCAAAGAAAACAATAAGTAATGCACTCAACCGCCAAGGCCTGTATGCACGCTCACCACGCAAGACTCCACTGCTGGAGAAAAAGCATGTTGAAGCTTGTTTAAAGTTTGCTGGACAACATTTAGACACGCCTAAATATAGATGAGACCAAAATTGAACACTTTGGATGCCATAATACACACCGTGTTTGAAGGTCAAATGGCACTGCACATCACCCCAATATCAATAGTGAAGTTTAGTGAAGTTTAGAGGTGGGAACATCATGGTGTGGGCAGGGCTGTTTTTCAGCACACGGTACTGGCAAACTTCATATCATTGAAGGAAGGATGAATGGAAAAAAAGACATTCTTGATAAAAATCTGCTGTCATCTACCAGGATGAAGAAGATGAAACTAAGGCCGCGTACACACGGGCGGACTGTCTGACAGACTTGGTCCGCTGAAACGTGTTTCAGCGGACAATCCGCTCGTGTGTGTGGGCTTCAGCGGACTTTTTCAGCGGACAGTCTGGCGGACTAAGTCTTTCGGAATTTCCGTAATATTGTCCGTCCAAACTTGGTTTCAGCGGACAGTCCGCTCGTGAGTAGGCAAGTTGGACGGACTAAGTATGGCGCATGCTCAGAAAGGATTTACACGGCCGAAGGTTGCATTGCAGTGTATTGGACGTCGTATTTCTAGTCCCGTCGTACGTGCTGTACACGTCATCGCGCAAGCTTTCAGCGGACTGTCTGTTCGTCGTGTGTGGTCAAGTCCGTTCATTCAAAAGTAGGACGGACTGTCTGTCATATTGTCTGACGGACTTCGTTGGATGGATAGTCCGCCCGTGTGTACGCGGCCTAAGGTGGACATTTCAGCAAGACAATGATCCCCGTTTAATAGAATTGTACAACGTGGCCCGAACCTTCTCTTCTAGGGTTCCTCGCATTACTGGCTCCCCCTCTTACTTTCGGTGTCCCACCATTGGAAGTTGGTTTCAGATTCAAACCTGCCTTAAAAACTTGAATATAAATTGGAGGCAGGAATTACAGATTACAAAGTTACCCAACCTGAGCTCCATGGCCTCCCAATGACCCTGTGAGGTGAATTCTGGAATTTGTATGCATGGAAATACACCAGACGCAGCTATTATTGTATTAAGCCACAAAACAAATTTATATGGCAGCTTACCAATTCTTAGATGTGTTGGCTGCATTTGTTTTAATTTTGCAGGCATTTTTCATCTATTGTCCTGACCAGTAAGTTTGTGCACAGTAATTTTTTTCAGTGCACACCATTGCAATGTAGTGATGTAAACCACGTATGCCAGAGACCCTAAATTTTGCCTGGTCATGCGGTGGGACTGCCCTGGCATAGCCACTCAATGAAGTCTCATTGCATCTAGTGTGAATACATCCTAAGGCAAGAAGTGTGTTACTGCCCAGACTATCAAGTCAAAGTAAAAGGAAAAAAATACAAAAATAAAACAAATAAAAATGTGCAGCCACCACACTTAAAGATTGGTAAGCTGCAATATGTTAAAAAAAATTTTTTTACCGCTTTAAGGTCAAATGAGATCATTTTCAGATTTTACACACATTTGCAATGCGTATTTGCTAGTTTTAGGAGTTCACTGATTATTTTCACCTGTTTCCTGTAACCGCTTTAAAAAAGAAAAAAAATTAAAAGGAGAATTATAGCCAAAACTATTTTGGCTGTACTTCTTCTGGACAGGAGTTCAGATTGTTCTGCACTCCTGTGAACCGTTTTCAGCTGTTTTAAAGCGGGAGACCTGCATTTTTTTTTAAAGTCAGCAGCTACAAATACTGCAGCTGCTGACTTTTAAAATAAGGACACTCACCTGTCACAGGGTCCAGCGATGTCGGCACCTAAGACCAAACCGTCCCTTGGTACTCGGATGCCGCCGCCATCTTCGCTATGGGAATCAGGAAATTAAGCCTTGCTGCTTCACTTCCCAGTTCCCTGTCGCGCATGGCAATCTAAATGGTCCGTGCTGTTTCTGTGACCCGTGTGTGTCCCAGCAGACAGCGCAGCGGGACGGGAAGAGGCATAGACTCCCGTTGGAGTCTATACCCGACAGTGGGTGCAAATACCTGTCTTAGACAGGTATCTGCACCCCCCTCCCCCCTGAAAGGTGGCAAATGCGACACCGGAGGGGGGCAGGGTTCCAAAAAGCCTTGTGCATGAACCATTTAAAAAAAGAAAAAAGAAAAAGAAAAAAAAAGGTGGTGCTGTAACTGTCCAAGGTACCCCAAGAAATGTTATAGTGGGTCCCATCCCTGTCATATTGGCTTGACAGCTTGAGCTGCTTATACATATAAAGAAAATAATAGTGTGTGCAATCCTAACCTTACCAACTCCTGTAACCCCAATGGTTTATAAAGTAAACTTTAGTAACCACTCTGCAGCCCAGGTATCAAAACCAGAAAATATTGTTTCACAGCGCCAACAACTATAATAGCATGAATCGACCACCTAAGGTTATCAGAATACAATTGTGGTCTTTCATGCCTTATAAGGAGGACCACTAGACACTGAAAAAAGGGTTATTTCACAACAATTTGAAAACACAAATGTTATGCTATATTCTCTAAACTGGGAGTGAGCAACCAGTAGATCGCGGACAGGTAACTGGTAGGTCGCAGTCTGGGCTTGCTGGCACGCTATTGCAGAGTAATCCAACAGAGTGCAATGCAGAGGCTCTACCTGTAAAATTAAAGCGGTAGTAGTAGAAAGCAAGAGCCCCATAAGCCAATGTCTCCTCTTTAGTGCCGGCTCCTGTCCCACACAGAGCGATACCAGCTGCCCTCCACCTCTTATCCCGGCTAGCGGTCTCCAGAGTGGTGCCAGCAACCGTAAACGAAGAGATCTTCAGGTCAGTGTGAAGCAATATACTGGGCATAATAGCATAGGGCTGCTTTCACACTGCGGTTTACCCACACCATTGATGAAGTGCAGTCTGTACCTGCAAGCTTTCCTGCGGGTTTGCTGTGCTTAGCCATAGACTTCTATTATAAGCTGTGGGTTTAGTGCACTTTCTAAATGCAGGAGTTTTGATGTGCTTTCAGAAAGTGCCCCACACCTGCAGGGTATAACAGAAGTCTACGGCAAAGTCCAGCTAACCCAGGAAAGTCATAGATGCACTGCGCTGTACCTGCGGTGAAGGTAAACTGCAGTATATTGGTGTGAAAGCAACCTTATAGGGGGCACAAGACCAATAAGGGTTCATTTACATTTGTCGTTTGGGAAGTGGTAAAACCCCAGTGTTAAGATGTGTTTTTACCACGTGCATCCCTTTTAGCTGCACTGGGACACGTAGGAGCCACAACAGGAGCTGTACGCTCTGTCATGTTTGGAGGGTGTAGCACTTACCAAGCATGGCCGAAGGGTCAGCCATTGCATTGCTCAATGGCCACTTTCACCTCTCCCACTTCCTTTTCCCCACTTTCTTTTCTCTTTTAAATTTATTCCTCCTTTGTCACTTTTTTGTTGAATGTGTTACACGTTTTGTCACAGTGTGATTAGTAGGGTGTGGGTCCTCGGGCGTACCCTGAAAGTCTTGGGAGAGGGCAGGCATGGCATTCTGGCTTGGTTTGCACTCTCTCATGGGGTCTTCCTTCGGGGGAGCCCCACCGAGTACTTGGGTGGGTCTGTTTCGGCAGACCTTCCAGAGAAAGGGGGGGTCCCCGTGTGGTTTCGGCCGGAGGGACCCAGTGAGTACCTCAGTCCCCGTCTGGAGACTAACGCCACGGGGATCACACACCGCAGGCTTAAAAAAAAAAAAAAAAAACACTTACCAAGCATGATCCATTCAAGGGAATGAGGCTGCTCCACAAATGCCCTGCAATCTTGTGCAATACAGCAAAAAAGGGGTTAAAGCAGGCAGTTGCGGGGCACTTGCAGAGTGGCACTATTTAATTGAATGAGTTGCGATCGGCAGGCAGAAGCACCCACCAAAAGCAACAGGGGGTTTAATTCCTGCTGCGTCATGTAAACACCTTTGGCAGCTGCCTCAGCAGCTAAAGGGTGTATGAATTGGGGGCGGTAAAAAGCAGGACTCAACTCAACCCACCTGATTTAAACCCATGATTGCCGCGCAATGCACACGATTAAGACACAGTAGTGTGGCAATTAGAGGTTTAAATCAGGTGTAAGGTGGTAACCCTATGCCGGTGATTTTTGGCTTCTCCCATGTTGTTCAGGTAGATCTCCACCTCTTTAACCACTTCCCACCCGGCCAATGCACATATATGGCCGGGTGGGAGCCGCCTCCTTCTGACTGGACGTTCAGGAACGTCCTTCAGAAGGAGGGGATCGCACGCACGTTCCCGCACAGCGGCGAGATCCCGATGCGCTCGTGTCACCCGGACACGGCGCATCTCGGATCAGCAGGAGGGCTCTGTGAATGGCCCTCCTGATCACATGACGGCCGTGTCCAATCACAGCCGTCATGTGATCAAAACAAACAGCCAGTTGCTAGGCAATCGGCTCTCCACACACGGAAGTTGTTGCTGAGGAGAGGAGAGCAGATCGCTGCAGCTGGCTGGTGATCAGTGAGTATGAGCTGTTTTTACAGCTTTTTACTCACTGATCACTAGTCTAGTGTAAACACACATCACCATACAGTGTAAACACACATGTCCCCAAAAAATAAAAAGACATGTCCCCAAATAAAAAAACACATGTCCCACTAAAATCACATGTCCCACTAAAATCACATGTCCCAATGATTATCTGCACACATATGTACGTGATCACCTGCACACATATGTACATGATCATTTGCGTACATATGTTCGTGATCACACAAACCAATTATTATACACTTAACAGAATTTTTTTTACCAAAAACATGTAGCAGAATACATTTTGGCTTAAATTTATGACAAAATTCGATTTTATTGGATTTCTTTTAAAATATAAAAAAGAAAAAATAGTTTTTTTTTCCAAATTTCCGCTTTTTTTTGCTCTTATATCGCAAAAAATAAACAACGGAGTCGTGAATAAATACCCCCAAAATATAGCTCTATTTGTGCAAACAAAATTATAAAAATTTCATTTGGGTACAGTGTAGCATGACCGCGCAATTGTCATTGAAATTGCGAGAGCGATGAAAGCTGAAAATTGGGCTGGGAAGGAAGGGGGCGAAAGTGCCCTGTATTGTAGTGGTTAAGGTTGCCTACCCCTGCTCTGAACTCAAGCAGTTTCCTTGCATTGTCCCATCACACACCGCCACCGCCAGAAAGGTACAGCTCAACAATAGAAGAGGTTCAAATTTGAGCACATGATCACTCAGCATCCTGCCACAGGACAATAGAATAAATGCATCAAATGTACGAACACTAATAAACCAATATTACACACTTTACCACATACATTTTTCCCTTCTGTAAAACAGATGGGGTAACTAAAAATCCATCTTCATGTCCTTTGGAACCACCGGTGTAGTAAAAACAAGCTCTTTGGAGCGGCATTCACATCAATAATGCAGACATCAAATAGCGCAGAAATCTTACCACAACATACTGAGTTTACACCACAATAATCGATCTTTGATATTATATAACTGCTATCTTGTTGAAAAGTTAATGATTTTTTTTAACCACTGGAGAAGCAAGTATGTCATTAAAAGTTGTTGCATGAAATATTTGTTTTAAACTTTGAGGACAAAACCCATTTCCTTCCCCTCAATAGAAACAGAAAAAAAAAAAAAAAACACAACTTGAACTGTATCTGAGCACACTGTCACCTACACAAAGATGTAATCGTTCATGCTGAACATTGCCCCTAGAAAACTCCTACCAAGGAAACCAAATGCAGAAAAAAAACAGCACTGATCATATGCTTGCAAATTGGTATTTCTGCCACTTTTCAGGTCACACGCCCTCTACAAGACACAATTTTATGTGTATGAATAGTTAAAGCTTTGTTACCGTAGAAAAAAAAAATCCTTTTCCCTTAACGCCTGTCATGCAGCACAGTGCTTGTAATGTGTCATTTGGCCCCATGTAACGCCTGAAATACCTGGCTGATCCTGCCTGGCTATGCCCTCCCCTCTGTAAAATGACCACAGATTATCTTGGCTGCTGTTTGCGTGTCATCCGCAGTCTTGCTCTGTCCTCCTCTCTCTCCCCCCTTCCCTCCCTGCCTGTCAGCTTATGACCGTGCCGCTCTGCTCCTCACCCCTTCCCTCCTGTTATCAGAATTAGAATATAATCATACAATCATGTATGTGTTTTATTTAGAAAAAAAATAAAATTAGCAGATTTTGACCTTATTTCACAGCGCCTTCCAGCGCTCATGTGACATCTCTGCTCTCTTCTCCCCGTCTATTAGTGGGAGTTCTCAGCCCCTCCCGCTGTAGTTGTCAGCCCGGGAGAGGAGAGAGCAGTCACGTGAGCACCAGGAAGAGCTGTAAAATAAGGTAGAAATCAGCATTTTTATTTTTTTTAGAACACGGACACGTCGTTAAACACTGGGGACTGTATGTTCACAAACAAGTGGCTTTACAAACACTTTAAACTTGCCATAACATTGGCAGATTAGGGCCACCTGCGATAACTTCTCAGGAATAGCCCAATCTGCAACAATGAGCCCCTATTAACGACACCAGAGCCAAGTGTTTTTCAGGTGATTTGGAATCATTTATTGCACATTTCTGTGCGCACAGATGCCCTGTTTTTGCACGTGTATACAATCTCATGATTTTTTTTTTTTTTCGGGGAGACAAGGAGAGAACTGAAAACATAGTTACATAGTTACATAGTTAGTCAGGTTGAAAAAAGACACAAGTCCATCCAGTTCAACCTTAAAAACAAATAAATAAAATAAAAAATAATCGTACAATCCAGATACCCAATTTTATGCCCACAATTGATCCAGAGGAAGGCGAAAAAAAAAAAACAGCAGAGCATGCGCCAATTTGCTACAGTAGGGGAAAAAAATTCCTTCCTGATCCCCCAACAGGCGATCGGATTTTCCCTGGATCAACTTTACCTATGTTAGTACCTAGTTATATTATGTACCATCAGGAAAGTATCCAAGCCTTTCTTAAAGCAGTCTACTGAACTGGCCAGAACCACCTCTGGCGGGAGTCTATTCCACATTTTCACAGCTCTAACTGTGAAGAAACCTTTCCGTACTTGAAGATGAAATCTCTCTTCCTCTAGACGTAAAGAGTGCCCCCGTGTCCTCTGGGTTGACCGTACAGAGAACAACTCAACACCAAGTTCACTATACGGACCCCTAATGTATTTGAACATGTTGATCATATCCCCCCTTAATCTCCTCTTCTCAAGAGTGAATAAATTTAGTTCCTCTAATCTCTCCTCATAGCTGAGTTCCTCCATGCCTCTTATCAGTTTGGTTGCCCTTCTCTGCACTTTCTCCAGTTCCCCGATATCCTTTTTGAGAACTGGTGCCCAAAACTGAACGGCATATTCCAGGTGAGGTCTTACTAATGATTTGAACAGGGGCAAAATTATATCTCTTTCTCTGGAGTCCATACCTCTCTTAATACAAGAAAGGACTTTGCTCGCTTTGCAAACAGCAGCTTGGCATTGCATGTTGTTATTGAGCTTATGGTCTACCAAAACCCCCAGATCCTTCTCCACTATGGATTCCCCCAGTTGTACTCCCCCTAGCATGTATGATGCATGCATATTCTTAGGCCCCAAGTGCATAACTTTACATTTATCAACATTAAACCTCATCTGCCACATAGTCGCCCAATTAGACAGTGTATTGAGGTCGGCTTGTAAATTGGAGACATCCTGTAAAGACGTTATTCCACTGCATATCTTGGTGTCATCTGCAAAGACAGAAATATTACTTTTGATCCCAGACCCAATATCATTTATAAAGATGTTAAAAAGTAAGGGTCCCAGCACTGAACCTTGGGGTACACCACTGATAACCTTAGACCATTCAGAGTAAGAGTCATTAACCACTACTCTGTGAATTCTGTCTTCTAGCCAATTTTCTATCCATTTACAAACTGATATTTCCAAACCTGTAGACTTTACCTTACACATGAGCCGTGTGTGGGGAACTGTATCGAATGCTTTTGCAAAATCCAAGTATACCACGTCCACCGCCACCCCTCTGTCCAAGGTTTTACTTACCTCCTCATAAAAAGAAATCAGATTTGTCTGACAACTTCTGTCTTTCATGAATCCATGTTGTCTGTTGCTTAAAGTGTTTTTGTTCAGCAAGAACTCGTCAATGTGGTCTTTTATTAAACGCTCCAGTATCTTCCCAGCTATAGAAGTTAAGCTAACAGGTCTATAGTTACTTGGTAAAGACTTTGATCCCTTTTTAAATATAGGCACCACGTTCGCCCTGCGCCAATCCAGTGGGACTATTCCCGTCATTAATGAGTCCCTAAAAATTAGATACAATGGCTCTGAAATTACAGAGCTCAATTCTTTTAGGATCCGTGGGTGGATGCCATCAGGGCCAGGTGCTTTATCCACCTTTATTCTGTCTAAGTATTTCTGGACCATATCACTTTTGAGCCATTGTGGATCATTTGGGGCTGTGTCACTATCACCCCCATTATGGACATGCGCTCCCCCATGCTCTTTTGTGTACACAGAGCTGAAGAAAGTGTTTAATAAATTAGCCTTCTCTTTGTCCCCAGTCACCAACTCTAGATTGTTTTGTAAAGGGCCTACATTCTCAGACTTGACCTTTTTACTATTAATATATTTGAAGAATTTTTTGGGGTTTGTCCTACTATCTTTTGCAATCTGTCGTTCGTTTTGAATTTTTGCATCCTTGATTTCCTTTTTACATATTCTGTTAATTTCTTTGTAACATTTAAATGACACTAGTGATCCTTCATTTTTATATTTTTTAAAAGCTCTTCTCTTACAGTTTATAGCTTTTTTAACTTTGGCCGTGAGCCACATAGGTTTTGTTTTTAGCCTTTTAAACTTATTGCCCATGGGAATATACTTTGCAGTGAGGTCCCCAACAGTCTTTTTGAAGAATTCCCATTTCTGTTCTGTGCCCATTGAAGCGAATATTCTCTCCCAGTCTAAGTCCTGGAGAGTAGCCCTCATCCTCGGAAAATTAGCTCTCTTGAAGTTAAGTGTTTTTATCTTACCCGTATGTATTTCTTGTTTAGCGCTAACATCAAAGGAAATCATGTTATGATCACTGCTACCCAGGTGTTCCTTTATCTGGACATTAGTAATAAGCTCTGCATGGTTTGAGATTACCAGGTCCAACAGAGCTTCATTCCTAGTTGGGGCCTCAATAAACTGGACCATAAAATTGTCCTGTAATAGGTTTATCATTTTTTGCCCTTTAACTGTCCCAGCAGTGCCATTACTCCAGTCAATTTCTGGGTAGTTAAAATCCCCCATTATTATCACTGTCCCAGCCCTTGCAGCCCTTTCCATCTGTGCAAGGAGCTGAGTCTCCACCTCCTCATTCACATTGGGTGGTCTATAACAAACTCCAATGATTAACTTTGAACTACACCCATCTAAATGCAGTTCCACCCATAATGCTTCGGACTCATCACACTCTCCATCCACCAGGTCCTCTTTCACACTTGCTTTGAGATCACTTCTCACATAGAGACAGACCCCGCCACCTTTCCTTTTTACCCTGTCTCTCCGAAAGAGTGCATAGCCAGGAATATTAATAGCCCAGTCATGTGAGGATTGAAGCCAAGTTTCAGCAATACCGATTACATCATAGCTCTCCTCATGCACCACAGCTTCCAACTCACCTATTTTGCTTGGCAGACTTCTGGCATTGGTGAACAAACACTTTAATGCATTATTATATTTTGCTCTGGTGTTTTTCATATTATTTTTAGTAGTACAAATTGCACTATAGTTTTCAATGGCTGTTTGCAACATGGGAAATTTCTTGTCACCTGCCATATCCCACCCCCCATCTATCCCCATTCCACCCTCCATTAATGTCTGACCCCTAACTGACCTGTCTGCCCAATGTACGTCTGGTTCACCCTCCCCCCTCAAACCCAGTTTGAACAGTTAACAGTTAAGCTACAAACAACAAAACATAAAAACAAACTTATGTTGGCCATTTAAAGCGGAGCTTCACTGAAAAGTGGAACTTCCGCTCATTTTTCTCCTCCCCCCAACCCCCAAAAGGTGCCACATTTGACACCTTTCGAGTGGAAGGAGGGAGCGGATACCTGTCTTTGACAGGTACCCTATACCCACTTCTGGGAGACCGGGCCACGGCGCATTACATCAGCAGCTTGGCTCCCTCCTCCTCCCTATGCCGCGAGGCCAGTAGGAGAGCGCAGCGGTGTCTCGTGCCTGCGCAGTGGGGACCCAGTGTGAAGCCATAATGCTTCACTACCGGGTTCCCTTACCGGCAACGGTGCCGTCATCGCTGGACTCCAGGACAGGTAAGTGTTCTATTATTAAAAGCCAACAGCTGCAGTATTTGTAGCTGCTGGCTTTTCATTTTTGCACGAGTGGGCGGACCTCCTCTTTAAAGGAGTCTATTGAGCCAAAAACAAAACATTTTGTACCTTTTTGTGCTTCGCGTTTCAAGCAACTGAGCATAGAGATGTGAGCAGCCAAACAAAAAAAAAAAATAGGATTTTTGATGTTGAGCACTGCTACATGTAGGAAAATGCATAAAAACATGCAATATAATGCTCAGGTGTGAAGGGGCCTGAGAGTCAAGTCTGACTGATATGATGAGTCTGGAAGGTAGCCAAGAGCCAACTAAAATGACAACAGAACAGCCATATGAAAGCCAGAAATGTGCCAATTGAACAATCACTTCCTCTATTCTTGTAGAATGCTGCCCAAATGTATAGCATGTGAGAAAGGTTAAGGAAAGCCTTGTACACATTAATACAGGAGACCTAAGATGACATCTCTGCATATGTATGGGCATCTAACGATACGGTCATACACATAGATCTGCAGGGTATGAATACAAGTACATAAACTGTAAGATGCACAATCATATATACATGAAGCTCAGAATCGGATCCCACTTGACATTTCGTTTAATGAATGCTTGGCTGCCAGCTCTGGTCAGAATGACATTACTTCCAATTGGCTCTCAGCCGTCGGCCTGAACACAGTGACCCATTAATGCTCTTGAACAAGAATTTAATTCCAGGAAACAATGTGGTCTCAGAAACCAAATAAGCTTGGAGAGCTTGAATGATTATTGGATAAAGGAGGAAAATATAAATACTGATATCAGTAACCTGGAAGCTGCAGCTACAACTCACTAGGCATAATAGTGTTATTTCACACCTACTCAAGACCAGAGAAAAAATTATTTTCTGGACAAAGACCTATACAAGTTTACTTTCCTTCCAAAACGGAATCAAACACCCTATGGATTACAGCAATGTCTTCCAATCACTGGAGTTGCCGAATGTCACACTGATTATTTTAAAGCGGAGTTCCACCCAAAAATGGAACTTCCGCTTTAAGGGAAGGTGACCCCCTGACATGTCATATTTGGCATTTTTTTTGTGGGGGGTGGGGGGGGGGGAGCAGAAACCCTCTTTTTGGAGGTTTCCAGGTCCCATTTCCTCCCGGGCACCGCGGCACTGGAAGAGTACCTCTCCCCCTCCCTCTCGGCAATCATCTGGCACACTTCACAGGTCCCAGATGATTGCCCATCCAGTCACAGTGTGCAGCGCGGTTCACGAATGCACAGTGCATGCCCAGCTGCAAAGCCACAGCCGGGCGCCGCAGAGAGGAGGGTGAGACCAGCGGGGCTTCGTTCCCCTGCATCACTGGACCCTGGGACAGGTAAGTTTGCAATTATTTAAAGTAAGTAGCTGCAGTATTTGTGATTTATTTTTTTTATTATTGGAATTCTGCTTTAAATGATACTTATATTATGGTTTTACAACCCATGGAGAGGTCTAGGAGGTGCTGGGGTGGGCTGTGCGCCGCCACATTTCAGTTGTGTGCAATGTCACTGAAAAACACATGCAATTTTACAGCTCACAAAACGCATCAAAAACGTAACATGGGTGCGTTATTGATGTGCTTTTGATGCATTTTAACAGGGAGGTGCTTTTTTTGTGCGTTTTTTTTAGCTGACAAAAAATGCAACAAGCTTTTTAACCCCACAATGGAAATGCGATGGACCAGTGTGAAGACATACATAGAATTTAAAGGGATGCATTTTTCTTGCACTAAAGGTGCAGATGAAGGCTGACAAATTCATATTAATTCACAATATTAATTAAAAAGTCGAAAATAATACAATATAAAAAAATTAATTTATATATATATATATATATATATATATATATATATATATATATATATATATATATATATATATATATATATAAAATAAAAAATATATATAAACTGTCATTTTCAGTTTCGGGCCAAGGCAACCCAGAATTTTTTCTACCAACATTTTTATTTCTGTGCACCTCTAGTTTGATTACCCGCCCCCTATCTCCCCCAAGGACTGCTCATCTCCCAGCAGCAGGAAATGTGGGTAGGGGGCGAGTAATGAAACCCTGTGCAGTCCGATCTAAGAGCAATCCTGTGTAATCTGCTGAATGGAGGAGCACTATTCTGATGGGGATGGGGGGGTAAGTGCGCAATCAGGATTGTTGTTTTAACCACTTCCGGACCACCGCACGCCGATATACATCCTAACTTTGGAGTGGAATATCGTTGTTATGGAAGCGGCTACCTGCCATAACCCCGGTATCCGCATCCGGTTTCCGATAGTGATGGTCTCTGCAGCGCATTCCCTGCAAGATTACCCTCCTGCCGCACTCCGTTGCCCTCTGCCGCTTACCTGAGCCATCGGCAGCGGTGGAGGCAATCGGATCTTCTCCCTTGCTGGGTATGGAGACAAGTAGGGGGAAGATGGCCCCCACCCGTCTCCATATCATTGCAGGGCGGAAGTGATGTCAAAACGTCACTTCTGCTCATAGCTCTTAAAGGGACAATTTTTTAAATGACAATTTTTTTTTTTTACTTGGGGAGTCCTTTACAAGGGGTTTTGTGGATTGGCACTTGAAATCACAATCACAGGATTTCTTAGAGTTAGGAGTCATCTGAAATTGGCACAGAATGTTTAAAGCATATCGACTGAGACACAAAGACCCCTTTCACACCACACCGCTGATAGCGTCGGCGGTAAAACGCTGCTATTTTTAGCGGCGTTTTACCGCTGGATTTGCGGCGCATTTCGGCCGCCAGTGGGCGCTTTTACCCCCCCGCAAAAGTTAGAAGCCGACTGGCTACCCTGTACAGCTGCACCAAATTTGGTACTCAGTTTTAGTAAATCAAACCCTTTATTAAATTGTGTGCATATAAGTTTTGCATATATATATTTGAGCACATAAAGAACTTGTTTTGGATTTCCTCACGGATTTGAACATTAATATTTTAGATGTTCCCATGGACTTATCACTGTTTATTTAATTTGCATTTGCTATTTTAGCACTGCAATTTTGGGTTATACATTGTGAAGGGAATACATTTCAAATATAGCCTTGATTTTAAGTAATGGTCGGAGATACTGGGTAAACCTGTATACCACACTGGATTTCTTATAAAGCTCAGACTTTGCCTGTCATGGCAGGCATACCCCAAAAGGGGTCTTCAAGGACTAGATTCCATAGCAATAAACCAAGGCCCTAGACAAGTATTGCACCCACCAGCTAACTCAATGTGGTGTACCAAGTGCCAAGGTGAGTGTCCCACACAGGATTCAGTGCCCAAAAAACATTACAGGCCCATCCCCACAATGTGGGGTCCAGGTATGACTCTCATGGTTTTACTGAGGTTGCACCAACCCAGATACACTAATTCTAAGAAAATAAAGACAAAATAAAAAATAAAAAAAACGAGTAAAGCCGATTTCCCAGGGAAGAAGAAAAGTGTGTGTTTGAAAGCTTCTCATTGTCCAATCACCTGAAGGTACAAGCCTATAACCCATGATGTATGAATATGTTGCCTGTGTCCTGTACTGTACAATTAAGATATGCATATGGGGACACCATTACCATTTCAGGCATGTATCTGTTTATTTTCTTACCAAGTGAATCCATTTAACTTTTAAAAACCTCTACGAATTAACTGTTAAATTGCCTTATGACAATTTATCCAACTGGATTCTATATTGTTAGAAGTATAAACACATATCATGGTGGTTGTGTAGCTCGTACACCAGTAGCTTGACGCGCTTCATGGCTTTAAACCGCTCTTAAGCCTACTGACAGTGCAGATGTTATTATCTCAACATATGTATCCAACTATGAGTATGATGGCCCCTCTTGTTTTATCTTGAATATCAATGGTTGTAAGCATGTTATTATCAATTATTGCCAGGTTACAAATTGGCACCATGTTATGAGTGCATTTCTGTGTACATGAATTGTATGTAAACTTGTTTTTATGCATCATTAAATCTTTATTTTCCACCATTTTACTCATTTTTGTCATCCAAGCATTTGCACGAGCATTGGTACTCTTGCAAATGTTCCGATGCATAATCCGATACCTGTTACATCGGGCCAGGCATCCCCAAGCTGAGCTCAGCAGGGGAGCCAGGCAGCCTCACAAGTGATCAGCGCGGTAGTGGGGGAAGTTAAAAGCAACAATCTCCCTGCTTAGCTTTTCTGAGAGCCGCTACGCCTCTCCCTCCCGTGATTGTCGGGTGCTTTATTGAAAGTTATATACAGGGAGATCGGTGCTTTTAACTCCCCCCAGCGCTGCACCGAACACCCCAACTTTCTCCTGTGGCCTGTGGCCCCCTCCTTCTCGCCCTCTTTGGGTCCCTGGGAGGTCCTTCCCCTCTCCGGTGTTCTCCTCCCTCTCTCGGGTTCCCCGTCTCCCCATGTCCTCTTCCGGTCCCCTGCTGTTTCAGAATTGTCAGGATAGAGAGTGGAGGAAGGAACCTGTAAATCTGTAATCTGTGATCACTGACTCTGTCCATTCATAACAAACATCGAAACCTGTGTTTACGATGCTTCAGCTTATGAATTGAGAGGAGCCTCGGTCTCCTCTCCATTAATTTTCAGTGCAGCTAAGGCTACAAAGAAATGGACTGGGGAATGTGTGTCCTTAGTTCCTTTTCCTGTCTCAAAGGGGAGATTGTCAGGGTTCTGTTTAGACCTCTGATATCTCACCAACCCCCCCCCCCCCAGCAGGGCTGATAAAAAAAATGTAATAAATATTTAAAGGTAAAATTGTAAAAATAATAAAAAATAAAAAAAACAACAGTGACACCATCCACTACCCCTCCCCACAAAAAAGAAAGCATTGTAAATAAAGAACAAAAATATATATATATATATATTGTAAAAAAATAATAAAAAAATAAATAAAAAAACTACTGACACAGTCCACGCCTTATCAGTGCCACCTATCACACAACATTTAAAAAAAAGCACCCGTAATTGGGATCGGCCAGTGCTTGAAAATAAAAAAATACTCGGTCTTAAAAAAGTGGTATCGGTGGAACCCTACATGTTATACTTATCTGCTCTGTTGCAGTGGATTTGCACAGAGCAGTCTGGATCCTACTCTTCTCGGGTCCCTCTTCGGTGCTCCTGACCCCTCTCTCCTGTTGAGTGCCCCCACCGCAAGCAGCTTGCTATGGGGCACCCAATCTGAGTCACAGCTCCCTGTGTCCATTCAGACACAGAGCCCCAAACCAGCCCCATCCCCTCTCCCCCCAATTGGCTAGCTGACTTTGATTGACATCAGCGGCAGCCAATAACACAGCTGCTGTGTCACAGGCCAATCAGGAGGGAGAATCTCGGACTGAGACACTCGTGGACATCACTGGACAGTGGGGGACCTCCTCAGGTAAATATTAAAGGGGGCTGCTGCACACAGAAGGCTTTTTATCTTAATGCATAGATTGCATTAAGATAAAAAAACGTCCACCTTTACAACTCCTTTAAGGAAGACTTATCTGTTCTTGTACGTTAGTGCTAGTTATATTGCATGTTAACATGAATGGTGTTAAAGAAGCCCATTCCTTATGGAAGGGCTGCAAATGCATTGCAACATTTCCCTACATTGAGGTCCATTGTCATATACTGGTTGCTACTGTACAGTGTTCCGGGGTGCCAGTTACAATAAATTCCCTATCGTCATCCATGGGCCCTTAAATTTCGGCCAATGCATGCCACGCAGAGGAGAACTAGCGCTATATTAAACAATGGCTAACCTGTGTAAATTCATCATCATACATTTAAATGCATAGATGTGATCGGACCCTTGGTCCGGATGATACGCAGTGGAACATTCCTCGATGCATGCTTTGGTTTCTTCTAAATGCCATAAAGTCCCACTTAGACATGCTCATCCTCAAACCAACTGCTGTTCTGGAAAAAACACACCTTATGAGATCATTTGTGGAATACTTTCCTTTTCTTTACAGAAAATGGCAAATCAGAAATTCTATTAAAAAAAATCTTTCCCATTACACTTCAGACATGCAACATAAATATTTACTAAATCTTTAACGAACTACTATCATAAAACAACTTTAATTACAAGCCGCTTTAAAAAATATATTGTTAAATATTTACCATAATTGCCTCAGTTGAATGGAATCTTCAATCTCTTTCAGAATTACAGGCACCATTAGAATTTTTAGTATCCAACATCCCCAAGTATGTAGGATGCCTGTATCTCCATGATGTGTCCTATTCAGGGCAAACTGATACTGTCTCCTGATAGCAAAAACTCCCAAGCCCCACTCCCTTTGGCAGGAGTCCACCCTAGGTCACCAGTAGCAGAAAGCACCCTTCGCCACATGACAGTATTTCGGGCATTGAGATTGGTCACTCAGGCCCAAGCACTGCCATATGGTTGAGGTCTTATGCTCCCCCTATACCCAAAAGCCCTGCTACATTAAGTTATTGGAGGGTGGGTATATCTTGCTAGGGGCTGGGCTATCTGGAGGCAGTTGAGCCCTGAATGGGCAAAAAAATAAAAAAATTGTGTGTATATATATATATATTTATATATATACACATACATATATATATATATATATATATATATATATATATATATATATATATATATATATATATATATATATATATATATATATACACATACATACACACACACACACACACACAGATATTTATATATTTGAGTCTGCTTTTTACATTACCACCAGGATAATCCCAGCTACATTTTCCAAAGACACATGATGTTTACAGAGCTCTATAACTCTAACTCAAATTGGGATACAAAAAAATGTTTCCATGAAGATTCAATAGAAAAGAGGCAGTCCTGCAGTCCTGCTTTGCTCTCATTTTAGAAACCTCATAAAAAACCCATAAAAGCTCTGTAAAACCAAGGTATAAGTTTTATTATTAATCTGTTAATCAAAATACTTCATATAAATTGTGTATATATATATATATATATATATATATATATATATATATATATATATATATATATATATATATATATATATATATATATATATATACACACACACACATATATTCCCTTTAAATAGGCAAGATAGTTTTAGGTTAATGAATACATTGGGTAGGTTAATTTAGGTTAGCCAATATAACAATAACTTTAAATACAGGTCAGCAATAGCCACTGATTCAGTACGTTCCTCACAGGATCCCTTTAATCATAACAGAGGGGAAGGGAGCCTCTGAAATGATGGGGTACTCAATTCCCTCCCATATTGAGAACTGTGAAAGGGGTGAATAAATAAAATTTTTATTAAAATTACGTTATTCCAAGATTACCAGGGCCACACGTGGCTCCAGGCTGAAAGTCTAGCACTATTAATCTAGATTATGTTAGCCAAGTGATGCTCCACTATCATTCCAAGCACCCTCTTCCAATCATAACAAGAAGGTCTGTGTTCACAGTAAATATACACTATGTACTCTTTTCCATCACATTCGGTTGAATCATGCAATTGTGAAGCAACACTAGAAGAGGTCTAGTACTTGGACAATTTGCCTATTAGGAGTAAATACAAGGAGCTCCTTCTTAGCAGAGCTATCTTAGCCAATTGTGCAGGTGTTATTAATGCTGCAGGCAAGGCATGAGCACTTCAGGCCTGGAGAGTCACAAGCAGGCCAGTGCTCCGAGTGCAGATGTATGCATTTCATTTACATGTACTTAGCCTACTTATCATTCAAATGAAGCCAATTTGCATAGGTATGTGTTGTTCTGTGGACCGATGGATAGGAATACAAGGGTTCACAGATAGAAAATACTTACCAGAGACGAGCAAGGCCAGAGACAGAAATAATAAAATGATTATTGGTAATTTGTGACTTGTCTTTTAATTGTGTGGCTCAATAAAAACCCAATTTGTACACGCCTGCTGTTCGGCAAGTTAAAAAGTCACAAGTCATCGTAAACAAACATACTCAGTATGTACCAGATCTTCCATAGCAATGCATTCTCACAGCTCACAACAGAGTGATAATGTCTGGACATTACAGACCATCCTTTCCGTGACTGACAAATGTGCAATTAATTGAATAAGATGTGCTAGTCTGAGCCAGTCTTGTATTTCCTTCTAAAGCTGTTAGATATTTGCTACTCGTTCCCTCATGCTTAACTAATGGCTGATACAGCCAAACACACAACACAAAATCAGGGTGCCACCTATAGGCAAATGAACATTACTGCAAGTTTAAACACACTAAGCATTGAGCTTTACATCCTATTATATTAAACCGGCTAGGATAACGCAATTGACATTGCCAGCTTGATTTTTAAGGTTCCAGGGCTGTCATTCTGATTCGAGCTTTGCTAGTTGCTGACCTGTAACTATTTTGTATTACACAAGTTCAGACTTCAGGTTTCACCTCATTAAATCCTGATGTATTAAAAGCAAAGGGGAGAAGTATGGCCTTAGTGTATGCAAATTTAAAGTGAATCCATCAGGGCAGAAGTAGCAGAAGTATGGGAAATGCGACTGCTGACCGCTGTTTGAAAATGTTATTTCTCTGATATTCAGGCTAACATTTTGACTGCAGAAAATCTGAAAGTGGCCACAGCGCACATGTTAATAAAAGGATGTATCCATTTATTGCACAAGATAAGCAAACACAGTTCTGCTTGAGCTTGGAACAGAGGAGAGGTGGGTGCGGCACAGCCAGCGAACTGGCAGGCAGCTGTCATGCAAAAGATTTTGGACCTACTAAAAGGATGTGCAGACAGTGACATCTACAGGCTCCTAGGACCATAATAGCAGGCATGGGAAAGTAAAGAGGCGTTTAAAACGAGTTTCAGAGGCCCTGTCTCCTTTATCGAGTACTTCAGATAGTTGATAAAGTAAGCAGGGCCTCTGAAACACGTTGTTTACACTCCTTTATTTTCCCGTACCCTGCCATCTTGGTCCTAGGAGCCCATAGATGCCACTGTCTTCACATCCCTTTGGTGGGTCCGGAACGTTCTGCATGACAGCCTCCTGCCAGTTCACTGGCTGTGCCGCACTCCTCTGTTCCAAGCTCAAGCAGAATTGTGTTTACTTGAATGTAAGTGTTTACCTATATTGTGAAATAAATGGACACATGCTTTTATGAAAGTGTGCTGTGGTCACTGTCATCCCTCCACTCATCCATTTCTGTGGAATATCCTGCTCTCCTAATCTAATGTTTCATAAGGCTGCTGGCTATTTCAACAAAGTGCGTTCCATCCAGCTGGATCCCTCACATTTCAGCTGCATCAGTCCTGGAATCTCTTCCCCTCCATTACCAAGTACTTTTTCATATATCTTATCAATTTGCACACATACTATTATTATCACCCTCGTTGTTATAAGAAATCATTTCTGATGGGTCAGATCTCATGAGCGCAGAGAGATAATGTTTTCTTTTTGGACTTTCTAACATTTTGGCTGCAATGCTTTCTGAGTCACTTAACCACTTTCAGACCGGACCATTTTGCTGGTAAATGACCAGAGGTCTTTTTACACTTTGGCACTGCGCTGCTTTAACTGGTAATTGCGCGGTCATGCAATGTTGTACCCAAACAAAATTTGCGTCCTTTTCTTCCCACAAATAGAGCTTTCTTTTGATGGTATTTGATTGCCTCTGCGATTTTTATTTTTTGCGATATAAACGTAAAAAGACCGCAAATTTTGAAAAAAAATGATATTTTCTACTTTTTGTTATTAGAAAAATCCAATAAACTCAATTTTAGTCATACATTTAGGCCAAAATGTATTCAGCCACATGTCTTTGGTAAAAAAAAAGTCAATAATTGTATATTTATTGGTTTGCGCAAAAGTTGTCACATCTACAAACTAAGGTACGTTTTCTGGAATTTACGCAGCTTTTAGTTTACGACTGCCTATCTCATTTCTTGAGGTGCTAAAATGGCAGGGCAGTACAAAACCCCCCCAAATGACCCCATTTTGGAAAGTAGACCCCCTAAGGAAATTGATAAGAGGCATGTTGAGCCCATTGAATATTTTATTTTTTTGCCTCAAGCGATTGAATAATGACAAAAAAAAAATTTTTGTTTTTTTTTTACACAAAGTTGTCACTAAATGATATATTGCTCACACATGCTATGGGCGTATGTGAAATGACACCCCAAAATAAATTCTGCTGCTTCTCCTGAGTACGGGGATACCACATATGTGGGACTTTTTGGGAGCCTAGCCGCGTACGGGGCCCCGAAAACCAAGCACCGCCTTCAGGCTTTCTAAGGGCGTAAATTTTTGAGTTCACTTCTCACTACCTATTACAGTTTTGAAGGCCATAAAATGCCAAGATGGCACAAAACCCCCACAAATGACCCCATTTTAGAAAGTAGACACCCCAAGCTATTTGCTGAGAGGCATGTTGAGTTCATGGAATATTTTATATTTTGCCACAAGTTGCGGGAAAATTACAAACTTTTTTTTTTTTTTTTTTTTTTTCACAAAGTTGTCACTAAATGATATATTGCTCACACATGCCATGGGCATATGTGAAATGACACCCCAAAATAAATTCTGCTGCTTCTCCTGAGTACGGGGATACCACATATGTGGGACTTTTTGGGAGCCTAGCCGCGTACGGGGCCCCGAAAACCAAGCACCGCCTTCAGGCTTTCTAAGGGCGTTACAGTTTTGAAGGCCATAAAATGCCAAGATGGCACAAACCCCCCCCAAATGACCCCATTTTGGAAAGTAGACACCCCTAAATTTAGGGGTACACTAGTGAGACTAGGTAATAAATGGCGGGTGCCCTGAAACTATAAAAAAATAACTAACCAACCAGCGTCACCTGTAACAGTTATATGGTGATCACTGGTGAAAGGGTTAACTAGGGGGCAATCAGGGGGCTTTATGCGGTAGTATATGGGGGTCCCTGGCGCTATAAAAAGCTGCGGCGAACCTAAATACCTACCTGCCTAACTAGCGTCACCTGTGACACTAATACAGCGATCAGAAAAACGATCGCTTATTAGGCTGGGTTCACACTGGAGCGATGCGGGAACACCACGAATGCGCGGCGGGTTCCCGCATCGCATTGCCTCCCGGCGGCAGTTCACACTGCCCTATGCGAACTGCTGGGAGTGTCAGTGAAATGTTACTGACACCCCCAGATCAGTTCGCATATCGCAGTGCGATCTGCAAACTCGGATCGCATGGTGTGAACACCCATGCGATCCGATTCTGCTGCGGGCCAAAAAAAGGGTCCCGTGCGAATTTGCGGCGGGTGCGGCGGGTGTGGCGGGTGCGGTGGGTGCGGCGAATGGCTGAACTCGAATCGCACAGAGATCGGATGTGATTTGCACTGCAGTGCGGTGCGAATCACATCCGTTCTCAAACCGCTGCAATGTGAACCCAGCCTTAGTGACACTGGCGACGGGGGGTGATCACGGGGTTAAACCTTTATTGGGGGGGTTAGGGGGGTACCTTAGAACTAAAGGGGGCTAACCCTAACTGCCCTAACAGTTATTAGTCACAAATGACACCCGCCGGGTGATCAGGGGGTTAAACCTTTATTAGGTAATAAATGGCGGGTGCCCTGAAACTATAAAAAAATAACTAACCAACCAGCGTCACCTGTAACAGTTATATGGTGATCACAGGTGAAAGGGTTAACTAGGGGGCAATCAGGGGGCTTTATGCGGTAGTATATGGGGGTCCCTGGCGCTATAAAAAGCTGCGGCGAACCTAAATACCTACCTGCCTAACTAGCGTCACCTGTGACACTAATACGGCGATCAGAAAAATGATCGCTTATTAGGCTGGGTTCACACTGGAGCGATGCGCAAACTCCGCGAATCCGCGGCGGGTTCCCGCATCGCATGCCTCCCGGCGGCAGTTCACACTGCCCTATGCGAACTGCTGGGAGTGTCAGTGAAATGTTACTGACACCCCCAGATCAGTTCGCATATCGCAGTGCGATCTGCAAACTCGGATCGCATGGTGTGAACACCCATGCGATCCGATTCTGCTGCGGGCCAAAAAAAGGGTCCCGTGCGAATTTGCGGCGGGTGTGGCGGGTGCGGCGGGTGCGGCGAATGGCTGAACTCGAATCGCACAGAGATCGGATGTGATTTGCACTGCAGTGCGGTGCGAATCACATTCGTTCTCATAAACCGCTGCAATGTGAACCCAGCCTTAGTGACACTGGCGACGGGGGGGGGATCACGGGGTTAAACCTTTATTGGGGGGGTTAGGGGGGTACATTAGAACTAAAGGGGGCTAACCCTAACTGCCCTAACAGTTATTACAGTCACAAATGACACCAATGCAAAAAAAAAAAAAAAAATGACATTGGTGTCACTGTGACTGGGGGGCAGGGGTAATTGGGGGGGTGATCGGGGGGTAAAGGGGGGGTGTGAGTGTGCCTGGCATGTTCTACTGTGTGTGTAGAGTGTTGGTGCAACTCACCGATCCGCTCTCCTCCGTGTCGGAACGAAAAATACCGACACGGAGGAGAGAATACATCACTTCCTCTCCTGTGTTTACATTACAGGAGAGGAAGTGATGTCACCGGACATTTTCATTCGCCGGGAGCGATCGAGAGGGGGTGGCCATGAATGAATGGCCGTCCCCTCGTCCGGGATCGCTCCCGAACGAATACCGACCGCCGCAGGCACCGGGGGGGGGCCCGATCGGGCCCCCCACCCGCGGGCAGGCAGGGACTTATATATACGCCCATATGCCTGCCCGTGCCATTCTGCCGACGTATATCGTCGTGCGGCGGTCGGCAAGTGGTTAAAGTGTTGTAAAGCTTTGTTTAAAAAAAAATAAAAACTAACATGTCATACTTACCTCCACTGTGCAGCTCGTTTTGCACAGAGTAGCCCCGAACATTGTCTTCCGGGGTCCCTTTGCAGCTCTCGTGGCTCTTCCCCACAACAGATAACCCCCTAGGAGAAGCGCTCTCCCAGGGAGTTACCTTGCGCGTGCACTTCCGAGTCCAACTTTTGGTCCATAGCTGCCGAATGTAGGATTCGCCCCCGCCCCCGGCTTCATTGGATTTGATTGACAGCAGTAGGAGCCAATGGCTGCGCTGCTATCAATCTATCCAATCAAGAGCCAAGAACCTCGGGCAGAGGAAGAGCACGTCCCCGCCAGATGAAGTGCCAGGGCTCAAGTAAGTAAATGGGGGGCGGGGTGGCTAGGGCATAGGATGCATTAAGGTGAAAAAACACAAGGGTTTACAACCCCTTTAACTGCAAGAAGCCCAGAAGCAGGACAGGTGGCAGTGCCTGTCTAAACTAAGCCTTAAGGCCTGTACACACAATCAGAAAATCATACAAAAAACTGCTTTTGAAGCAATCGTACGATAACCTGATCACTGGTATACAGCTTTTGAGAGCTGATCAGGACATGTCATTCAAATTTATCTGATGGGACAAGCACAACATTTTTTCTCATATGATGTCAAATCATACTATTTTCATTTAATCGGTACAGTATTCATCCGAAAATAATTGTTTTTCTGCCACATGAGAATTTTCATAAATTTAGTAACCACTTCATTTTCGATATGGAGACTAGCATGCAAAAAAAAAAAAAAAAAGCCGACCATATGTCCAATAATCTCATTGTGTGTACCAGGCTTTAGGTAGGCCATACATTATGCAATTTTTTTACCCTTTAACCCACAGTTAAAGAAAAATTGCCCGATTCCCCCAACCCCCCAGATAGTGTTGAGGTGGAATCCCTCCACCACCGCTATTGTATTGACAGCAGGAGTTTTCCCAGCCATCAGAATACAATTACTGCGGGGGGCTATAGCAGCCTAGCAATGATTGAACGAGAAAAACCCGACAGGATGGTTGCTCTTAAAGCAGAGTTCCAGTCATTTTTGTGCTTATTAAAAGTCAGCAGCTACAAAAAGCATAGATGCTGACTTAACAAAACAGTCACTTGTCCCACAATCCAGTGCATTAACTCCAGCCGTTTTCACCGCATGCCCTCCCTCGGCGGCACAGGCATCTTCACTGTAGGCACCGGGCTGCGACAGCTTTCTGCTTCACAGTCAGGTGCCTACTGTGCGAGTGGCGCTGCACTTGGCGACTGGTCCCGAAGTCTTAGAGAAGGAGAACTTCTGCTTCCGCTCGCCTTAAGGCGTGGGATCGGGTATCTGTCAAAATCGGGTACCCTCTCCCCCCCCTCCTTCCCAAAAGCTCAGTTTCATAAACAGGAGCCAGGGAGGAGGCCCAGGTACCTAGGGCTTGTTCACACCCGGTGTGTTGACAAGGCAAAAAAAGCTGGTTTCCCTTTATGCAAGTTTACACCTCAGCATTGTAATGGTGTGTGTGCTAAAAAATATGATGATATGAAGTACTTTGTTACTAAAATACACCACAGTGCAATGCAATCATACCACGTTGTGGCCCAAAAAACATTATGCATTGGAAGTGGTGCACTGGCACAGTTTCTCCCACAGCACACTTGAGGCCATGTATTTACCAAGGACGCTGGTGTGAACAAGCCCTAAAAGCCGGTCAAGTAACTCTGAAACCCAAAAATACCTGAGTAGCATGATGAAGTTGCCCCCCCTCGTCATAAAGGCATGGATCACCTTTACAAAAAAAAATGCCTATGCAGATAAGGGGCATCTGTAGATAAAAGCAAACTGTGCAGCTTTGACCAAAGTTAAAGTGATTCTAAAGGATATAATTAAAAACACAAAAACTTTATACTTAAAAAAAAAAATTATTGCACACAGCAGACCGATACTCTTCTTTTTGGGTCCCCTCGCCGAGTGCCCCCAATAGCAAGCTCCCTCGCATGCCCCGCTCTGTGTGTCCATTCACACACAAAGCATGGCCTGGCCCTGTTCCCTGCTCTCTCCTCATTGGCTCGCTAGCTGTGACTGACAGGAGCGGGAGCCAATGGCTAATGAGGAGAGCTAATGAGGAGAGAGACGGGAAAACCGCTGCTCTCAAGCATATCCCTGGATTGAGATGGGGCTCAAGTATGTATAAGGGGAGCTGCACCCCAAAAGGTTTGTTACCTTCATGCATAAAGTTAAAAAAGCTTGGGCCTTTAGAATCACTTTAAATAATGCCCTCGCTATAAGTGTATGCCATTTATATACCTCATGAAGCCTGATGGAAAAACTCCCAGACTGCATCTCCCTATTTTGATAGGATATTACTAAGACACTCCCTACTGCATAGTTAAAGGCAGTTTTTTGGTAAAGGTGAATTATGCCTTTAAGCTTACTATGGTATGCACAGAACAATCTGACTGTATAATCTCCTTTTGCTTGACTAAAAGTTTGTAATATGAAGGCCTGCTTAAACTTTCCGATTTATTTGTATTTAATCATGCAGGCCCTTACATTACACAGTTCTTGGTAGATCTAAAGAAGATTGTACAGTCTGATTGTAGTATATGTGTGGTGGGCTTTACAGCCACAATGGTTAGATCTGTGAATTTGAGATTTACATACCGTATATACTCGAGTATAGGCCGACCCGAATATAAGCCGAGGCCCCCAATTTACCCCCAAAAAAACTGGCAAACTTATTGACTCGTGTATAAGCCGAGGGTAAGACATGCCTGTCCATCCCTGTGTGTGTGTCCGTCCATCCCTGTGTGTCCGTCCATCCCTGTGTGTCCGTCCATCCCTGTGTGTCCGTCCATCCCTGTGTGTGTGTGTCTCCATCCATCCATCCATCCCTGTGTGTGTGTGTGTATCCGTGTGTGTGTGTGTGTGTGTGTGTGTGTGTGTGTGTGTGTGTGTGTGTGTGTGTCCAGCCTACCTGTGTCCTGAGCCTTTGTCCCGAGCCTCCGTCCCGTGCCGAGCCTCCTTGCCTCCGTGCCTCGCCGCCGTGCCTCGCCGCCGTGCCTCGCCGCCGTGCCTTGCCTCCGGTCCCGTCCCGTCCCGTCCCGTGCCGTGCCGTCCTGTGCCTTGCCTCCGTCCCGTGCCCTCTTCGTTCGTCGGCGGCCATTGTAAAATTCAAAAGCTGCGCCGCCGCCTTCGCCTGTGATAGGCGGAACACTGAATTTCCCAGCAGCCTGTGTTCCGCCTATCACAGACGTCGTATCATCCTCGTCCGTAGTACGAGGATGATACGAAGTCCGTGATAGGCGGAACACAGGCTGCTGGGAAATTCAGTGTTCCGCCTATCACAGGCGAAGGGGGAGCCGGAGGCGCGGCTTTTGAATCAGAATGGCCGCTGTCTGTCTGCTCGACACGCTGATCGAGCGGGCAGACAGCGATGACTCGAGTATAAGCCGAGGGGGGCACTTTCAGCCTCAAAAAAGAGGCTGAAAATCTCGGCTTATACTCGAGTATATACGGTAAATGTACTTATTAGTTGCAGCATTCTAATAATTACCACCCTCTCTAACTACTCTTTTAAAAACATGCATGCTGAGATAAGTGCTGCGATATTGAACAGAACGCATATACCAAGAAAATAAACCTAGTGGAAACCTTTTCTGTAAAGATGACTCCTCGATGCTGTTGTCACTGGTTCTACTTACAGAAGAAAATGATCAGACACAGGTAATTGTGTCCATAGACATTGGACATGATCACAGCACACCATTCCTACACCCCCTGAGGTTGTAGAAACGATCTCACCCGATCACCTGTAAAGGTGGTAAGATACACATAGTATTTCACCTAAAAGTCAAACAAGGTAAAATAAAAATTCTCTCTAAGTACATATAAACTTGGCAAGTATTTTGGCAGATAAAAGCGATATGGGGTTTTTAAAGGCGCCACACACGAGTTATTAAAAAAAAAAAAATATCCAAGTTTATCAATACATGTTTAAAATTCAATAGTTTGATAAAAGAACATCTTTACAAATGATATGCAGTTATTCCATTTTACTCTACATGTTTCGCTATAATAGAGCTTCTTCAGGAGCTAGTTATAGCTGCTAAATATATATATAAACACTATGAATAAAATAAATAAAAAAAATCTAAATTTATCAAAAAAATATTATGCAAATCTTACAAAAATAGTGACAATACATCAATACATTGTATTTTTAGTGATGCTTACATTGATAGGTTATCTGGGGGGTTGATAGAATGCCCCAAAGTAGATTATAGGAACATAGATCACCCTTCTATAGATACAATAATAGATTTTCACCTTTGGCCTGTACCTTCCCCTATGGTGTGCTGATATCTACCTGTCAATCAGCACCTGTTGCTGTAGGACTGTGCTCTATGCTCCTATAAACTACTTTGGGGCATTATATCAACCCCCCCCCCCCCCCCAGATGACCTATTAATGTAAGGATCACCCAAAATACAATAAGTTAATGCACTTTTACCATTTTTTGTACGATGTGCACAATATATATATATATATATATATTTTTTTTTTTTAATTATTTTGATATATATTTTTAAAATTCTTTGTGTTTATATATGCAGCATCCATAACTATCTCCTGAAGAAGCTATATTGCAGTGAAACTTGTCAAGTGAAATGGAATAACTGCATGTCATCGGTCAAGATGTTCTTTTATCAAACTATTGCATTTTAAACATGTATTAATAAACCTGGATATTTTTATAATAACTCATGTGTGGCGCCTTTAAAATCCCATATCTCTTTTGTTATTTGCCTATTTTCTAAAATTCCCATGGGGTGCGGGTGCCTGTGATTTTCAGGTACTCAGCAATTGCTTCAATACTCGGCAAGTATTTTGACAATCTTTATGACAGATCCTGACCCACTTGATTTGAACATTTCAGGTTGTGGCTCAAAGTTTACTTTTTGGGGCTCATTTCTATGGTTATTACCATTTATTTAAATGGAATCTGCAAAATATTGTTCACCGGATTTGTACGAATTTAGATGTCTAAATCAATTTATCATAAATGATAACGTTGGATAAATCCACAAGCCTTCCCTTTATTCTTCATACAAGAAGCACGATGTAGCGACTACTCATTGAGAAAACATTTAGGAAACCCTCAGATGAAAGTAAAACAAAGTAAGCCGTGGCAGTATACAACTATTGGGACATTCTTTAATTATTACTCAACTTCCCCATTTCAAACACATGACCTATGTTCCAGCCTGAAATATCTTGTGCAGATTATCTTGAGTTGTCTTGTCCTCTACCTCATTTAAGGAACAGGAATGCCTAAACCTAATAGCATATTCTACTGAATTCAACAGAGACTTTATACCCTCGTTACATAAATCACTAAAGAAGCCTATAAAGAAAATTACAGGAAATGGCCCAAATATTTAAAGCTGAAGTTTAATCTGCTTATATTTTGCCTTCTGTGGTTCCAGCTCCCCCCTCATTAAAATGCTAATGAAAAATTGAAAATAAAACCTTTCCATTGCATATCTTATTTTAGAACAAGTCAATACTGGGTCTCGGCAATTCTTTCTGCAATACAAGCAGATCCTGGCTGCTGGGAGGGCTGGCAGGGTGCTATACACCTAAAAACCTCACAGCACGCATCCTTAGTACTCCTCTCAAGAGACACAACAGTGGGGTGACACCTGGGAGGAGTCATACATATGCGATCAGTAGATGTCAATTGGAGGAGTGGACATTCTTATGCATCTAGCAAGCACATGTCACGCTGAGCCACCATGAATAAAAGAACTGAAATCCAATGAATGAAACGTGGCAGGCCAAGGACAGTTCGGCTGGGGAGGAAAAGGCTAAATGATGTGTTCCTAAACCCAGGACCCTACATTCGTTATATCTGGTCTCCCACAGTACACTGACCAATACATGAAATTTAAGTATAAAGTGCCAAATCCCCTCTCATTAGCAGTATATAGCAGTCTTGTGACTTCTATCAGTGTCTGGTTAAAGCTTGTAGGAGTAGTGTCTGGACAGTGTTGATTGGCCCTGTGGCGATTACATGCACCCTCCCAAGAAAAAAGGAAAAAAAAAAACTCTCTAGCAATTAATACACACCAAACTTAGCATGTGCAGAGTGACTCCAAAGGCTCTGTTCTCTCAGGAGATGGCTTGGGGACTGTGGAAAGGGAGAATCAGAGAAGACAGGATCAAACAGCCTTTTTACACAATGTAGAGGATTAACCACTTAGGTTCCACAGCAAGCATGTTTTACTGCATATACAGACTGATTTTACTGTTGTGGGTTTAGTAACACCAAGTCTGCTGCTTTAATTCAATTTATCTGTTATTCCTTCCATCAATGTCCTTGTTAGGGCACTTCCTGTCATAGGGCGACAATCCTTTATTCCTGTCTTCTAAGTATGCTCCTGGAATGCCGCAAGCTTCCAATAAAAGACCACTAATTGCCATCTCAGCACCAATCCCCAGGCATGGACCACTGTTGTCGCCATCAGGAAACCTGCAGTGAGAAATGCCATGCAGCCTTCATTGGAGTGCATTTATGTAGATAGTTATCTGGTGATCGTGCCATGGAGGCCCTTGTTCAGTCACTTTCTGTATAAGATGACAAAACTCTGTCCCTCTCTCACAAATGTGTTCCTGCTTTGTCACCCTATAACACAGGCTTCGAATGGAAACTACAAGTGGCTGCCTCAGCACCAATCCCCAGGCATGGACCACTGTTGACACCATCAGGAAACCTGCACTAACAAAATGCCACGCAGCTATCTCTGGAGAGACCTGGAGTAGGATTGTAAATAAGGAATGTGCTTCGACCTAGATACAGCTTCCTACTGCAAAACGTATCGAAGAAAAATCTGGACCAACTGCTTCCTGAGCAAAGGTTACTGAGGTATACCAGGAGTGACACCCCCTGCGTCCAGCACCGGAGCTAGGAGTTTTGTGAACCTCAGAAGCTGTGGCCAGCCGAAGGATGGTCACAAAAAAGAAAACAGACGACTTTCCACTGTAATTACAGAAATATTTGAAGAGGCTGGAAACAACCCACCACATGATGATTTCCTGATGATTATGGGCCCCGCAATCTACCTTTTACAGAGAGGTCATCACTGAACAAACCGAGTCTATCTGAAACAGAAGGATGCCCAACGGATTGAGGTCTAAATATAGACCTCATGTCCCTATTCAGTTTTGAAGCTGCTACCATTTAATTAATTGTTTTACAATAATGAGCCCATAACTTTTGTTCCAAGACCCAACGCAAGGCAAAGACTGACCCGGCTAAGGAAGGAGTGAACCACCTCAGAGACTGCTCTAAAATATTATGGCCTGAGATACTCTCAAACACAGCAACCACAGATGCCTCCCTCACTTAGGAGGCAAACCTGGGCAGTCTCCCATCCAACTACCTAACCAGTCGCCACAGTGGCTCAGATCACCCTGGTGCCATTGGTCCAACAAGAGACGTGAACATTGCCAGACCACTGAACTTGAGGGCCGTGTACCTGCCTCACCCTTCTAAGTCATTTAGCTAGTCTAACAGATACATAATGAAGTGACTGTATTAGACAAACATATACACAGTTCCACAAGGATGCATGCCTAGACAATGTTGGTGTACCGCTATACAACCCCATAGGCAAGTATACAGGTACCCAGGTATGAAAACATGTATGTATACAAGTATTCTTGCTATTCATGCACCTATGTATGCAGCTTAAGGCAATAAGCACATATGTATGTACCTCAAGGCAAATGCGCTTAGGCAACAAGCTTGCAAGCATGTATATTATGCTGCACCTGCCCAACCGCACTTGGCGCCATACTAGTTTAGCACATATGCATCCCATGCAGCCTTTTCCATCTTCAGCCTAAAAGTAAGCTCCTGCAGACCAAATACACATTATTCTGAAGTTTAGAAGTATGCACCTGTTCAACTGCACCAGGCCCCATACTATTTTTGTGTCAAATGCACAGTATTCTGGAGACCCAACACTTTAAAGTGCACTGCTAGGGGTGTATCGGCTTACAGTTGTACAGGCCCCTGGGATTAAGGCGGCGTTCCACCCAAAAATGGAACTTCCACTTTTCCGGTTCCGGGCATAGATACTTGAGCCATCCGTGGGTATCTACGCCACTTCCCGACACCCCTCCACTCTATTCTTGGAGACACAAGGGTCCCAGAAAACAGCAGGGACCAGTGGGATAGCGCAATGCAAGTCACGCATGCACAGTAGGGAACCAGGAAGTGAAGCCCCAAGGCTTACCGAGGATGGTGGAGGCAGCACCCGGCAGCCGAGGGATAGATCGGCTTCGGGTGCTGACATCGTGGGCACCCTGGACAGGTAAGTGTCCATATTTTAAAAGTCAGCAGCTGCAGTATTTGTGACTGCTGAAAATGTCAGAACTCCGCATTAAGCAGCAAGTATGCAGTATATAATCATGACTTGTCTGGCCGCACAGTTCTCCCATAGCAAGTGCTCACACTTCACTAGTATCCATGGGCTGGAGTTATGTTTCAAGAGGCCCTGCTGAAGCTGTCAAACTCATGGCAACATGGCCGCCCCTCCACTTCCTGCCTGTATAAAAATAGGCCATACTGAGCGAGCCTGCGCCCTCAAGTGACTGGAGGAGAAAAAGCAGCCCACACGACTAAAAAGTACACAGCAAGATTAAACAGCACATTGCCACTGGGAGAGGAGACAGTAAGATCTCTCTATTTTTCTTTACAAAGAATGCAGACTTACCACTCCTGCTGCAGGACTCCGAACATAAGAGTCCAATCTTCACCCATCATGGCGAGCTTTGTCATAAAAGACCTTCAGGGACCCTTAACCACTTAACAACCGGCCCATAGCCGAATGATGGCTAATGGGCGGTTGTTTAACTCTGGGAGGACGTCATATGACGTCCTCCCAGAATTCTGCTCTCGCGCGCCCCCTAGGGCGCACACTCGAGAGCATCCGTGACCGCCGGGTCTACAGGACCCGGCGCATCACGGATCACGCATCGCGGGCGTTTACCACATGATCGCTCCGTGAAATGACGGAGTGATCACTTGTAAACAAACCGGTGTCATGTTATGACGCTGGTTCCTCCCTCCCCCTCTCTGTACCGATCGGTACAGCGGAGGGGGAAGAGATCGGTGTCAGCAGCGCTGTGGGCTGCATCTGCAGTGCCCACATCGCTGCTCACTGAAATTTAACCCCTCAATTCCCCGCCAATACTCTGCAGTACAATTCCAGCCAATACTCTGCAGTACAATTCCAGCCAATACTCTGCAGTACAATTCCAGCCAATACTCTGCAGTACAATTCCAGCCAATACTCTGCAGTACAATTCCAGCCAATACTCTGCAGTACAATTCCAGCCAATACTCTGCAGTACAATTCCAGCCAATACTCTGCAGTACAATTCCAGCCAATACTCTGCAATACCCTGCCATAAATTGCCATACCTGGAGATACCCAGCCATACCCAGCCTTAGACATCCCCTCCCGTCGCCCTCCGGTGCTTCTACCAACTCGCCAATACGCCGCCAATACTCTGCAGTACAATTCCAGCCAATACTCTGCAGTACAATTCCAGCCAATACTCTGCAATACCCTGCCATAAATTGCCATACCTGGAGATACCCAGCCATACTCGGAGATACCCAGCCATACCCAGCCTTAGACATCCCCCTCCCGTCGCCCTCCGGTGCTTCTACCAACTCGCCAATACGATCAAAGCCAGATTTTTTTATTTTTTTATTTCAGGCTTCCCAGCTTAGAGGTGAGATGTGGGGTCTTATTGACCCCATATCTCACTGTAAAGAGGACCTGTCATACCATATTCCTATTACAAGGGATGTTTACATTCCTTGTAATAGGAATAAAAGTGATCAAAAAAAATTTTTTGGGGGAAAAAAAAATGTCAAACTAAAATAAAGTAAAATGAACAATAAAAATTTTTTTTTTTTTTGAAAGCGCCCCTGTCCCCATGTGCTCGCATGCAGAAGCGAACGCATACGCAAGTCCCGCCCACATATGAAAACAGTGTTCAAACCACACATGTGAGGCATCACTGCGAACGTTAGAACGAGAGCAATAATTCTAGCCCTAGATCTCCTCTGTAACTCAAAACATATAACCAGTAAAAAAATTTAAAGTATCGCCTATGGGGATTTTTAAGTAGCGACGTTTGGCGCCATTCCACGAGCGTGTGCAATTTTGAAGAGTGACATGTTGGGTATCAATTTACTCGGCGTAACTTCATCTTTCACATTATGCAAAAATTGGGCTAACTTTACTGTGTTTGTTTTTTTTTTTTTTTTAAGCACAAAACAGTTTTTTTTTTTCCAAAAAAAAGCATTCGAAAAATTGCTGCGCAAATGCCGTGCGAGATAAAAAGTTGCAACGACCACCATTGTATTCTCCAGGGTGTTTGCTAAAAAAACATATAATGGTTTGGGGTTCTCTGTAATTTTCTAGCAAATACATGATGATTTTTACATGTAGGAGAGAAATGTCAGAATTGTCCTGGGTGCTCCAGAATGCCTGATGGCGCTCCCTGCATGTTGGGCCTCTGTATGTGGCCACACTGTGTAAAAGTCTCACACATGTGGTATCACCATACTCGGGAGTAATAGCAGAATGTGTTTTGCAGTGTAACTTGTGGTATGCATATGCTGTGTGTGAGAAATAAACTGATAATATGACAATTTTGTGGAAAAAAAATAAAAAAAAGGAAAAAAAAAATCTTGATTTTGCAAATAATTGTGGGAAAAAATGACAACTTCAAAAAGCTCACCATGCCTCTTACTAAATACCTTGGAATGTCTTCTTTCCAAAAAGAGGTCATTTGGGGGGTATTTGTACTTTTCTGGCATGTTAGGGTCTCAAGAATTGAAATAGGCCATCAGTACTTCAGGTGTAATCAATTTTCAGACATTGGCACCATAGCTTGTGGACTCTATAACTTTCACAAAGACCAAATAATATCCACCAATTTGTACTTATTTTTACCAAAGATATGTAGTAGTATAAATTTTGGCGAAAATTTATGAAGAAAAATTACTAATCTGCTAAATTTTATAACAGAAACGAAGAAAAATTCATTTTTTTACAGAGTTTCGGTCTTTTTTCTTTTATAGCACAAAAAATAAAAAAAACGAGCGGTGATTAAATACCACCAAAAGAAAGCTCTTTGTGTGAAAAAAAGGACAAAAATTTCATATAGGTCCAGTGTTGCATGACTGAGTAATTGTCATTCAAAATGTGAGAGCACCGAAAGCAGAAAATTGGTCTGGTTATTAAGGGTGTTTAAGTGCCCAGTGGTCAAGTGGTTAATGTGGGGTCCACTCCCCTGGACCTGTAGAACACCCTGCAGGAAAGCACCTTGAGCAGAACAAACACTGCACAGGGCTCCATTAGGCGGGGTCCAGCGCCATAAGGCTGCATTGCAGGCAAAACCTTGAGGAATCTTCTCTCCTTTCAATGAGGCTTGGGTACCATCCATTTTGGCCAATAGCTTTTTTCGAATGGATCCGAAGAGCACAAGAGCACATATATCATATCAGTGACCATTCCACCTTACATACACTGGCGAAAAAACTGAGGTCCTTCCTGTGTAGGAGGGGTTATATAGGGAAGGACTTCCTGTTTGACTATCTGCCAGTGTCCATGCACCAATAGGTGGTGTATAACCCATATAGTCATTATTATGGGTAGCCTGAGTCCCACGATGTACGATAAAGTGCTTTCTTTTGGTGGTATTTGATCACCACTGCGTTTTTATTTTTTTTGCGCTATAAACAAAAGATAGTGACAATTTTGCAAAAGAAACAATATTTTTTGCTTTCTGCTATTAAACATATCCAATAAAAAATTAAATAAAAATCAGATTCATAAAATTCATGGCAATATGTATTCTGCTACATATTTTTCACAAAAAAAAAAAACTCACTAAAGCATTCAATGATTGTTTTACACAAAAGTTATAGCGTCTACAAACTATAGTATATATTTCTATTTATTTTTATACTAGTAATGTTGGCGATCAGCAACTTATAGCAAGGTGTTAAACATCTAGGGCGATCAAAGGGTTAAATGTGTGCCTAACTAGTGTTTGTGTGTACACAGTGTGGTGTTTTGATTAAGGTATGTGCTGGTTTTTATTCCCATGTAAACAAAATCCACCACATCCCTGCTGACAGGATGGAGCTCTGCTTTGTGTACATAGGCAGAGCTCCATCCTACGTCTCTCCTCGCCGATCAGAGAGTGCCGGCGGAGAGCTATTGGCTGGCACCCGCTAATGGCATCTGCTGTGATTAGTCACGGCCGAAGCGGCGTGCCCCCTATGGGGAGGTGCAGCATCAGGTATTTATACGTGATTCTGCACAAAATGGCCACCCTGTAGCAGTAAATCTGCTATAGGGTGGTCGTGAACTGGTTAATATCAACATCAGAGCACTGCAAAATCTTACCAGTCCCTAACTTTTAAAGGATAGCTAAACTCAAGCACAAAAAAAAACCCCAAAAAAACATTATATTGCAGCTTACAGTGGCCGCATTACTTTTTTTTTCCTTTTTTTGTTTTCAAGCAATGAACATTTTCAGTAAGTACAGAAAATATCTGTTGTTCTTGCCAGAAATGCAGTGTTATTGTCACCTTCTGTGAGCCACACAGGATATCTTCCTTCTGTAAACTACCAATTACCTTGACCCTCATGTAATGGAGATGAAGAGTTCCGGACATGTTTGTAGTCCACATCAGGAAAGAAGCCTAGGGTGATAACCCTAGTTCCCTCCATAGACACAATGGAGGGGGTGACATACCCACCCAGTGACTGGACGTATGTTGCTGGCAAGATTACCAAGTAACAAATGCAGCTACCACACCAATGACTAGTAAGCTGTAATATATATTTGATTTTGGTTTTATATATACACAAGTGTACTTCTATCTAGCACATTTGATTCTTTAGGCCCCATGCACACAGGGCATCTGTTTAGCCCCTCTGAATGCCAGAACTTTTTCTCCTGGTAGAAAAAAAAAGCTGCTTAAAAAATGTGGTAAAAGCCGCACATTGTACATGTTTATATGTGTCTAGCATTTCAACCCTTTCCACGGTTTTTCCCCTCTTCAGCTCCTCTCCTGAATGCGCCCGTGATTTTACAGCCTGTGAACGCTCCTATTCCAATAAGCCACCTATGTGCATGGACACATAGGTGTACATAAAGGTGCTTTCACAGGATGAAAAAAAAAAAAAAAAAAAAAAAAAAAAAAAAAATCGCAGTCCCGCTATAATATAATAACATAAAATTCCACAAAATTATGCCATAGTTTGTAAATGCTATAACTTTTGCACAAGCCAATCAATATGCACTTATATATACCAAAAATATGTAACAGAATATATATTGGCCTACATTGATGAAGAATTTATATTTTTAAAAAAATAAAATAATCGGATGTTTTAATCGCACAAATTTATTTATTTTTTTCAAAATTGTCAGTCTGTTTTTGATTATAGCGCAAAAAATAAAAACTGCGTTGTTCAAATATCACTGAAAAAAAAAAAAAAAGCTCCATTTGTGTGAAAAAAAAAAAAAAAAAAAAGAAGAACATACATTTTATTTGGGTACAGAATTGCACGGCTACTCAATTGTCAGTTAAGCGATTGCCGACTGCCTCACGCCGAAATACGTCGGCAGAAGGGCTCGTACAGGCAAAACCAACATACCTGTACATTGCACTTTAAGAGGCGGCCTGCTGGCGTGCAGCATACTCCGCGAGTTTGGTCGCGGGTCCGCGGACTTGATGTCCGCGAGGACACCCGCAATCATCTCACGGAGAGGAAGAATGAGGAGATGCTAATGTAAACATCTCCCTGTTCTGCCTAGTGACAGTGTCACTGACCTCTGTTCCCTGTGATCGGGAGCAGAGATCAGTGATGTGCCACACGTAGCCACGCCTCCCCACAATTAGAATCACTCCCCAGGATGTACTTAACCACTACATTTGTATAGAACGGTTTGCTGTATAAATGACAATGGTCCCAAAAATGTGTCAAAAATGTCCGATGTGTCCGCCATAATGTCAAAGCCACGATAAAAAAAAAAAAAAAAAAAAAAAAAAAAAAGGATTGCTGGTCCCCCATTTTGTAAACGCTATAACTTTTGCGCAAACCAATCAATAAACGCTTATTGCGATTTTTTTTACCAAAAATATGTAGAAGAATACGTAGCACAAAAAATAAAAACCGCAGGGGTGATGAAATACCACTAAAAGAAAGCTCGATTTGTGGGGAAAAAAGGACGTCAATTTTTTTTTGGGAGCCTCGTCGCACGACCGGGCAATTGTCAGTTAAAGCTACGCAGCGCCGAATCGCAAAAAGTGCTCTGGTCTTTGGCCATCAAAATGGTCCAAAGGCTTAAGTCTTTAAAATAACGCAGTGCCACATCACAAAAAATGGCATAGGTCAGGAAGGGGGATGTAAATCTTCCGGAGGTGGTGGAAGTGGTTAAACAACCCTGACCCAAGGCCTAACCAGGTCATAACTGTTAAAGAGCATCTTAACAGAACTAGACCCCCTATCCTCTACAGCCAAGAAAGTTGGCATTTAGCTGCTGTCTGATCTGCAGTTGTTATGATGCTGCATGTGTGATCAGTTATGACACCAACTATTTGATGGCTTGACAGTTTGGCTGAGAGCACAAGCAAATGGGACAGTTATCATTCATGGCATGCCTTAAAAGCAACTGTTTGGGGAAACTGTTAAATCAATGGGTTTAGTTCCACTCCAAGTCTACAATTGTGTGAGAGGAAGGCAGCGACTGATTGACTGATTAGTCATACGCAGCCACAGTATCTGGCTCACACAGGCTTGACCATTCAATGTGGCTTAGGCCTTGCTTACACTTATGGTTGGCGAGACGTAAAAGCATGCGACTGAGCCACATGTTTACTGCCTCCCCCAACCACTCCCCCTTAAGTTGCAAAAGCAGTAGAATGGGGTGTACACATGCTGATGCACAGCAAGATCGTCAGGCAAGCATAATCAGATATAGAAAGCAGTACTGCCCACTAAATGTGACCCATTCATGTGAAAGGGGCCATGGTGCGACTGCTCTACAACTGCATGTAATGCACATGGTGGTGCGTGTTTTTAGAGGTTAAAACAGCTAGTTAGGAGGAGACATAACTGTCAAATACCCTCTGAAGTGTGATCCAACACTTTATACAGCCAATGCTAGTATAAACAAGCCCAAACAGAGGGAACTTCGGAAAAAAGTCACTTTTAGTTAGGAAGATTGACTATTGTATACCCTAGGTCTAGGGATACCAAGCATTGCTTTTTTTTAATCTTTAATGGTGCATGAAAAAAAAAAAATAATTGAAAAAAATTCTATACAAGCTAAAGACCATTTTTAGTTACAAATGGAAGCTGTTAAAATAACCCTGTCAGATAATGAACCCTAAGACCCATTTCACACCACACCGCCCATTGCGTCGGCGGTAAAACGCTGCTGGCGTTTTACCGCTGGATTTGCGGCGCATTTCGGCCGCTAGCGGGGCGCTTTTACCCCCGCTAGTGGCCACGAAAGGGTTAAAACCGCCGGCAATACGCCTCAATAGCGGCGTTTTGCCGATGGTGATACAGCGCTGCCCCATTGATTTCAATGGGGAGCAGCAGTAGAGGAGCGGTAAACACACCGCTCCTTCACCGCTCCAAAGAAGCTGCTGGCAGGACTTTTTTCTGACGTCCTGCCAGCGCACCGCTGTAGTGTGAAAGCCCTCTGGGCTTTCACACTACACATAATGGTGCAGCTTCTTTAGGGCGGATTGCAGGCGCTATTTCTAACGCTATAGCGCCTGCAAAACACCCTGGTGTGAAAAGGGTGTAAAACTGTAAAGAATGACAATACTTACCTCTTCTGCCATCCACTATGTATTAGAGCTGCTTTAAACTGACTCTTGGCTTCCACATGGAAATTTCACTAGTGAAATGCCCTTGCCATAGCTCCTACATCTGCTCCCACCTTTAAAATGGGTCTTTCCACTCCTCCTGCTGTTGCAATCGCCATAATATACATGGCTTATCCCACATAGTATCTGTAAGACCTGAGGGTTCAATGCAGACCTCTCACTACCACAATTCCTGAAAGACAAAAGCAACTGTCAGTGATCTCTACTACATGTAAGGAACTCACTAAATCCATATTAGAGAGGACTATGAGATGCTTGAAATTGTTTAGCTTCGAAACTTCAAAAACATCTAAAAGTTAACAAAAGAAAATGTGTTGTTAAGACTTGTTCACATGGGAAAATACTTGCATTCCCCATGCAGGGTCGTAATTTGTCAGCACAGGTGTTCTGTGCATCCCTATGCTGGAAGTCCTATAGATGTCTATTGGACACACGACTGCACCCTGGACCCGTTCAGGGCTGTTCACCCACACAGATGTCACATTGGGATCTAGTGGCTGTGTCCATGCAGCCATATGTCCCAATAGACATCTATAAGACTGCCAACATAGGGGGATGCACAGAGCACCTGTCTATGCATCCCCATGCTGGCAAAACAGAGCCTTGCATGGGGCACGCAAATAATTACCCATGTGAATGAGGCCTTAAAGTAGCACTCCAGGCAAAAGAATAATGGTGCCAGCCCTCAACCCCCACTCCCACTTACAGAATTGCAGGGTTCCTCTCCCCATCTGCCCCTGTCAAATGTGAATTTAGCAGGTCTGTGTGTGGCTAATCCTATACAGCCACATCATTCATTAACAGAGAGTTGCCAATAAAAAAAAAAAACTACACAAGTGAGTTAATGTCACAGCACATATAGTACACTGATACTTTCTTCAGCTACGTCAGGCCTGGTTCACACCTATGCATTTTTTAGTGCATTTTCAGAAACACACTACAGTCCATTTAACATGGTTTCCTATGGATGTAGTTCACATCAGTGCATTTTTTTTAATTTTACACAGTAGTAGTAAAAGCAGTTTAACCACTGCACACACTTTTACCACTTTTACACAGTAGTATTAAAAGCAGTTTAACCACTGCAACATCGGCAGAATGGCACGGACAGGCAAATGGGAGTATTACTAGTAAAAAACTAATAATAAAAATGTCATAAAACTATCCCCTTTTTTGTAAACGCTATAACTTTTGCACAAACCAATAAATGCTTATTGCGATTTTTTTTTACCAAAAATATGTACAATACGTATCGGCCTTAGCTGAGGAAAATTTTTTTATATATATTTTTGGGGGATATTATAGCAAAATGTAAAAAATAATGCATATTTTTGTTTCAAAATTGTCGCTCTTTTTTTTGTTTAGATTGCAAAAAATAAAAACCGCAGGGGTGATCAAATACCACCAAAAGAAAGCTCTATTTGTGGGGGGAAAAAAAAAAAAAAAAAGGATGTCAGTTTTGTTTGGGAGCCACGTCGCACGACCGCGCAATTGTCAGTTAAAACGGCACAGTGCTGAATTGCAAAAAGTGGTCTGGTCTTTGGCCAGCAAAAAGGTCCGGGGCTTAAGTGGTAACAACAAAGTCTAGGATGGACAAAAAAACGCAAGCATCTTTTGACATCTAAGGCTCCTAGTCCAACTGAACACAAAAGCCATGTGCATATAGTATGATCTTTACTGTGATCATCACAGTATTTAAAGTCAGCAACTACTGTGATCACCTCTTGGGAATGAGCTAAAAGGCAGCTTTACAATACCTCAAATAGATCCTTGAAAATGAATGTGTGCAATAATATACAAAATATGTTTGCTTTATGGCTTTGCACAATGTAGAAAATTTGAATGCATCCTCAAATGGTACAAAAAACAAACGATATTTTATGTCTATTTCATTGTGATTCTAAATGAAATTATTTTGACAACAGTTCAGCCAAATAAAAAAAAAGGTATGCATAATGAAATTTTATCATTATAAACAACATCAGCTACACAACCTGTATTATGTTTTAATGATCTTTGCAAATTGTACTTAGCATGGAAAGTAAAACAGCATGTTGTTTGTAGCAGCACGGCACGGGTTTGCAAAAAATAAAAATCACAACAGCAGCAGGTATATTTCTATAAAAAAAAAAAAAAAGCAGAGTATGTACAAACATACATGGACAGTCAGCCACACATGCATGATCTGACAACAATCACACACCAGGATTGTGTAGCATAGTCACAAACACATCATGGCGATACAAAAGGGAGAAGGAAGTAGACAAGACCAGTACTGTTTTTTTTTTTAACCTAGCATACTGTCCACCCTAAAGCTGGCCATACACAAATTCTCAGTACATTCGATGACTGATGAAGGTCATTCAAAACGTACATTAAAATTCTGTTTAGTTTTAAAATGAAATTTTGGAATGGACGGACTATCGTAAGCAAACGTCACATACACTGTTAAAAAATGTGTTCAAGAAAAATTTTCTATCCTTATTCTTCTAGCAGTTTTTATTTTTTTTGTTCCATAACATGTTTATTGAAAGAAATGGTAGATTTATAGAGACGCGTCATAAAACATGACGTAACATTACAACATATACAAAAAAAAGGGGGGGGGGATAACATATCATAAAGGGATACTATACATGTTTATATACCAGTACAACAAACCGAAAAAGAAAATTAAATTGAAACCAGGAAAAAGAAAAATCCCTCTTCAGCTGAATGCACCCAATCCCGGATATTGCTCAATGCTTGCCCTTCAACGGACTCAATCCAATGATGCATTAATCCAATGATTCATCTAACCAATGTCATTAAATTGCAGGGAGAGAATAGGAAGAGATTAAAAAAAAAAGGGGGGGGGGGGGGGTAGAGCCATAATCTTGCTAGGTAACAGAAAAGCTTCCCCTATGTAGAGAGCTCCGCATGGGGCAAAAGGTTCACTTAGCTAGAGTTATGGACCAGAGATGGAATAGATTATGAGAATTCAAGCATTCTCAATGTAAACACCTGGGCATTCATTAGCTCTGCACCACACACTCTGTTCCCCGCTTGTTCACACACCGGCATGTTCACACACCCGCTTGTTCACACACCGGCAGCACCTGTCAGAGTCCAATTTATAAGTTATAAACAGCTCCATAAACAAGAGTCTCAACTGTTTTTGTAAAAAAAAAAGACAACATTCTGTCTTGTGGTATAAGAAGCATTTCCTCCATCTCTTCCATTCTATTCAATCTAGCGAACCATTCCTGAAAGCTCAGAGGACAACTGTCCAACCAATGAGCTGGCATGCACTTCATAGCAGCACTGATCATGTGAACCAGTGACTTCCTAAAATTCTGCAGTGTTTTTTTTTTTTTGTCCAGAAGGTATTGGACTGGATAGGAGTCCAAAGAGTCACCCATCACCCTGTGGACAAGCACATAAACGCTTTACCAGTTGACAGAGATACCTAGACAGGACCACCATATGTGAAGGAAGGATCCCACCCTTTGTAAGGCATCGCCAACAGCGATCCAAAGCAGACGGCGTAATCTTATGAAGGAGTGTCGGTACCTTGTCGTTATGATTTTGTATGTATTTTCCTGAATATTGACATTGTGGGAGCCTTTATTCACTCGTTCCCATGCCTCATTGTCCAATTGGCATTCGAAGTCCGATTCCCACGCTTTGCATGCCGGGCTTTCGCTAGGATACTTTGGTAATACAAAATTGCGTAAAAGTCAGAAATCAGATGAGGGTGTCTTGGAGGGGGAATTCCTAGAGCAAATGGCTGTTAAAAAGGCTCTTAAATGCCTGTTTCAGTGTTGGCCTGAGAAAAAAATAGCAAATTTGAAAATAGGAAGGACCATGCTTGAGGTGACTGTAGCTGTAAAATAGGACCAAAGAGGGATGGGTGCCTCAGCAAAACGAGCCAAATCAATCCAAAAAATGTTTGCTAAAAAATAATAATAAAAAAAAATAATAATAATGGGGGGTGGGGGTTGAGTAGTGGAGAGGCATTTGGCTATGTAGATGTTAAAAACGAGCTGGTCATACCCGGTGCAAAATCAGGATTCCTCTCACAGGGAGTAACAGGTCCAGGTACCGAGGATATTCCAGAAATTGTAGTGGCTGATCAGGAACTCCAGAAAGTAGACCAAATAAGCAGATGAGCTGGGATAATAGACTTCCAATGACGAACCTTTAGCCAAGTGATGTTTGCTAGAAGTATATCTACAAAGGCCTGTTCTATCCTGACCCAGCCTTGAAAATCCTGATCCTTCTAATTTTCTTATCACTGCTGGTCAAAAACAAGTCAATTTGATTCCATTAACTATTATAAATTATACATTCTTAAAACAAAACATTTCAAACTAAATGCTACTAGTGCATGGCCAGCTTTAAGTGATTGTAATGTCCAAAAAAAATTTTTTTCTTATTAAAATTAACAAATATGTTATACTTGCCTGCTATGGTTTTGCACAGAGCAGCCCTAGACCTCCTCTCCTAGGGTTCCCCGCTGGCCCCCCAGGCTCCTCTTCTCTGTGGGCCTGCGGGCTCATTCCTGAGGCACACTACCTTTGTCCTTAGACGCTCAGCACTGCTCGGCCCTGAAACCACCCCGGTCCCTCCGCACAGCATTAGCTGGCCAAGTCCCTGTGAGAAGCACTAGATCCCTTACAGGCAAAGGCAAGTGTTTAAGGGGGGGGGGGGGGGGTTGGAGGAGAGACAGTTTATGGGGTGATTTTTACCTTAACGCACGTTGGCACTGCCAGCTGAAAATTCCCTTCCTGGCCCCACAGATGTGACATTTTCCCAAATTACGCTAATAGCACATACTTACCTAAACTACAGGACTCTAAACTTCATGTGCAGCGCTGACTTTTCTTCAAAATCTAAAAAGCCAGTGTGCACTGTCCATTAATCTCAATAGAAAACCTGTTATTTGCAAATGGGTTTTGGGAAAGAGATCTTTCGCACTTCACATGCACTGCAAAACATCAAATCCGATCTTAGTAAAATGGTTAGGTCCAGCAAAATAAGGTACTAGGGTTGCAATATGTATGGCATTCCAACTTCCTCCTCTTAGGCAAAAACCTCAGTTCTCCTTCCTCACAAATACAAATAGCGTTCTGTATGCCAGCCAAGGAAATGGAGTGTATCACTATTGGATACTGGCATGGTCACATTTTCTGGGATGGTTTGCAGTAATGACCTAGACAATATATATCCTGATCATCCATGTCAATGTGGCATGGGGCCAACAACCCAATCTTGTAAAACGAACTATTGCAAAGCCTCCTACACCTTATGCAATGTGTTAATGCACGTGCATTAACGCTACACAATATGATGCAGTAACGTACGGTAAAACTGATTAATATTTTGGTTAATGGAATGAATGAGCGCCCAAACCCTTGACAACCCTAAACGCAGCTTTAGGTGCACTCTTTACACTGCTTTCCTTCTGCCAAGAGAAAAGGTGTTCTGAAGGGCTGGGCAATCCTAGCCAAGTGTGCATGAGGTCTAAAAATCAAAGAACCAAAAACTCAAGAAAAAAAAAAAAAAAAAACATGACTGCTACAGAAAGAAAAACTCTGAAAATGAAAAATTCTGAAAACAGATTTTTATATATAGAAAAGGCCATGGTGACTAAAAAAAAAAAACAAACAAAAAAAAAATCTTGATCTGATCATGATACTGCTTACTGTGTGCCATAAAGTGAGTACCAGGGATGGAAGGGTAAGAAATTGGCCTCCCAGTTTGCTTTAAGCTGTCTGCCAGGTAGAGCTAACAAGATGCTGAGGTGTCACTGGAAACAGCTTTGCCACCATGACATGGTCACTGGCACCCACATGCCATGATTGTGCCCTGCTTCATGGCTCCGAACCGGTGCTCAGAAAGAGGGGAAACAACAGGCAGCCAAGCATGTGTTGCTCCAATAAAGACCTCGTCATGAGCTGAGGTTGGGAGCAATTGGTTCTCTTTTACAAGAAATATGGATATGCCACGAGACACAGGAGTATTGTCTCTATTAAAAAGTGCATATAGTGCAGCGCTGAAACTCACCAGATTTATATAACTAAATCATGGATGAGTATAGGTGAAATATTGTGACATACTCCAAGAAAATACCATATGAAAACATTACCACATTTGAACAACGCACTTATATACTAAATGCGAGAAAATAATATGTTAAAACAACACTTGCGTGTGTCAAGTGAAATATATAAATAACAAATTTGAAATAAAAAAAAATAGTGTGAAATTCCATAGACAATACCGAAAAGGTCTACCGTAGTGATCAAAGCTTTAAAAATCTTCAAATCTACCAAATATTAGGACATAATCTTGCGACCACCCATATGGATGTGAGTTTACCGGAGAATTTGGACTCAAAAAGAACATATGTTCTATGAGCCTAATTCGTGCTGGCATGTGAAAAAGGAAAACTTATGCCAGGTACACACGACCGGACTTTCCGGCAGACTAGGTCCGATGGGATCAGTCCGGACAATCCGATCGTGTGTGGGCTAGTCCGATCCTTTTCAGGAAAAAAAATAAATAAAATCAGACGCACCTAGAAATAAAACAGGTTTCAAATCTTTCCAACGGACTCGAGTCCGGTCAAAAAAAATCCGTTCGTCTGTATGCTAATCCGATGGACCAAATACGACGCAAGGACAGCTACTGGCTATTGAACTTCCTTGTTTAGTCCCATCTTACGTCATCACGTTCAAACCGGACTTAGTCTATTCGAACCAGTCAAGCTTTGAAGAGTCTATGGCCAGCTTAGCTCAGTCTGCCATGTCTTTTTTAAAAGCTGGCTCTTAGTTTTGGGTCATAGTAGGCACCTTTATATACCTGCATATCAGGTCAGTTTTCCCCTTTCCAAATGCCAATCCATTTCTGGGGCCAATGCTTCTTACAGCCAATGAAGCTGCCATCTTAGCCACTGTTTAATCTGCAGTTACCATGGCCCCGGACCATTTGACTGAAAAAAAAAAATCATTTGTTTTCATGCTGGTGGCTTATCCAAGTAATGATTACTTGGATAAGCCACCAGCATGAAAACAAATGATTTTTTTTTTTTTTTTTATGTCTGTAAGGGCGAAAAAAACACCAAAAAGGTAATGATCATTTTAACACTGCCACTTTGAATTGGTTCTTGCAGGGTTTCCCCAAGACCTGATAATTATTTTAAAGCAAAACTAAAACCTCTATCCTTTACAGCCAATGAAGCTGCCATCTTAGCCACTGTTTAATCTGCAGTTACCATGGCGTAGAGCCGCACGATTCTGGATAAAATGAGAATTGCTTAGAATAAAGATCACTTATCTCGCGGCAAATCATCTTTCATATTATACAAAAAAAAAAAAAAATAGGGCTAACTTTACGGTTTAGTTTTTATTTTTTATTTATTGAAGTATATTTTTTCCTAAAAAAAAATTGCTTTTGAAACACTGCTGCGCAAATACAGTGTGACATAAAATATTGCAATGATCTCCATTTTATTCTCTAGGGTCTCTGCTAAAATATATTTATTATAATATATTTTAGCAGAGACTCTAGAGAATAAAATTATCTCCATTGCAATATTTTATGTCACACTGTATTTGCGCAGCAGTGTTTCAAAAGCAATTTTTTTTTTTTTTTTTTAGGAAAAAATATACATCAATAAATAAAAAAAAAAAAATAAACCGTAAAGTTAGCACAATTTTTTTGTATAATATGAAAGATGATTTGCAGCAAGATACGTGATCTTTATTCTAAGCAATTCTCATTTTATCCACAATCGTGCGGCTAAATAAATAACGTTAGGGGTTCTAAGAAACTTTCTAGCAAACAAATACAGATTTTAACTTGTAACAAGTGTCAAAAGGTTTAGTCTTTAACCACTTAAGCCCCGGACCATTTGACTGTCCAAAGACCAGACCACTTTTTGTGCGTCGCTTTGCGCGGGTCGTGCAACATGGCTCTCAAACAAAATTGACGTCCCTTTTGTCCCACAAATAGAGCTTTCTTTTGGTGGTATTTGATCACCTCTGCGGTTTTTATTTTTTTGAGACAGACAAGCGGAAGCACTTTTGAGTGGAACTCCACTTTAAGTGGTTAAACTGACCTAATTTACAGACCAAAGTTCATTCCTTTGATCTAAAAGAACCAAGAGATACATTGTTACTCTTTATCGCTGTTGATAAACCTTTGCTGGCTGAGTTTTTTTTTTCTTTTCTTTTGACAGCTCTGAGCAGAGAAGGCCTCTGCACTTGTTTAACATGAATCGGGAAAATGCTGCATTAAGATCGTGAGGAGGGTTGAATCCCGATAAAGATTTTCTTTTAAGGATTAATCATGCAGCTCTACCATGGTGCTGCACATGTGAGCAGTTATGACTCCAGTGATTTGGCCAGCTTGGCATTTTAGTTGGGAGCACAAGCAAATGTGACAGTTATCATTCATGGCATGCCTTGAATATAAACTTTTTTAAACCGTTTAGATCCACTTTAAATCCCTGTTCACACTGATGCAAATTCTATGCGGATTTGGTCTGATCTAAATGGCATAGATTCCCATGCTAGAAAAAAAAAAAAAAAAAAGTTTGCTATGAAAGCCATTCTTCACATCTATGCGGTGCACTTCTGATCCAGTTAAAAAAAAGGGTCCCGTGTGAGTTTAGTGCAGCTGCGGTACAAATTTTATCTCCAATTATGCTAAATTCCCTCAGAAATCGCATTAGAATCTCACCTGTCACAACAGAAATTGCACTGTGAAACTGCATCAAGTCTCAGAAACTGTTAAATCGATGAGTTTAATTAAGCTTTTTAGCAATGATAGGCTCGCCACTCCTACAGCTAAATGTGGCCATTCACATGTAATCATTAAATGGAGCGATTACCTGTGAAAGATCAGCCCTGGATGAGGACGGTCTGCATCCAGGACCAACTATTCACGGCAATTGCTCCACATCCCAGGAGGCTCTAAGGCCAGTCTTCCTGCAGTCGGTGATCAGCACTGGACTTTCTGAGCCAGTAAGTGCAAGTGTGTGTTCCCCCCCCCCATGTTTAAGTTACTCACCCCCCCAGCACTGTCCTGCTGAGATCCACTTCTTCGCTACATGACGCAGTGCCTGGCCCAGCCCCAGTGAAGGACTATGCCTCCTGGGTTATGAGACGTACATATCCCAGCAAGAGATACAGGCAAAGTGGCAGGCCTTTATTGTTTATTAAAAAAAAAAAAAAGGCCCAAATTCTGCAGCGGAGGATAGGAGGTAACATGCCCTGGGAGGGGGAAGTTCTGCTTTAAAAGTCAGCAGCTACAATACTTGTAGCTGCTGACATTTGGTTTTCCCATAGCTGGGTGAAGTTCTCTTTAATTTATTGATACTAAATGATAAAAGAGAGAAATCACAAAAGATTAAACCTAAATGGTAAACCTGGCTTTAGAATTTTTTTTGTAATTCAAAAATGTACAAAGTGCCGATACTGCCATTTTATATACAGACACAGGAAACCCACTGAATAACATAAGGCTTGGCATTCAAGTGACAATGAAAAACCATGTGGAATATACAAAAAAAAAAATAATCAACATATAATTGGTAGAGCAAACTTAAATAGCTATGCGGCAGCTTAAAGGGAGATGCGAATGAATATAATACTGAGCGGTACTACTGAAGAGGAGAGACGCATCTACATTTTGGAAAACATAATGCGTGTCCAGAACTTCATATATTTTTCATAAAAGGTGGCTGTAGGCTCCAGGTAAGATAATTTCATTGCTGACTAGTCAATAGAACCTGACTGGAAATAGAGGCTATTATAGGAGTAAATTGGTGTGTCACTCTGAAAGCCAGCGTTTCCATTTTTTAGAACATCGACAGCTCTTGACATTTTTTACACCAAATGATCACGGTAAGTGCATACGCAGTGCAGGATTTGACAGCACTGACACAAAGTGCATTCTCCAAAATCACACCGTTTACATTTTAAAGTAAAAACTTGGGAAAACAATCTATGGCTGACGACTAATTCTGAAAACGGCAGTAGCTTGTTGCAATCGTTCAAGATAGAACAACTGTCAAAGACGTCACAATATACATTGCTCCCTGAGACACTACTGTAAGAATCTGGAGCATGCCTTATTTACAGTAGTTACAAGGCCTCGACCATGTCATTTCCATAGCGGCAGAATGATTTTTTAACAAATGAACCCAAAATGCTTTCTAAACTACAAACAACTTCTTGTCAGGGAACCCATGCTCTAAAGCACACAGGATCAGGCTGATTTAATAAGGCAAAAAGTAATGTACAATTGCATTGCCCTAAATAATGATGCACATCATCATTGCTCTTTGCCCATCCTAAAGTACACCCCAAATCACTAAGGCCACATTCACACTGAGACATTTTACAGACGCTTTGCACTAAAAATAGCACCTAAAAAACACACGTAAACTGCCTCTTCTGCAGCCCCAGCGTAAAAGCTTGAGGGCTTTCACGCTGGGGCGGTGTGCTTGTAGGACAGGAAAAAAAAAAAAAAGTCCTGCAAGCAGCACCTTTGGGGCAGTGCTGTATTTAGTGCTCCTAAACTGCCCCTGCTATTGAAATCAATGGCTAGCTCTGCCGAAGCACCTGCAAAGCGATTTGGCAGCGGGGCTTTTAGGGCACATTTAACCCTTTTAGCGCAGCTAAAACGACAGTAAAGTGGCGGTAAAATTAGCGGCGCTTTACCACTATTGCGGCCAGCGCCTCAGTGTGAATCTGCCCTAAAATCTCATTAGCTTTACCATGGCAATGTCATTTCAAAAGTCATATTTTATATTTTTTAATCTGAAGCTTTTATTAAAATAATACCTGGTGATTCTACCAAGATGTTTTTGTTTAGGAACGTCCTGTTATAGGGTGACAACGCTCTGAGGTTGATTTCCTTAAAGCTGAAACCCGATGTCTGCAGGTCCTCTCACATCATCAGGTACAATGCAGAGTCTCTAGCATTGCACTGGACGCGAGAAAGCTGATGGACAGTCCGCAGCCAAAGAGTAGGAGAGTGGAGGAGAGCACAGACTGCAAGGGGAACAGAGGATCAGGTAAGCAAAAACTGCTTTTTTTGGCCACCTAGACCTAAACAAAGCATTTAAACTTTGCAGTGCAGGGAGCAGCCCCACTACAAGAGAGCACTTTTTGAAGAAAGGCTTTAAAATTGTTGTGTGTCAAAATATACATACACACACATATATACACACACACACACACACACACACACACACACACAAATACATAAACATACATACACACACAAATGTGTAGCTGCCCCTTTAAGAGGTGAACCTGTCACCTGGAAACTTTAATAAACATATGTAAAAGGAAGTGCTCATACATTTGTGTAAATATATCAACAACTTGTCATAAACCATAATGAATAATGTTAAAAAAAAAAATCAATCCAAAGCAATGACAAATGCTTTGGATTGCAAATCAATAAATGCAAATCCATAAAGAAAAAAAGTCCAATGTTACAAATCCCATACACCAGAATGTGGAAGGTTTGGGATTTGGGCAAAGATAGGTGGCAACTCACCAGAGGTGTTTGGCCCTTCTTACAGGATGGTCAAAAAGCGCACTGAAGACACCAAGTACAGTGAAACGTATGTCAGAGTGGGGCATTCGTCACTTCCAGGGCCCAGTATGACAATCCATCTGGCCTACCACCCAGAGCAAGGCATGAATCGCACGCTAGCGCTGAGGTAACAAGCCACATCTGCACATTCTGTAAACACCTAGTGCCAGGACACAGGCAAAGTTGCATGTGAGTGCAATCTTTTACTACTTGTTTTTAAACACCTAATAAATACACTACACCATGAAGCCCTTCTAATTGTGTCTCCTGTGGAGTCATTTCACACATCCTAGCCCTACCCTGAGGGAACACAGAGTGGGGTGGTGACAGCCGTGGAACCAAATGTGCTTTTTGACCATTATGTAAAAAGGGGTCATACACCTCTGGTGAGTTTCCATCTATCCTTTGAGCACTCATGGTGAAAGAACAAGAAGATACTCACCCCCAGAAGCACACATTCTGGTGTTTTGCGATTTGTCACATTGGACTTTTTTCTTCATTGTTTGTGATGGATTTGGATTGATTTATTTAGCATTATTCATTATGTTTTATGACAAGTTGTTTTAAACTATATTTGATCTATTTACACACTTATGAGCACTGTAAGCGCTACTTCCTTTACACATGCTTTTTAAATGGTTGTACACCCTTACCTATACCCAGTGAAGTGACTGGTCTCAGGTGATACGCAGAGATTAAACAAATCCTCCTACATAAGTTGTACTTGTTTATCTGCAGCCCTCTCTTCTCTACAGCTGTTCAAAGTCCAGATATTATATAGCTTGTCAGGAAAAAAAGGAGGGCAGAGAGCTGAAGTTACACTCTGCAAAGCACATTGAGGAGAGCTTTGGAAGCTGATTGGAGGGAAGAGACAACCTCCCCCGGTCACATAACACACAGGAACAGAGCTGAGGCTGTCAATAAGCTGGCGTCAGGAAAGCATGTCAGAAGTGATTTATGCTGATAGCAGAGGAACGAGACAGCAGACAGAACTGACAATTAGTCCTCTTAATTAAGACAAGTACACACTATAGAGGGATATGCTTTGTTCACATTTCATGTCTGAGGTTTACACCACTTTAAGGCAAATAGGCTATTCACTTTACAAGGGAATTTTCAATTAGCTTAGTGAGCCCATTTTTAACCATGGTTCCAAAGGTTGACAGTTTCTGGATCTGTAGCCGATGGACTTCCCGTCTGACGGTGCCTGCGCAGTTCCAGAGCCAACACCACTTGGCAAAGCCAGGAGCATGACACCAATTATCTTTTTAGCTGTCTATAGTAGAGCTGTACGATTCTGGCTAAAATGAGAATCACACTTTTTTCCTTAGAATAAAGATCACGATTTTCTCACGATTCTTGCGGCGTAACATGTTTCACATTATACAAAAAAAATTGGGCTTACTTTACCATTTATTTCTTTTTTAAATATTGCGCCAACCATCATTTTAATCTCTATTTATAATGTTTGGAGGTTCTAAATAATTTTCTAGCAACCAAATACAGATTTTAACTTGTAAGCAACAAGCGTCAGAAAAAGGTTTAGTCTTTAAAGCAGAGTTCCACTAGTTTTTCAGTTTATTAAAAGTCAGTAGCTACAAAAAGTGTAGCTGCCGACTTAACAGACACTCACCTGTCCCACGTTCCAACGATGCGACCGCCTGAAGCCTCGCTCCACTGTGCGGTGCCATCATTGCAAGTGTGGGCACCCAGCTGTGACAGCTTACGGTTTCACCACCGAGTGTGCACTGCACATGCGCAAGTCGCGCTGAGCTCTCCTAGTGGCCAGGCAACCTTTCTACTGGGACCTGTGATGTGTCCCAGAAGATTTCAGAAAGTGAGGGGCCGCCTAGGGGGAGAGGAGGTGGCAGCAAGGCAATGGAAGGAGGAAGTGGGACAGGAAGTACCTGTCAAAATCAGGTACCCACTCCCCCTCCCCCAAAAAATACATTTGTGGCATGTAAGGGGGCGAGGAGTGCTTAAAGCAGATGTTCCACATTTGGGTGGAACTCTGCTTTAAGTGGTTAAAACAGACCTTATTTACAGACCAAAGCTCATTCCTTTAAACTAAAAGAACCAAAGGATACTTTGTTTATAGTCATCTTCCAGCGAACAACGTTGATAAACATTTCCTAGCTTTTTTTTTTTTTTGACAGCTATGAGTGAGCAGAGAACGGCTCTGCACTTACCGTATATACTCGAGTATAAGCCGAGATTTTCAGCCTCTTTTTTGAGGCTGAAAGTGCCCCCCTCGGCTTATACTCGAGTCATCGCTGTCTGCCCGCTCGATCAGCGTGTCGAGCAGACAGACAGCGGCCATTCTACGATTCAAAAGCCGCGCCTCCGGCTCCGCCTTCGCCTGTGATAGGCGGAACACTGAATTTCCCAGCAGCCTGTGTTCCGCCTATCACGGACATCGTATCATCCTCGTACTACGGACGAGGATGATACGATGTCAGTGATAGGCGGAACACAGGCTGCTGGGAAATTCAGTGTTCCGCCTATCACAGGCGAAGGAGGAGGCGCAGCTTTTGAATTTTACAATGGCCGCCGAAGAGGGCACGGGACGGAGGCAAGGCAAGGCAAGGCACGGCACGGCACGGCACGGGACGGGACGGAGGCAAGGCAAGGCACGACGGCAAGGCACGGCACGGCACGGGACGGAACGGAGGCAAGGAGGCAAGGCACGGGACGGAGGCTCGGGACAAAGGTAGGCTGGACACACACACACACACACACACACACACAGATACACACACACACACAGGGATGGGTGGATGGATGGAGACACACACAGGGATGGGTGGATGGATGGAGACACACACAGGGATGGATGGATGGAGACACACACACACAGGGATGGATGGATGGATGGATGGAGACACACACACACAGGGATGGATGGATGGATGGACACACACACACACACACACAGGGATGGATGGACGGACACACAGGGATGGACGGACACACAGGGATGGACGGACACACACACAGGGATGGACGGACACACACACAGGGATGGACAGGCATGTCTCACCCTCGGCTTATACACGAGTCAATAAGTTTGCCAGTTTTTTTGGGGGTAAATTGGGGGCCTCGGCTTATATTCGGGTCGGCCTATACTCGAGTATATACGGTACATGAATAAATCATGGAAATGCTGGATTAAGATCGTGAGGGGGGTTGAATTGATATTGTGATTTTTTTTTTAAGGATTAATCATGCAGCTCTAGTCTGTAGTGGTATTCTGACCACCACTGTAAGGGGCATCCTTCCCACTCGCCACCAACCTAAGTGGCATGTTTCCCAATGACCCGAACTGAACTGGTTTTAGTAAGAGTTCCGAGACCTGAAAATTATTTTAGGGGTAAAACATTTCCAAAAAAACAGCCTATTTCCAATTGAGTCCCAACATTGTCGTTATGACATGGGCTTCCAATGGAGATTACAGTGGTTATTTCAACAATGCACGAACACAGTCCACTGCTGTCACCACAGAAACCCCACACTGAAAAAAAATGCCATGTAGCGACCACTAAGGAACGACTGCAGAAGTACACGAAGCAACAAAGGGTGAACCCCCCCCCCCCCCCCCCCGTTAGACTTACCAGTAACGGTATTTCCAGACACAATTTAAAAGACCCCCCCTCCCGACCCTCAGTTGTTTGAAGATCAAGTAAACCTCCACCAAAAGTGCACTCGGCAGAGGAATAACAGAAACGCACTAAAAACCCACCACCAGGTAAACAAAGGAGACCAGTGAATACAGAATACGGTGGGAATATAGACACTGTCCTGGAAGAGTCATGGAAATACCGTTACCGGTAGGTCTAACAGGGGTTTTCCCCCCTCATTTTCTAGGACAGATACTTGAGAGAATAAGCAAGATGCTATAGCTTAGGAAGGGACGACAGTCTGAAGTACATTCCTATAAAAGGTGAGGTCCTGGCTGGAGAGCATCTGCACTCTGTAATGCTTGATAAATGCATGAAAGGACGACCAGACAGAAGCTTTAAAAATATCTTCCCATGATGTTCCCACTCTTTCTGCCCATGATGTGGCCATGGATCTCTTTGAATGGGCTCTAATTCTGGAAGGAGGGGTGCGACCTGACGCTCTGTAAGCTTCACAAATAGCTTCCCTAATCCATCTGGAAATGGAACTTCTAGATGCTGTGGTCCCCTTTTTGGGGCTACTGAACAACACTAAGAGTATCTCCTAAACTCACTAGACTCTTCTAGATAAAGCAGAAGACAACTTTTCACATCCAAAAAACAAAATCTTTCCTCTTCTGCATTCTTGGGAGAGGAACAAAAACTGGACCTGTGAAAGCTGGAAGAAACTTTAGGTAAGTACAAAGGATCAGGCCTAATCACTACCCTGTCCTCTAAAATCCTCAGGAAAGAGACTATAGATCAGAAATCCTTCTCCCTGACGTTAGAGCCAAAAGAAAGGACATTTTTAAGGAAATCTATTTCAGAGAAGCCTCATGCAAAAGGAGCCCTAGTCAGAGCATTTAATACTAACGACAGATCCCAGGGAGGAATCTGTTTAACAGCCCTGGGTTTACGTCTAGATCTGGCCAAAAGGGAACCTCCTGATCGAAGGGTTCTCAGCTAGTCTTTTTTCTGTAAGCAAAGATAGGGCAGCAACCAGAACCCTAAGGGTGCTGACAAAGTCCTTTCTCCACTCCCCTCCGTAAAAAAGCTAATATATAGGGAGTAGAAAAGGAATCTATTCCGGTCTTTTGCCAGGAAACAAAAGTTTTCCAAACTTTCCCATAGATCTTTCTTGTGACTAACTTACGGATGTCCAGGATAGTCTTAATAACCCTCTCTAAACAACCTTTTAGCTTTAGGATGCGCCGCTTAGCCTTCAGGCCATCACATGGAAGGTCTGAGGGTTTGAATGGAGCACCAGCCCCTGGCAGAGAAGATCCCTCCGTTCCAGCAGGGGCCAGGGGGTTCTATTGAGAGCGCTCTCAGCAAGGAGAACCAACTCCTCCTGGGCCACCAAGGGGCAATCAAGATAACTTCTGCTTGGTCGTGAATAATCTTCCAAACTACTAGCGGTAAGAGGGGAAATGGAGGGAAGGCATAGGACAGAGAGTGAAATGCATCGGGAAGGAGAATGCATCTGTCCCTAAGGACTTTGTCTCTTTCCAGCGAGAAGAAAGCTAGTAGTTTTGAGACTGGATGCAAAAAGATTCACTGTGGGAAGACCCCACTTTAGCACGATCTCCTGGAACGTGTCTTGATTCAGTTCCCAACTGCTGGCACTGATGTTTACTCAGCTCATATAGTCCACCAGAACATTCGCTGTCCCACTGTGCACCGCCCTGACTGAAGAGACATTGTCCTCTACCCAGGACAGAATGCTGGGTTAACAATAGAAGAGTATCCGAGTGCCCCCTTGCTTGTTTAGGTACGCTACTGTCGTGGCATTGTCTGAAAAAAAATCAACCGGTCCTTTGAATTGACCCTTTCCCACTGTTAATAGTTCTCTGAAATTTGACAAGCGGCATGCCTCCTCTGGCAACCAGGCTCCCTGGGCCTGTCAGTCCCCTGAGTGAGCACCCCTGCCCCACAGACTGGCATCTGTAATCATTTTTATTCGGAAATTCTGTGCCCAGTCCTTCCTTGCAGAAGTTCCCGCTGCTCCCACCAGGACAGATTGAAAAAATCTCTTGGAACCCCCAGGATGGCTGCAATCATTAAGCCCAACAACTGCATGATTTGACGAAGGGTGGCCTTTGGGAGCAACTTGAAGCTCTACACCGAGAGAAGAATCTTTCAAATCTTTTCTTCCAGAAGAAAGATCTTTTGGGCAAGTGTCTATTAGGTAACTCAAAAAGGGCATGCTCTGGGTGGGAACCAAGTAAGACTTTTGCTGGTTGACCTTGCACCCCAATTTCTGAAAAGGTCTGCAAGATCAATTGTAGATCCTGAACAAGGGTCTCTTTCTCTCAGGCAAAGATCAGAAAATCATCTAAATATGGAAAGATCGATACCCTCTGTATTTGATAATAGGCCATAACTTCGGCCATGATTTTCATGATAATCCTTGGTGCTGCCAAAAGACCAAAAGGGCTTTGAACTGCCAATGACCATTCTCAATGAGAACTGCAAATCCGAGGAACTTTTGATGACTCCGCTAGATTGGTACATGAAGACAAGCATCCTGAAGATCCAGGGTTACCATGAAAACCCCTGGTAACAACAGATTCCTTACAGAATAAATGTTTTCAATCCGGAAACGTCTGTAGACTATGAATCTGTTCAGGACACTTAAATTGATGACCATCCAAAACCCGCCGGAGGCCTTCCTTACCGGAAAGATGTGAGAATAAAATCCCTGGAATTTTTGATCTTCCGGAAAGGGAGAAATAACCCCCTTTTTGTTTGGCTTTGTTAAAAGACCACTTTTTCTTCGCCTGTTGCCTATTGGCCTTAAAATTAACTTTGTTTTGGAAGCCAAAAAAAGGTCTCTTATACTGGGGCTTATTCCTTTGAGAAGATGGGAACCCCTTACTCTTCTCGGAGGAAAGAGCTAGGACTTCCTCTAAGGAAGAACCGAATAAGAGAATTCCCTCAGAGTATTCGCAGAGTTTATTCTTGGAGGTAAGATCATCTTCCAAGATTCTAGCTGAATTAATGAATGATGAAGTTCTGGCTACAGATTTTACAGAATCTGCCACTGCATCAGCCAACTGACTTGGCAAAAAGGGGAAGAGAATCCCTGATCTCCTCTATGGGGGTGTCGGAGGAAAGAAGGTCATCCAGACGTTGGACCCACACATCTAAATTCCTAGCCACATGGGTGGACTCTACAGCTGGCCCTAAATAAAAAGCAGCAACATCCCAGGCCTTACGCAATAATGAGTCGCCCTACCTATCCATCTGATCCTTAAGGACTCCAAAGTCCTCAAATGAAAGATCTGACTTTTTGGACACTTGTGACATAGGAACATCTAATCTAGGACATTTGAAGAAAACTTCCTCAAAATTGCACTGAAAGGGAAACCACCTTGTATGTCCTCTACACTGGAACAACCTTCTTTCAGGTTGTTTCCACTTAGAAAGAATCATGTCCTTGAGTGAATGATGCACAGGAAAAGATCTATACTTCCGTACAAGCTTCACAAAATAGTTTTTTACAACTATCAGAAAGCCTGGCTCTACGGTTCCCACATTTTTTCTTTACAGGTTTGTCAAACTAGAAAAAAACAGAAGTCAACCCATAAAAAAGGCTTGTACAGACCTCCCTGCTGCAGTAGTTCTTTATCCACAGACATGGGCTTGCCTTGGGGCAGTATTGGACCCGGATGCTACCACTGGCTCAACTCGAGCGATGCTCCATCCTCAATCCTGTCCCCAAGTTTCATAGAGGAGAACGAAGACCAACTGGAGAGACTCCTCTGACTGCCGCTGCACGACTAACCTAGCCTGCCCTGCGTCTGAAAGACTGTTTCCAAAGCAACGAGTCCCCTGCATTGTACCACGCTGAGATCCCTTAAGAAACAGGGTCCTGGAAGTGCGTCATATGACTTCAGGGTTCCGGCACCACCTTGCCACGTCACCGGAAGTCCTCCAACGCCATTTTGGTACACCCAGCGCGGGGAAGACACAAGGAAGAGGTCTCTCCACACAGCTAGACGCTGTACATGAAGGGAGTTGCTGCAGCTAAACCACCAGGGAGGCAAGTAACCCAAAACATACACGGGGCCCTTCTTGGTCTAAAAAGATATAGAAAAACACCCCAGACATGGCCACAACCAGTTCTAGATATCACCACAGAAAGGGGGGTCCACCAACCACAGTTACCAGATCTATGAAAAATAAACATTACGGTGTGCTCCTGGAGGGTCTGCAAACACAAGGGTCAGAGGAGAGGGAAGGGCCTTTTAATCTGAGTCTGATTTGAGTTTCCTGTAGAGGGCGGTGCCAACCATCTCTCAAGTAGCTGGGGGGGGGGGGGAATAATGTTTGTTTATGATACGCAGTGTTTTAGCAAATGAAGGCTGGTGTCAGACAGGCAATTTCGACGCTTGTGACAGATCACCAAGAGGCTACCTGTCTGGCCCTATGGAATCTCTTCCATCACTAGTGATTGAGATTCAGCAGCATTTGTGGCCAGCGAGGGAGTGATTCCAGAGACATAAGTGGAAGGTAGAGTCACCCATCTGACATCAGCCTAAAGCTGGCCATATACTCTTAGAATCTAACAAATTCTTTCATCCATGCTAAACAACACAGAACAGATTTGCCTGCTGGGCTATTAGAATACTGGAACAGTAGTCACATCTGATTGGATGCATTCGCTGTGCAGCCATCAAATTTCCAGCTCTTTAATTTTTCAATCAATAGATGGCTGGGAGGGGGCCGATAAGGCAACCAACTAAACACATTTCGACTGGTTCATCAGGAAGCAGCCAAAATGTGTGCAATGCAAGGCCAGCTTAAATGATATTAACTTAGGTAAGATAAGTTCACCTTCGGGAACATGTTACATATGCCACCCATTTTTAAGGTGGAACATGTACCTGCTCCTGCAACCGCTCGGCGATCCATTGCCTCCGTTAGACAGCAGTACAGAGAGAAGTTCCCTGTAGCAACTGTTACTTTTTGAAAAGAGCGCAGACATGCGGCGCTTCACCCACAGCAGTCATTCACAGTGTTCTGAATGAATGAATTACAAGTACCAAAATCCTTTGTGGCTATTGAGCGCTCTGGTAGTTTATTGATTCTGTCAGTGTGAAACTGCTTGCACGTATAATGTACAGGCGCTCACACCAACAGTCTGCAGGACTCCTGCATGGCAACAGCAATCTGCTGAGCATGGGTGCAATGCTTCCCATGCTCCTAAAAAAAAAAAAAAAAAAAAAAAAAAAGTAAAAGCACGTTTTTTTACCTGCAAAAAAATTGTTCCTTTATTTTTTAAACGGTGAACCTATTAAAAGGAAAAAAAAACGTATATATTCGTACACTTTAAAGCAGTACCAATGTGTGTAAAGACCACTATACATGTTATAATTGGACTGTGCAAAGACTGTACACCCAACTTTAGATTTAACAAAGCAATATGTAATATGAGGATGTACCTAAACTATGTAATCAATCTGTATCCAATATGGCAGGCCATTGTGCTAGATCACTTATTCGTTCAGTACTTAAAGGGGAACTTCACTCAAAAGGGAAAGTTCTGATTCCCCCCCCCCCCCATCATATTTAGAATATGTTTTTATTGGGGGGGGGGGGGGATACCTAGCTTTGATGCCTAGTCGATCAGAGTGGAAGTTCTCATCCCTCCCCACTTGCAACCTCTTGAGACGCATCACAGATCCCAGAAGGCTAGTACTACTTGGGCATGAGCAGTGGTGAACCGGCTGTGAAGCCGTAAGGAATCACAGCTAGCTTCCCAAAGTAAATAGGATACGTCAGGGACCTGAATACCGGAAAAAAGCCAGCACACGTGAGGACAGCGCTTGATTCCTGGACAGGTAAGTGTCCTTTTATTAAAGGTCAGCAGCTACAGTACCCCCAACAGATCATGTTTTCAGGATTAACTTCACCTTGGCCAGAGTGAAGTTAATGGGGCTGCACCCCAACAGCGAGCCAAACTGTACGCTTGTGGTTGTTAAGCTTTAAAAAAATTTTACAAAAAAAACACAGGGAGGCATTCAGAAAGTGGTAGCATGACCACCTGAATGCCTGTCAACTGTGCCTGCACTGCTCTCTAAAAAGCAATTTACCCCAGATGGCTCTTCAGAGAACATACATGTAAATGAGCCCTAGGACTTGTTCTCTGAAAAGTTATCTGCGGTGGATTGCTTTTCAAAGTGTGGCTAAGTAGTCAGTCAGGTTTTAAGGACACGATACTGCTTCATGAAAGAAAGATGGCTTTGTTCAGCCAAATGGCACTTTTCAATGGACTAAATGTACATCAACCACGAATGAAGCGTTTGGCTTGCTGCTGCAGTGCGGCCCCATTGACTTGAATAGGGGAGTTTGACAGGCGATGCCCCCTGTCAACTTGACAGGCCTTGTTTCATTTTCCACAGCCACAGTATGTGAACAGCCCCCACTAGCTTCAAAATCAAACATCAGTGCTCACTCCGGTGTTTTATATAGTTTCTAACATTGCTACTCTCCTTGAGTGGGCAAACTCCAAATCACTATAATAAAAAAGATGGTACAAACATCTAGTAAAAAAAAAAACCTGCAAGACAAAGGCATAATGAGCTAGTATGCATTGCATACTAGCTCATTATGAAATACCTACCTTAGATCGTAGCTGTTGCAACGGTCCCCGCACACCGCTGTGACCAGCGACATGTCTCCCAGAATTATTTACGGGTTTGCGGGCTCCGCCGCTGTGATTGGCCGGTGCCACGATTTAGTCACTTCCACGGGAGCTGCCGGTCATGGCATGGCTACTGAAGAAAAGGCATGAGTGGACCCTTTCTACAGTGTGCATGTGCCGATGACATCAGCATATGCAGATACAGCGAATATCTCCTAAACTGTGCAAGTTTAGGAGATTTTTCACAGTGCCTACAGGTAAGCCTTATTATAGGCTTACCTGTAGGTAAAAGTGGTATAATGGGGTGTACAACCACTTTAATACCATTATGTATTTATAAAAAAAAAAAAAAAAAAGCCTAAAATGTACTCACACACATGAGAAGATCCAAAGCATATATATCACAATTCCAGCATTGGGGATGTCAAGTCTCTGTAGTAAGACAGCTGACGCGTTTCATGAGGCATGCTCCCTTCCTCAGAGATTTTTAATTAATACATAATGATGTTAAAGGTAACGAACTAGGCGTTTGCATACTCCTGCTTTTCATTGTAGCCCGCTTTGGCTGTATAGCAGGCTTTAGTTAGGTGGCACAACTGCCTGTTTTTACCCCCACCCGGCCTGCCTGTGTGAAAAAGACCCAAGGCTACATTCACCCCGGCAATTTGGACTGGTGCGAATAGTAGCAGCAGGGAATCAGAAACTCCTGCTGCAGCTCTAACCGGATAGGTGCAGCTGAAGGCCCTGTTCACTATAATGACAGGTCAGCAGCATCGCAGCTATTCACAGCTCTCTGCGCCCAGCAGCGATCACCGCAAGTAATCGCCGGCTGAGAGAACAGTCACGAATAGCTGCGGGCGCCGTGACCTGTCATTATAGTGAATAGGGCCCGGTGACCACACCTACCTAATCTCCGATTCCCGTCGCTACTATTCATAGTTTCCCTATTGACTAATGTAGCCTTAGAGAAGTTCCCAATACAAGCCCTACCATTATAGTGAATGAGGATGGCGGTAGCTGTGGGTGCCACAACCTGCCATTATAGTGAATGCGGCCAGTGGCCACACCTACCTAATCTCCGATTCCTATCGCTACTATTCATAGCGACCCTAACGACCGATGCTTTACAGGCGCTATAGCTCTAAAAATAGCACCTGTAAAACGTCCCTCTTCTCACTCCAGTGTGAAATCCTGAGGGCATTCACACTGGAGTGGTGCGCTGGCAGGATGCTCAAAAAAGTCCTGCAAGTAGCATCTTTGAGGCACCGTAGGAGCGGTGTATACACTGCTCCTACAGCGACCCTGCCCATTGTAATCAATGGGCATCTGCACTTTTTATCCATTTTCTCCCGTTACCAGGGGTTAAAAGCACCCCGCTAGCGGCCGAAAAGCTCCACAAAGACAACGGTTAAGCGCCTCTTAAAATATCGATACTTCGCCGCCGATGCCCGTCCCGGTGTGAATGTGCCCTTAGAGACGTTCCAAATACACGGCCCGTCATTATAGTGAGTGAGGCCGGCAGTAGCTGCGGACACCGCTACCTGTCATATTGATTGGGGCCGGTGGCCACACCTACCTCATCTCTGATTCCTGTCGCTACTATTCATAGAGGCCCTAATGACCGGTGTAAATGTAGTCTTAGAGAAGTTCCCAATACATGGCCTGTCATTATAGCGAATGAGGCCGGCGGTAGCTGTGGGCACCGCGACCTGTCATTATAGTGAACGAGGACTGCGGTAGTTGCAGGCACTGTGACCTGCCATTACAGCGAACGAGGCCGGCGGTAGCTGTAAGCGCCGTGACCTGTCATTACAACGAATGAAGCCGGTGGTAGCTGAGGGCACCGTAACCTATTATAGCGAATGAGGCCAGCAATAGCTGAGGGCGCCGTGACCTGTTATTATAGTGAATGAGGCCAAGGTAGCTGCGGGCGCCGTGACCTGTCATTATAGCAAACGAGGCCGGTGGTAGCTGAGGGCGCCGTGACCTCACATTATAGTGAATGAGGGCGTGGGTAGCTGAGGGCGCTGTGACCTGTCATTATAGTGAACGAAGCTGGTGGTAGCTGAGGGCGCCCTGACCTGTCATTATATAGAACGAGGCTGGGGGCAGCTACAGGCGCCATGACCTGTCATTATAGCGAATGAGGCCGGGGGTAGATGAGGGTGCCATGACCTGTCATTATAGCTAGCGAATGAGGCCGGGGGTAGCTGAGGGCACCATGACCTGTCATTATAGTGAACGAGGCCGGGGGTAGCTGAGGGAGCCACGACCTGTCATTATAGTGAACGAGGCCGGGGGGGTAGCTGAGGGCGCCACGACCTGTCATTATAGTGAACGAGGCCGGGGGGTAGCTGAGGGCGCCACGACCTGTCATTATAGTGAACGAGGCCGGGGGTAGCTGAGGGCGCCACGACCTGTCATTATAGTGAACGAGGCCGGGGGTAGCTGAGGGCGCCACGACCTGTCATTATACCGAATGAGGCCGGTGGTACCTGAGGGCACCCTGACCTGTCATTATAGCGAACGAGGCCGGTGGTAGCTGAGGGCACCCTGACCTGTCATTATAGCGAACGAGGCCGGTGGTAGCTGAGGGCACCCTGACCTGTCATTATAGCGAACGAGGCCGGTGGTAGCTGAGGGCACCCTGACCTGTCATTATAGCGAACGAGGCCGGTGGTAGCTGAGGGCACCCTGACCTGTCATTATAGCGAACGAGGCCGGTGGTAGCTGAGGGCACCCTGACCTGTCATTATAGCGAACGAGGCCGGTGGTAGCTGAGGGCACCCTGACCTGTCATTATAGCGAACGAGGCCGGGAGTAGCTGTGGGCACCATGACCTGTCGCTATAGCCAACGAGGCCGGGGGCCGCACCTACCAAATCTCCGATTCCTTTTGCTACTATTCATAGCGGCCCTTATGGCAGGTGTGAATGTAGCCTTAGAGAACGTCCCAATACACGGGCCTGTTGAAGACACTTGCGTATGGTTGGGAAGCGCCGCACTATTGATGTAAAGGAGACGATACAATCAAATTGGAACGTTTACGTTGCGCTTCATTCTACAAGCACTCAGGTAGCTCACGCACTTTCTCCGCAACATCCACACAAGCGCCCCTGACAGCGGCGTCATACAGCCGCCCAGACCAACAATGTGACGGAAGGCCGTAGACGGTATACACATTCGGTATCGCACTTACCCTCTTTATTTAGCCTCATAACCTCCCTGCTTTTTCCACCCTCTTTTCCAGTCTCTTCTACATCTATATCTGTGGAGGAAAAGAGAAGCCAAAGTCATGATGTACATCTGAGGAAATGTAAACAGTAATGTGTGTCATGTCCCCCCCCCCCCCCCCCCCCAGGGGCTGAGATGAGGGGTGCCCATCTGAGTGTAGGGATTGTATAGGGAGCCCTGGAAGGTCCAGTGTATGGAATAGACAGGCAGCAGTAAAGGATGGGCCTCTTCTCTATAGACACACTCAGTAGACTGCCAGGCTCCCTGTGTCTATGGAGGAACCTTCCCAGTGGAAGGACTAGGACTGAGGACAGCAGGGAGCAGCCTCTCACTTTTATTTCCTCCAAATAGCTATCTAGATGTGTCTATAGAAAGCCAGGCTGCTGGGGGCTGATGGATCGGCTACACAGCGGATGGCCAGGCGGATGGGGCCGTGTTCTTACTGTCGGAGCAGTGGATTTTAGCGGCGTCGATCCAGATGGACCACGGTTTGCCCAGAAAAGCCTCCGGACTGGGCACTTTGCGATCCAGTGTCGCCATTGCTCTTCCTTCTTGTTGCTTTTCCTTTCCTTCGGAAGCGGAGCGACACGGGATTCGAGGCTCTGTGACGTCATCTTCGGAACGTTCCGACATTGAGCTGAGTGAAGGGGAGGGGGAAGCCGAGCGACTGTGTCTCTGATCCTCCATGCTCGTGGTTGGCAAGCCCGCTCTGCGCGCTGTGCCGCCGGTAGGCCGGAGAGGGCGCCAGAGAGAGCGGCTTGCCTTCAGGAGAGCGGAGTACGCCGCTCTGGTCGGGCTGGTGACATGACAGTTGACACTCTCTGACTGGAATAACCTGAAGACCTGACAGTTGTCATGAGGGAAGAGCGCAGTTTAGGGCCCCTTCCTACAAATATGAAATGCTTTTTCTAGTCGTTTTTGCATACCACCTTTTAGGGCTCGTTTACACTTGCTTCGGCTTCAACATACATTAACGGTTAGTTTACACTTGCTTCGGCTTCAACACACATTAACAGCTAGTTTACACGTGCTTCAAAACAAGGCTTTGTTGAAGCTATCTGAACACTAGTCACAAAATAAAATGGTTAGCTTACAGTCCTGCTTCGGCTTCACGTCAAAAATTATACCTCATGCAGCTTTAGTGGTGCTTCAAAGCCTCCATAGAAGTCTATGGCAAAGCTCGCTTGAAGCCTCACCAAAGGCTAATCGAAGCCTCGCTGAAGCACCAAGAAAATGCAAGGTGTAAATAGGACTGTAAGCTAACCATTTTATTTAGTGACACAAGCTTTGACTGGTGTTCAGAGAGCATTAACAAAGTGTGTACGAAGCCTTGTTTTGAAGCAAGTGAAAAACTAGGGTTGCCACCTCACCCCTTTAAACCCGAACACATATTAATTACACAGGTTCTGAGGCTAATTTAATGCAGATAAGGCACCAAGTGAGTTTAAAGAGGGAGTTCACCTAAAAGATATTATTAAAAGCCAGCAGCTACAAATACTGCAAATAATTAATAAATGGACACTTACCTGTCCCAGGGTACAGCGATGTCGGCAGTCGAAGCCGAGCAATCGTTCGGCTCTTGGCTGCTGCCACCGCCATTCTCATTGAGGGAATCAGGAAGTGAAGCATTGCGGCTTCACTTCCCGATTCCCTAGTGCACATGCGTGAGTCGCACTGCACGTATCAAGTGGTCCCCGCTATCTCTTGGGACCTCTGTGTTTCTCAGGAGACAGCGGGGGGCTTCAGGAAGGGGTGCGACTCCCACGGGATATTATTCCTGGAAGTGGGTGCAGATACCTGTATTATACAGGTATTTGCAACCCCCTCCCCCCTTAAAGGTGCCAATTGTGGCACCGGAGGGGGGGAATCAAATGAGCGGAAGTTACACTTTTCGATGGAGCTTAAGTGGGCTTTGATGAAGCTTCGGGGGGGGCTTCAATGAGGCGTTGTTGGAGCTTTGATGGGGCTTCGATGAGGTTTCAGTAGGGCTTCAAGCAAGTTTTGCCATAGACTTCTATAGAGTCTTTGAAGAAGCTTTGAAGCACCACTGAAGCTACATGACGTATAAGTTTTGAAGCAAAGCAAAAGCAGGTGTAAACAGGAGCTGTGCCTGGCATTCAGAGAGCTTTAACAAAGCCTGTTGGAAGTCTTGTTGAAGCGGCAGCAGGTGTAAATGAGCCCTAATGGCTAGTTTACACTTGCTTCAAAGCAAGGCTTCGGACAGGCTTTGTTAAAGCTCTCTGAATGCTAGTCAAAGCCCATGTCACTAAATAAAATGGTTAGCTTTCAGTTCTGTTTACACCTGCTTTTGCTTTGCTTCAAAAATACCCCATGTAGCTTCAAAGCCTCCATAGAAGTCTACGGCAAAGCTTGCTTGAAACCCTGCCAAAGCCTCTTCGAAGCCCCACCAAAGCTTCATCAAAGCTTCTTCTATCTAAGTACCAAGCAAAAGCAAGGTGTAAACAGGACTGTAAGCGAACCATTTTATTTAGTGACAGGAGCTTTGACTGGTGTTCAGAGAGCTTTAAACAACAAAGCGTGTCCAAAGCCTTGTTTTGAAGCAAGTGTAAACTAGCCCTAACTGACAATTGCGTGGTTATGCGACGCTGTACCCAAATAAAATATATGTCCTTTCTTTCCCACAAACTTTCTTTTGGTGGTATTTGATCACCACTGCGGTTTTTTATTTTTTGAGCTATAAACCACAAAAGACCTCCAATTTTGAAAATAAAAACAATAGAATTTTTTACTTTCTGCTATAAAACAACCGGTCCCATTACTTAGTGGCAAATAGAAGGAGAAGAAATGGAAACAGTCACTGATTTTATCTTCATAGGCTCCAAGATCATGGCAGACGGTGACTGTAGCCATTAAATTAAGCCCTGGTTTACATTGACACTACTTTGAAATCGTGCTACTTCACTTGAAGTTTGCGCGATTTCAAAGTAGCAAGGTCAGCGCGATTTCAGCTGCTGCTTTATGTACAGATGTCTATTGAAGGCGCACCTGAAATTGGCAAAAGAGTGCAGGTACTACTTTTGCAAATTGGTGCGGCGTGGCCAAATCGGTGGAATCGGTGAAATCGGTGAAAGTATGGATTTTGGGGGGCCCCGCACGCCTTTTTTTTAAATTTTGGCATGGAAAAAAAATAGCGTGGGGTCCCCCACAAAATCCATACCAGACCCAAAGGGTCTGGTATGGATTTTGTGGGGGACCCCGCTCTATATCCATACCAGGCCCTTCGGGTCTGGTATGGATTTTGTGGGGGACCTAATGTTGTTTTTTTTTTGCCGTGGACTTCCCCGAAGGGCTTGGTATGGACTGGGGGGAGGAACCCAAGCCGATTTTTTCATTGATTTTTATCTATATTGCCAGGAGCCGGCAATTCATTACAGCTGCAAGCAATTTTAAATGCCATTTTTTCTTTTGGAAATGTAATTTTGCTGTGGCACCGTAAAACGTATGATAAATGTGCTCCATTTTACAGGCAGACTAAGGGGACCCCCCCCCAGGCATGATATTTAAAGGAATATTTAATTTTTATTGTTTCACTTTAAGCATTTTTAAAATCGCTGCTCCTAAAAAAAAACGGCCATTTTAAAAAAGATTGATACATGTCGCATGGGGCAGTACCTGGGTCCCCAAACACTTTTTATGGCAATAACTTGCATATAAGCCTTCAAAATTAACGCTTTTGATTTTTCATATTTGTGTCCCATAGACTTTAACGGCGTTCGCACAAATTCTTTGTCTGTTCGCAGGTACTGGTGCGAACCGAACCGGGGGGTGTTCGGCTCATTCCTACTCATCACATGCAGCCTTATCAGTGCCCATCAAATGCAGCCTCACCAGTGCCCATCAATGCAGCCTCACCAGGGCCCATGAAATGCAGCTTATCAATGCTCATTAAATGCAGCCACATCAGTGCCCATCTATGTAACCTCATCAGTGCCCATCAAATTCAGCCTCACCAGTGCCCATCAAATGCAGCCTTATCAGTGCCCATCAAATGCAGCCTGACCAGTTGTCGTTCAAAAATACAATACAAATACACTATAACATATTACATCACTTCCAAATTGTTATTTTGTTGTACGAGAATTTTTCGTAACTTTGGTAAGCTCTTAAATTTTCATATGAGATCAGCATGCGAAAAAAACAGACAATTATTCGTATGATAATCTCATCTCATTGTGTGTACCAGGCGTCTGTACCTCTAAAACCCCACACCACTGTGCTGGAACTGTGTCCAATGTATGTGGTTGTGGTTGTAGTGCAGCTCCACTCAGTATAATGGGTTGTGTTTGGTAGGTGGTACCTACCTCTGAATGTAATGGGGAAATAATTGCAGTCACAGCATATGTATACCCCCTTCTGCTGCCCTTGCAGCTTTAAATAGGCATAAATGCTCCCCACCACCTGCCAAACACCCTCCTAATAGTGATCTGCTATGGTTTACACTTCAGAGGGCGTAGCTCATGTAAACAAGCCCCTAGACTGATCATACACTATACAATCTGATTGTATAATCTCCTTTAGATTATATTACCACAAGAGCCAGTCTGATGTGATACAAACTAGTTAGTGTTCCAAGCTTCGTAAAGGCCTCATTCACATAGGGCCACTACATCCGTGCCCCGTGCAGGGCCATGTTTTACCGGCACTGGGAAGCCACTGGTGTTGTGTGCATCCCTGTGGCGGCAGTCCCTTTCATGTCAATTGGAACACAGCGGCTGCACCGACACAATATGTCCTAATTTGACATTTTTGTGGATGCATGTGACCTAAACTCACCCTGGGTGCGTTTGGGGCCATGCGCCCGCATAGATCATATTGGCAGCAGCGCCTTTGTCCATGCATTCGCTATGTCCCAATAGACATGAATAGGACTGCCAGTGTAGGGATGAAAGCACCAGTGTAAAAATTTTTTTTTAAAGTGCCTCCGTTTCCCATGCTCGTGTGGAAAGGCGAATGTGTGGGTTGGTGACGCACGCAAACAGTGATCATCCCACACATGTGAGGTATCACTGCGAACATCAGATGATGGGCATTAATTCTAGCACTAAACATCCTCTGTAAATCTAAAGTGGTAACCTGTAAAGGCTTTTAAAGCGTTGCCTATAGCTAGTAAAATTGACTTTGTTTGTTGCCGTTGCATTGATTATGCACAATTTTAAAGTGTGACATGTTTGGTATCTATTTACTCGGTGTAACGTCATCTTTTATGTTTTACAAAAAAAATTGGGCTATGTGTTTTTTTTTTTTTGCAATAGAATTAACAAATATATATTATTTGTTACATATGAACAAAAAGTGCCAGAAAAAGTCTGGTTGTTCCCCATAAAAATCCATCCTTATCTGAGCATGCAGCCTGACAGACCAGGATAAGGGGGACAGGACCAGGATGCCCCTTAAAACATACCAGGCGACATACCCTCAAAATTTGGGGGGGGGGGGTACCTTGCCAGGGAGAGGCAATGAGGCTGGCTCTGCTAGTGACTTGGAAGAAAGTAACATATTGCATTGACTGTCCAGTTTCTTTTTTTACCAAACAAAACACATATCAGGGATTTACTTGACAGAGTAGCTTTTTTTGGCTGTGACAGGAGAGTTTGAGAGGCTTTTTTTTCATCTCAGCTAGTACTCAGCATAGCCTTGGAGGACATACCCAACCCGCTATAGTAAAGATGGAGGCTGGCCTGTAATGTGGCCTTCAGTTACTGGGCTCTGCTTTGGCCACTTTACAAGTGCCTAATATACTAGATTTGGAAAATTGGTAGGAGGACTTCTGTCGAGAGCGTCTGAGTTCAGGGGAATAGTCTCTTTATGTAGAGGTGTTTCAAGACGACCTCTGTCGCAAGTGGGGAACCCTGGACGTGGATCTCCTAGCTTCTAGACTCTTCAAAATTAAGCAAGTTTGTCTCCAGGTCCCGGGCCTTCTGCCCATGGCTGTGGATGCGGTGGGATCACTTTGAAATCTGATTTAATTCTTTCTCCTCTGAAACTCCTTCCTCATCTGCTTCATGAGTTCGAGATGCATTCTGGTGATACTGATTGCACTGAATTGGCCTAGGAGGATGTGGTACTTGGACTTTATCTGACAGATACTCTGTGGACTCTACTAGATCACCTGGATCTTCTGTCCCTGGGACAAGTTTGCCAATCTACTTCACTGTCACTGGCTTTAATCGCATGACTGATGAAACCCAGGTCCTGAGGAATAAGGGTCTATCCAATTCCATTATTCCTATGCTCCTAAAATCTAGGAAATCTACCTCTCGCAAGTTTTTTTTTATTACACTTGAAAGGCAAACTTTGCATGGTGTGAAGCTAACGAATTCCATCGCAGGAGATACTCTGTGGGACTCAGCTTTTCTGCAATCTGTTGTGGGTCATCATTTAACTTTGAGTATTCTCAAGAGTCAGATCTTAACTCTAGCCTTCTCTTTCAAACACCCTCATTCCCTAGGGAAAGCCTTTGTACAAGGTCTTATAAACTTCAAATGCACCGTGCTTCACTGATGCCTGACAACTCTGAAAACCTGTGCAGGTTCTGCATATATCTCAAAGGACAAAATATGCATGCAAAAAATAAAAGAAACAGAGTACATCACATGCAGAAAAACGACTTTAATAAAATGTAATAAATAAGTACACTATCACCAAGAAAATCTTCCAAAAGAATACCAGATCGCACAATGGCCAGCAGCAGGAGGGGAGCAAGCCAGGTGAAAAGTTTTGCTTTTTTTTACTGGGAGAGATGGTGCAAAAAAAGAGCACTGTGATTGTAATCTTGGCAACAATTATCTCCACTACACTGATATGTTTTTGAGACATGTCCCTTTATCAGAGAAGTAATTGCTTACATTTTGTGCACCACCTTGGGACCATGTTGTAGTGAACTTCATTTAGGTCAGGGGTGTTCAAACTTTTTTCAAAGAGGGCCAGATTTGATGAAGTGAGCATGCGCGAGGGCCGACCATTTTGCCTGACATTCTTTGAACCGTTGAAATTCTGTCTAAGTGTGTTCGTTCGAGCACTAATACACTGCCCAACAAGAATTCTCTTGTCTTTGTGGCTGTGTGTGGTGAAGAGATGAGCTTGGGCGTATTATTTGGATATACCGTATTAATTGGCGTATAACACACACCTTCATTTTAAAAGGGAAGTTTCAGGAAAAAAATAATAATTTTAAATAAAGAACTGTGAAGCAAAATAATGGTCAGTGCCCATCAATGCAGCCTAATCAGTGACCATCTGCAGACCCACCATTGCCATGAATGTAGCCTCACTATAGCCAGGAACGCAGCACCACAGCCAGGAACGCGCTCACTATAGCCAGGAATGCACTCACCATAGCCAGGAATGCCCCCACCATTGCCAGGAATGCACCACCATTGCCAGGAATGCCCCCACCATAGCAAGGAATGCACCATCATTGCCAGGAAGGCCCCCACCATAGCCAGGAATGCCCCCACTATGGCCAGTAATGCCCCCACCATAGCCAGGAATGCATCACCATTGTCAGGAATGCCCAAACCATAGCAAGGAATGCACCACCATAGCCAGGAATGCCCCCAGCATTTCCAGGAATGCGCCATCATAGCCAGGAGTGAATCATCATAACTGGGAATGAATCATAGCCAGGAATGCACAACCATAGCCAGGAATGCCTCACAATAGCCAGGAATGCCTCACAATAGCCAGGAATGCCTCACCATTGCCAGGAATGCAGCACCATTGCCAGGAACACAGCACCATTGTCAGGAAAGCAGCACCATTGTCAGGAATGCAGCACCATTGTCAGGAGTGCACTGATGAGCGCCAAAGGAGAATCTCCTGTGTACACAGCAGCCTCTTTAATAGAAAGTCCTACCTCCTTTGATGGACAGAACAGTCGTCCAATGGCAGGGCCAGAGATGGGACTTCCTATTACAGAGGCCGCCCGTAAACAGGAAATTCTCCTGTGTTAGGCGCTCGGTCCCGCCTCCACCTTGTCCCTTCTGAAGCATATACATCTCTTGTGGCCCTGGCGCTGGGAGATCGTCGGGGGCCACAAAAGATATATATGTCCAAATAACCAAGCGGGCCATTCAAAACCGGGCCGGACTTTGGACTTAGGTTCTCCCAGTGTTCACAGCACAGTTTTCCACCTGGATTGTTTTCTGTGTGAGGGTGATACAGCATTAGTCCTGTGTGACCTGGTACTCCATTGAAAGAGTTTCTTGATGATATGTCCTGATCAAGTCACCGTGTACTGTAAGTGCATTTTTTATTTATTACATTTTGTACTTGCATGATTACATTTAAGTAGTTTTACCTGTACTATCCAGTTTCTGCTCTGTTTTTTTAAATTTGTACAAGGTGTAGCTCATAGTTCCCCCTTATATGTCCACCGGTAACTCCATAGGATTTTTCATAGTTCTGTTAGCTTGTCAAAACTGTCTTCTGAACTTTTGAAATATTCTGTCTACACTCACATACAAGGTGATCTTTCTTTTTGCCATCACCTCTGTGTGGGCTGAGTTTCTAAATCACTGGCTCACTCTTGTAGAGAACCCCTTCTTGTTCTATATGTAGCGCTGATATTTTTGCCTACTAACATAATGAAATGTAAGTCTATGAGCACTGTTATAGCTTAGTATTTGGCACCATCTAGTGGCCAATACAAGAAATGGACTCTTAGTATTTTCTTTTCTATAACACTAGAAATATAACAGGAAGTGACTGTTGTTTACATTTTTGCTTTGACCTACCTACCCAGAAGGTCAGGTGACCTACCCATGATTCTTCTGGACTGAACTGCATGCTGGGTAGGCTATAAAAGGACATGCACGGCCATTTTCTTTCTCTTCTGGACGCGTGGCCTGCCTACAAGGACCTGTGAGGAGGTCTCCAGAGAGCGCAGCCTACAGCCACTGCGGAGCGGAACAATTAAAGACTTTGCCTGTCGTCTGATCGCTGGAGAGACTGAGTGACTGGATCGGGAGGGATCCAGAGACACCTGTCAACCAACAAAGGGACCAACAGAGGGACTCGGTTCATCTTGCGGAGTGGAGCGGTGTGACAGAGCCGGCCGGCTAGAAGCAAGACTGAGTGCACCGGAGCGGAGCTGTTCCTTTCTTCAGATCCAGTTTGGTGAGAGGGCTGCTGCCCACAGTTTTTCTGACACACCTTTATACACCTAAACATTTACCACAGTGTTGCAGGGACCTGTAGTCCCACTGAGGAGAACCTGATAAAAGACTGAGTTTAAGCAGGCCTCAAGCCTACCCTTCACTTTACTACCGACACTGTGTTATACAAAACCAATTACACCGGAGGCAGTTGCAGGTGTATCACACTACATGAACAGTTCTAATATTCTCCTTATGTTAACCCTTGTTGTTCCACTGTTGGATTACAAATATTACAACACAAATAGCTATCAGAAGAAAGAAGATCAAAGACTGCACTTCTCATTGCAAGGCCTTGCATCCATTTAAAGTAGGGGGACCTCCCTAGTAAATGTGTTGTATTTCATTATTAACCCTGCATCCCTGTAGTTACCAGAGTGTGCTGGAAGTGGGAAGGTGCCCAGAGTAAGGCGTATTCACCATGAGCATTAGTCCCAATTGGAGACACATTCTCAGAGACCATCATAGACAACTGTAAATGTACAAACTGTTGTAAATGTTTATGGTGCTATTGTGCAACACTATGTTGGTGTGATAGTACAAACACTGTAATTACTACTACATTATACACTGGTTTCAGTAAACATACGTTCTTGTTTAAGTATCATTGGTGTGGAGTGTTATTCCTTTTGCAGCAGGTGGAACATCGGATACCAAGGTAATAACAAAGGTATATTGTTGTTATACTGCACATTGTGGGGTTATCCTTTACTGTTAGCTTCACATCAACAGCTGTGTCAAGGGGATTGAGCCATTTCAGTGGGGGTTTAATAGCAGAGTAAGGCCCAAACAAACACAGGAGCTCCTTCAGGGGTCAGTGCTACATATACAAACACAGAGGTCTAGGGTCTATCCTCTTCTTAAGGTGGGCTCTCCATTTTATCTTAACCAGGACATTGTTCTTCCATCTCTCTGTCCTGACCCATTTCAAAGAGGTTTCCCTTCGTTGTTTGGATGTGGTATAAGTTGTTTGCGTTTCTCTCAGCCATGCCTTTTTTCAGGCTGACTCTCTTTTCCTCACTCCTGTGAAGGTTCCCTTAGGGGACTGCCTGCCTCTTTTACCACCATTTCTAGGTGGCCAAGGCAGGTCATCATTCAAGCTCATGGGCTTAAGGACAAGGCTCTGCATTTTCCTGTCAAGGCACACTCTACTGATCAGTAAATGCCTCTTGGTCTGTTCCGCATTAGGCATCTGTTTCCCAGATTTGCAAGTCTACCACCTGGTCAACTGCTCACATGTTCTCCAAGATTTTTGACTTCCTGTAAAATCCTATTCCTGGAGTTCATCAAGGGACACTGGTCCTTCTGCTCTTTTGTTTACTCCTACTGCTGCTTGTGCAAATAAGCTGAATCATGATGGAAGTGTGAGGGGTTATCCTTGCTGACAAACAGCTTTGTTTCTCATTGTCCAATCTATGGTAGGCAGCACTACACCTTGTAAGTTTCAGAATTACATCTACCCTGTGGCCCTTAATGAACTCCAAAGTAGAACTTTATGGTAAGTCAAAAATCCTGTTATTTCAGACATAATATGGCATTATCCCTATTGTTGCCTATTATTAAAGTGGTTTTGAAGGCTGAAGGTTTTTTACCTTCTGTGTGCTGCTCCCCCCAATACTCACCTGATCTCCCTCTCTATCCAGCAATGTGCCTCAGCTGTCCTGGGTCTCTCTATCCTGATTGTCTGAGACAGCAGCAGGTACCCTTGGCTCTAACTGCTGTGAATCACAGCCATGAGAAGAGAGCAGGGGGTGAGGCTAAGCCACGGCTATATGTGTCTTATGGATGCATAGACCAGGGCTCAGGAGCGAGCAGGCACCAGTGCCTCCAAAACAAGCAGCTTGCTATTGAGGGCACTGGTCAAGGGGGGGGGGGAGCCAAGAGCACTGTCAGGGGACCTGAGAAGAGGAGGATTGGGGCTGCTCTGTGCAAAACCACAGCACAGAGTAGGTAAGTATGACCTTCAATATCACTTTGAGTAATTGTCAGGACAGGAAGTCATAGAAAACCTTTGCAATGAGGATTTTTAACAATGTTTTTATTCTTGTCTGTACTATCTTGTCCTGATGACAATTGCACTTCCATCTTTGTTCGGGTGTCTCACACAAAAGTGACGCCAAATTTCCCCAGTAACATCACAAACAGAAACTAAAGCCTGACAGAACTAGTGTCAGGACCCCAGGTCTGAACCTGAAACTTCTGCTGTGTCTAGTGATGTCTGTTCTTGCTGAGCCACCTGAAATACTGTCTGATCCCCTGGACAATCCTACCTTGTGTCATATTATTGCTGAAGCTTCAACTTTTTGCTCCACCCATGAACTTCCTATTTAAGCCAGGCCTTTGCATCTCCTGTATGCCAGATTATTCTGCTCTCTCCCATCAGTATTCTTGCTCTTGTTGTAGCTGGCCAGCTAAAACCTGTCCTAGGTTGCTAATGTGATTTAAATGCATATACAGATGGACCTGCTAATAACCTTAATACAGTTTATATGCTCACATGTGAGAGATAAAAACTGAGTTATTTACTGTGATATTATAGACGAATGTCATATAACAGTTGTATATTGTGTTCACAGAAGCAAACGAGAAACATATGCCTTTTAAAATTCATTATATGACAGTAAAAGGTAAGCTCAAAGACACAGCAGAATTGAAACCAGAAAGCATAGAGTTAAACCTTTGTGACTCATCAGAAGTTCAGGTTCACAGCCAATCTCACACTGATCAAGAGTCTTGGCCAATCACAGCCAGCCTTACACCTATTATTTTGTCTGCAAAATTACCCAGCACATGGCTAGAACTTATATATATATATATATTGTAGACATGTCACTGGAGAAGTGATCGAGGGGGTGTACATCTCACCTAGGTTGCTACACAGTGTGAGATGGTAAGTCCAGGATGGATCAGTTTCTCAGCAGCGATATGCTGCTGAGTTGTTATTTAATTTTGCCGGGCCTGGGTTTATATGGAATGGCAGGTAGGTTTGGTAGAGGGACCTGTCATTCCACATCCCCCGATCCAGTTCTGGGTTTGGGATCAGGTGAGCTTTGATCCTAATTAGCCTGGGAAGCTAAAGGCACTGCAGGGTCTGCAGGTGATTGCTCTCAGCCAGGGAATGAACAATCTGTGTGTTGAAGGAAGCTGCAAGCACAGCCACTGCTGGAGCTAAAACTCACCCTGCGATATCCAGGTGAAAGACGCTGTGTTTGTAAGTGTCAGATAGGTGAGCAGAACCTGTTAGTAAGCGCCCAGCCGGGCTAGGACTTTTATTTTTGTTGTACTTAGAAAGCACGGTGTTGCTGTATATTTTGTTTGCTGGACTGTTTGTACCACGAATAAACGCCAAGATCTGCTTTATAAATTCCAAGTCTGCTGTGAACTGTGTCCAAACACACCCTACCCCGGGAAGATCCCTTACAATTGGTGGAGGTAGCGGGCAACGCGGTTGCTAGGGGCAACGGTGTGGACAGACTTGGCTACAGCTGCTGATGTCCTGGGTGAAAGCTGCAACTACACTCCAAGAACAGTCCAGCAACATGGAGGAGATGCTGAAGCAGTTTATGCAAGTGAGTTTGCAACAACAGCAGGCTCAGACAGAGGCCAATAGACGACATGAACAGTCCATGGCTGCACAACAGCAGGCTCAGACAGAGGTCAATAGACGACATGAACAGTCCATGGCTGCACAACAACAACTTATCGAGCACCTGATAGCAAATCGAGAGGCGCCTGTGGTGATGGGAGCCGCTCCAGAGATTTTTTTTGGGAGAAGGACTGTGCAGAAAGCGCTGCAAAAGATGACTGCTGAGGACGATGTTGAAGCCTATCTAACAGTATTTGAGCGCGTGGCTGAGCGAGAGAAGTTACCAGCCGCTGAGTGGGCAGAGGTAATTGCGCCCTATTTAACAGGTGAACCTCAAAAGGCCTACTATGACCTCAGTGAGCAAGAGGTTAAGGACTATACTCGGCTAAAAGAGGAGATACTTGCCCGACTAGGAGTTACTACTGCAGTCCGTGCCCGGAGGGTACGCAACTGGAGCTACAGTCTGGACAAATCAGCGAGGTCCCAGATGTATGACCTAATCCATTTGGCAAGAAAGTGGTTGGAGCCAGACACTTCTACTCCTGCACAAATCCTAGAGAAGGTCGTGATGGATCGCTACCTCCGAGCACTTCCTACTGACCTGCAACGCTGGGTGGGACAAGGTGATCCTAAGAATGCCAACGAACTTGTCAACCTTGTGGAGAGGTTCCAGGCGACTGAGGACTACCTCCGTGATGTTCCTGCAGAATCTTCACCTCCCCGGAGCGCCAGATCTGTGCCGTCAGCTGGTAAGAGACTTCCATCTATTGGGGGACTGTGGAGGGGTGCTGATGGAGGGAAAAGGGCTCAAGTGGTGTCTCAGGGACAAAAGACTGGTGATGGTCCCGGGTGGCTAAGGGGCTCTGAAAAGGACTCCTTGCCAAAGAGACCAGGCCCTATCCAGTGTTGGAGATGCCATGAGGTGGGACACGTGTCGGCCCATTGCCCTCTTACCTCTGAACCCATGGAATGTGACGCTAGCCGGCGTCAGTCGCTATTTTCGGAACCGTCTTGTGCTGCAGTTCCTGGACTAGAGACTGAACCGCAAATCTGCGACATCACAATCAATGACTTTCCTGTTAAAGCGTTAATGGACTCAGGAAGCCTCGTAACCTTGGTGCATGCTAGCCTGGTGGCTGGGGACTTAGAGTCTAAAAAGCATATGAGTGTTGTGTGCATACATGGTGATACAAAAGTGTACCCTATAGTGCTGGCTAAAGTCGGGACTGAACAAGGCACCGTACAATATGAAGTGGGTGTGGTTAAAAACCTCATGCATAATGTAATATTGGGGCGCGATTTTCCTTTATTCTGGGCTCTCTGGGAAAAAAGAAAAATCCCCAAAAGGAGTGAGGATACCTCTAAGGTGGTTGCCTTGTCCACTGTGAATGATAAAACTGTACAGGATGAAAATGATTGTTTTCCTTTGCAGGTCCTGGCTGGGGAGGAGGAGGCTCCTCCCACTGAGCAAAATATACTAGACTTAGAGGTGTCTAGCGATAATTTTGGGGCTGCACAATTACAGGACCCCACTCTCAAAAATGCGAGAGAGCAGGTTGCTGTTATGAACGGGGTACCTCAGGAACCAGATGCTGAAAAAAGATTTCCACATTTTTCGGTGACTAATGATCTTTTCTATAGAGTCAATAAGGTTAAGGATGAGATTGTGGAACAGCTTCTGGTACCTAAGCCGTACCGGCGTCAGGTGCTTGACATGGCACATAACCATGTTCTTGGGGGACACTTGGGGACTGACAAAACGCGAGAGAGGGTTCTCCAGAGGTTTTTTTGGCCGGCCATATATGATGACATTAAAAAATACTGTGAGTCGTGCCCCACATGTCAGGTTAGTGCCCCAGTGTCACATTTTCGCAGTCCTTTGGTTTCGCTCCCTATTATAGAGGTGCCTTTTGAGCGTATTGCCATGGATTTAGTGGGTCCCATTGTAAAGTCAGCTAGAGGACACCAGTATATTTTGGTAGTCCTGGATTATGCGACCCGCTATCCTGAGGCTGTACCCTTAAGAAACACTGCATCTAAAACAATTGCACGTGAGTTGTTTTATATGTTCTCTAGGACTGGGATCCCCAAAGAAATCCTAACTGACCAAGGTACGCCATTTATGTCAAAAGTAATGAAGGAATTATGCAGACTATTTAAAATCTCACACATCCGTACCTCTGTATACCACCCCCAGACGGACGGATTGGTGGAGAGATTTAATAAAACTTTGAAACATATGTTGAAGAAAGTGGTGGCAAAAGATGGGCGTGACTGGGATCATTTATTACCCTACCTCATGTTTGCTATTAGGGAGGTGCCCCAAGCGTCCACAGGGTTCTCACCATTCGAGTTGGTCTATGGTCATCACCCTAGGGGTCTACTAGACATTGCAAAAGAGACATGGGAGAATGAGTCCACCCCATACAAGAGTGTTATTGAGCATGTAGCACAAATGCAGGACCGTATAGCCACTGTAATGCCCCTGGTAAGGGAACACCTCCAGAGGGCTCAAGAGGCCCAAAGTAGAATTTACAACCGGTCCGCAAGAATCAGGACATTCAACCCAGGCGATAGGGTCCTTATACTAGTCCCCACTGTTGAGAGTAAATTCTTGGCGAAGTGGCAAGGTCCCTATGAAATTGTTGAAAAGGTCAGTGAGGTGAACTACAAGGTGCACCAACCAGGTAGAAGGAAGCCTTTCCAAGTTTATCACATAAACTTGATCAAGCCCTGGAAAGACAGGGAATCCTTGGTGGCGACAAATACTGTTAATAATTTGTCACCACCAATCCCTCCAGTCAAGGTAGGTGATACTCTATCAGTGTCACAGAAACAGGAGGCTCAGGAATTTTTACAGAAAAACAAAAACAAGTTCTCTGACCTCCCAGGGCGTACACACCTCATCCATCATCACATTGAAACTGAGCCTAGAAGCAGAGTAAACCTTAAGCCCTATAGGATACCGGAGGCACGTAGGGAAGCCGTATCTGCCGAGGTAAAACGTATGCTTGCTCTGGGGGTAATTGAGGTGTCACAGAGTGAATGGTCCAGCCCAATTGTGCTAATCCCAAAGCCCAATGGAACTTGGAGGTTCTGTAACGATTTCAGAAAGTTGAATGAGATCTCCAAGTTCGATGCGTATCCTATGCCCAGGGTAGATGAGTTGATTGAGAAGTTGGGTAACGCCAGGTACATAACCACCCTCGATCTCACAAAGGGCTACTGGCAGATTCCACTTTCTCGTGAGGCTAAAGAGAAAACTGCATTCTCCACCCCTGATGGGCTATTCCAGTATGTAGTGATGCCATTCGGGTTACATGGAGCGCCTGCAACTTTCCAGAGGTTGATGGACTTGATTCTGCGACCACATCGTGATTACTCAGCTGCCTACCTCGATGATGTGGTCATTTTTAGCCCTGATTGGGAAAGTCACCTCTGTAAGGTACAGGCCGTGTTGGATGCCATAAGTGATGCGGGGTTGACCATAAATGCCGAGAAGTGTGCTCTAGCCCTAGAAGAGGCCAAATATCTAGGCTACATTATTGGGAGAGGGTTGATTAAGCCACAGCTAAATAAAATTGAGGCAATACAGAATTGGCCTAGACCCCTGACAAAGAAACAGGTTAGAGCTTTCCTGGGTATTACGGGGTATTACCGTAGATTTGTGCCGAACTTTGCCTCAGTTGCTGCTCCACTAACTGACTTGACAAAGGGCGGAAAGACAGCAATGGTCACGTGGACCCCAGAGGCCGAGAAGGCTTTCCAAAGCCTTAAGTCGGCCTTGTGCCAACCACCTGTCTTAGTTACCCCCGATTTCAGGCGAGAATTTCTGGTCCAGACAGATGCCTCTAACACAGGCTTAGGTGCAGTACTCTCACAAGTAGTGAATGGTGAGGAGCATCCAGTGACGTACTTGAGTAGAAAACTAACCCCGGCCGAGAAAAATTATGCCATTGTGGAGCGAGAATGTTTAGCAGTAAAGTGGGCCCTAGAATCGTTAAAGTATTACTTGCTAGGCAGGAAATTCAAGTTGGTGACAGACCATGCCCCCCTAACATGGATGAAGTTAAACAAGGAGAGAAATGCAAGAGTGACTAGATGGTTTCTCTCCCTACAAAACTTTAATTTCACTGTGGAACACAGGCCAGGGAAATTACAGGCAAATGCTGATGCATTGTCAAGGGTAAGTTGTCTGTGGGGACAAAAGGCTCAGCCCTCCGGTCTGAAAAAGAGGGGGGGGATATGTAGACATGTCACTGGAGAAGTGATCGAGGGGGTGTACATCTCACCTAGGTTGCTACACAGTGTGAGATGGTAAGTCCAGGATGGATCAGTTTCTCAGCAGCGATATGCTGCTGAGTTGTTATTTAATTTTGCCGGGCCTGGGTTTATATGGAATGGCAGGTAGGTTTGGTAGAGGGACCTGTCATTCCACATCCCCCGATCCAGTTCTGGGTTTGGGATCAGGTGAGCTTTGATCCTAATTAGCCTGGGAAGCTAAAGGCACTGCAGGGTCTGCAGGTGATTGCTCTCAGCCAGGGAATGAACAATCTGTGTGTTGAAGGAAGCTGCAAGCACAGCCACTGCTGGAGCTAAAACTCACCCTGCGATATCCAGGTGAAAGACGCTGTGTTTGTAAGTGTCAGATAGGTGAGCAGAACCTGTTAGTAAGCGCCCAGCCGGGCTAGGACTTTTATTTTTGTTGTACTTAGAAAGCACGGTGTTGCTGTATATTTTGTTTGCTGGACTGTTTGTACCACGAATAAACGCCAAGATCTGCTTTATAAATTCCAAGTCTGCTGTGAACTGTGTCCAAACACACCCTACCCCGGGAAGATCCCTTACAATATATATATATATATATATATATATATATATATATATATATATATATATATAGAGAGAGAGAGAGAGAGAGAGAGAGAGAGAGAGAGAGAGAGAGAGAGAGAGAGAGAGAGAGAGAGAGAGAGAGAGAGAGAGAGAGAGAGAGAGAGAGAGAGAGAGAGAGAGAGAGAGAGAGAGAGAGAGAGAGAGAGAGAGAGAGAGAGAGAGACAAACAAGCAAGCAAACAGACATCATAGCAAGCGTTCAAGCAAACTAAACTATTTCTTGAGCCTCAGATATACCTCTCAGAGAGATCATAAAGTGTCTAAAGTATTTAAAGTGAAAGTACAGATACTGAAGAGAGAAATATATCTACCATTTTATGTAGAATGACAAGATTGAACAGTTGAACCGCTGTTTGTTATACTTTATTCAACACATGTTTGTACGTGCACTGCCTGCTGCTAAATTGCCAGTGTTATATATGAAGAAAAGCTGAAGTTAATAAAGAAGATATCATGCTCTTTAAACCTACTGCTTCCATAGAACAGTGCTAGAGGAATTATAGAGTAAGAGATAGTCCTCTTTGGACTAAAAGGTCAGAGATTAAAATTCTTCTAATGCCACAGCGCATAAGGCACTTCATAGTGCTGCGCCTGCCACACTTGACGCTCTTGCTGCCGTCCGTATCTCCACTACCATTGGTTACCAACTTTTGGATTGTTCCTCAACTACGTTTCTGCCTATTGCGACCACTTGTTACAGACTTTTGGCTTGTTTACTGACTAAGCTGCTGCTTGATTCTTGCCTGCTATATCAGCTACTGGACCCCGGCTTGCTCACCTCCTGGTGGGGCAATCCTGAGGACTGTGGTACTAACATGTAGCAAAACCCATCTGCACCATCAGAAGCTCTGGTGAACACCAGTTAGCGATTAGAATCTGCTCCTTGGGTGTGCCTGTGTTGTCCTCCAGGGTAACCTACTCTTGCACTTATCCAACTGGTCAGTGGGAGCCTCTATACTGCTATAGCTACTAGACTTCAAGCCTGACTCCTGACTGTGGCAACTATATCCAAAACTGTCTTGGTATTAAAATGTGGGTTTGTCATCTTAAACCTTGGCCTTACCACACAGACAACCATAGACCCAGAGTTGGCATGCAGCCAGTAAAGTCAGAAAATGCTGAACTTCTGCTCTGACCACTGTTTCATTAACTAGTGAAACCAGGATGACAATACAGTCATGGAGCCAGCAACTTAAAAAACAGTCAGCAGTCACAGTTCCCATATTTCCGTGCTTACACGTTCACTATAACACCATTTAGTCATACAATCATTGAAAAATGGCAAGGAAATGCTCCCACAGGAACGAAAGAGGGGCACTCAAGTCAGTTTCAGCCTCTATTGGAGGTCTAATAAGGAGGCATGTAGTGGAAGGGTGTTGAAAGACTTAGGGTAGCCCTTATTTTTCCTTTCACAAGTTTGTGTTTTGCTATTAGCTTACCGCTGCATCCAGAATGCTATGCAGTGTAATGTTCTGTCTCTTTGTCCTATGAACAATTAATTTCCATCTTTAATTGTATGTATGGGTATCGATAGTGCTGGGTACTAGGGACCCATGCCCAAGGTCACAGACGCCTGTTTTTTCTGATATGCTCCACATCAGCTCTTGATATGTCTTTTGAACAGGTAAGGGAAATTCTGGAAGGACTTACCTCCGCTCTTAGGTCCACTGGTAAGGAGGACGTGAAATGTTTATACTGGATGTAAGTTTATGGTTGAAGTTGTTTGATATGCTGGGAAGTGGGGAGGGGGGGTATTGCTGGAGGCATAGTTAGGAGAAATGTTAGTGTTGATGGGGACTGTTGTGTCTTGGAGGGGAGAGGGACTGTTGGAGGTGGACTTTGTGAAATTTGTACTGAGGGGAAAAGTTTGATTGGTAAGGGGGAGTTTTTGGTGCGAGAGGGAGGTGTTACGTACTCCTGACCCCAGCACACTGGGCATTGCATACTCTAAATGTCTGCACAGTGTGTGTTACATACTCCTGACCAGTGTTGGTCCTCTTACTTTAAAAAAGTAATTAGTTAAGTTACACATTACTTCTCCCAAAAAGTAATTGCGTTAGTAACTCGGTTACTACATTGGAAAAGTAATTAGTTACTCAGCAAAGTAACTGTGACAGGGGTGGCAGCGGTGGTACTTGAGGGGGTGGCAGCGGTTATACTTTAGGGGTGGCAGCGGTGGTACTTGGGGGGTGGCAGTGGTGGTGGTGTACAGTACTTGGGGGGGTGGAAGCGGTGGTACTTGAGGGAGTGGCAGTGGTGGTGTACTGGGGGGTGGCAAGCAGTGGTGGTACTTGGGGGGGTGGCAGCGGTGGTGGTGCCATCCTCTCCCACCACCACCTCTGCCTCTTACTGATCCCATCTCCCACCACCACTGATGTCATCCCTACCATATCCCCCATCACCTCTGTTGTAGAAGTGATGGTGGGTGGGTAAGAATGGGATCAGTAAGAAGCAGAGGTGGTGGAGGACTTGGGATGGATCGATTTCACTGCAATTCGAATCATCAGACAGTCACTTACTTGAATGCCTCCAGGGATGCCTTTCCTCATGGGGAGAGAGAGAGAGACCCTCCCCTTCACTCGATTGGTGTCAGCTGGTCAGCTGACTTAATTTTTCAGTGTCTGCCCCGCCTCCCTACATTCTCTCTCTCTGGATAGTCCAGACAGTCTCTCTGAGTCTCAGCCTCTTCTCAGCTCAGCGGACGGAAGCCCCCCTCCCTGCGGCGCAACGAACGGACAGGCAGCGCGGCCACGGCGGGCCTCCCAGGTGGTAGATGTAATTGCGGTAACGCCGCCCAAGTAATGGGAACTGAGTTACCATGAGGGGAAGAGTAATCAGTTAGATTACTCATTACCCTCTAAAGTAACTACGTTAAGTAACTCAGTTTATTTTAACTGAGTTACTTACATCACTGCTCCTGACCCCTCTATTCTATACATTATATACTCTTGACCCTTGAACTCTGTTAAACACAGCTGGCTTCTGTACTATATTTTACACTACACACTTCTGACTATACTGTAGTCATTTTTTCAGAAGTTGCTGATAGTTAAGAAGTGCCTGACTTGTGTAATGAAACACTTCTTTAAGGTGAGCTCTGACAAAGTATTAGCTCTATGATCTGTGTACAGAAAACCATATACAATGAAAGATTTCTTTTTCTTTTTTTTATAAATGTGCTGTGGTTTAATCATGACTGAAACTGATATTTATGGCAAAAATCATATTTTATGTATAAAAGAATTATGTCATATGTGATCCGTGTGCTCAGTGGGAAGTCTTAGGTTTTTGTTACCATACCCCTTTAAACCCCTTCCATTTTTATTGCAATATGGCCACACCCACAGTTCCCTCTGGCACACTTCATGCACCACATCCCTACCCTCCTCAGGGTGCTCTGCCACACTCATCTCTTCCCTGATCTTGTGCCGTGTTTCACCTGGAATGCAAGTGTCAGAGAAAATCAGGAGACAGCTCTTCTGGTCAGTACTGGTGACTAGGGGACATTTTGCCTAACTGGTGTGGCTTTAATTTGCAAAGAAACACATAGCTCAGTGTTCAAACAACAAACTGCTGTGCTTAAGATAAGCCACATGCACCTGCATGTTCTCTTCTCCCACTGCCCATTCCTCTTGGCACCACATTTCTATAGACCTTTTTACTAACCTTCTTTCCAATGACTGTAGTTTTTTTTGGGTAGTGATAGAGTGCCTATCAAAGTTGGCACTTTCCATTCCCTCACTGCCCTCTGCAGTAGTTCCAATGCCTGTCTTCATTCAGGAAATCTTCAGACATTATAAAATACTAACCCACATTATCTCAGACCATGGGATGCAGTTTACATCCCGCTAATGGAAAGGACTCTGTAAGTGGTTGGATATCATCCAGAAATGAATGGACAAAATGCAAGGGTCAGTCAATATTTGGAACAATACCTTTGTGTCCTTGTGTCTTCTTGTGATGATGATTGAGTTTCCATTCCGACTTGTAAAAAATTTGCTCACAAAAATCATCTTTACGCTGGTAAATATGTGTGGTTAGGCATGGCATGGGAGGAGGTGCCATGGAAAAAGTGAAGGGGGGGGGAATGTAAGAGAAAGTAAGTATCCTTTTTAGGGTGGGGCTCCACCATGTCTCCAGGCAGATTGGGCTTGACTTACTTTCCCCCTTCAGGATATATATATATTGGGGCTGGGGCTACTAGTTTGGGGCATGGGAATGAGGACCATGGAGAGCTCCAATAGATAGTGGTAAGCAGGCCATGTGCCTCCATTCAATTGGTCCCTGCCTTGGGCCTAATTATTTTGATACCAGGCAGATACCTGTGAGTGTAGCCAATGGTTCATTGAACACTCGTAGGTCAGTCTTTGCCATATACCTCAGGGGGATTGTTGGATGCAGTGGAAAAGATGCTGAAAGTTTGTACCCCCTTTGAATCCATTAATCTGTAGATCAGTTTTAACCATTCAGCAAAATAACCATAAAAGTTTCTTGACTAGACATTTTGTTACTGAGCAAGCTGGCATGAGTTTAATGCAGTGTATGATGTCTCTAAAACCTTGTGTGGCCCTGTGCATGGTGATACTGATATCCTTCCTTTTAGCTCTCAGGGTGTCAGGCAGAGCATTGAAGATTCCAAAGCTGTTCTGGAGTGTAAGAGAGAGAGAGAGCGAGACAGAGAGAGAGAGAGAGGGGCTGTGATTTTAAAGCTCTGTACAAATTAAGTCTCTGAAAACATATAGGTTAACCAGGTAAACTGCCCATGGACTGTGAGGTTGCTGTTGTTTAGGGCCATGTGGCCATCTCTAACCTGGCAGGCCCCAGAATGTGCATATTGGTGATCAGCCTCCAGATGTAAGAAATAAGGTAACTCAGCCTCTTCCGTTCATGGTCTACTGTAGGCTCCCTGGTATGGGAACTCACTGGCTTATCAACTGCCACTAGAGAGCTCTAAAGATTTGGTGCAGCTGGCAGAATCAGGTTACCTGATCTCTGGTTGGAAGGAATGTATCCAACTTGCCTAATGGCTACTTACAGGGAAGCAGAACTGAATAAATATGGTGAGCAGCCTGCTTGGATAACCACATGCACTGATCTGCCAGTGAAATTGATTGCAAATTTTTAGCTGCAAGCATTTTTTGCCTACCTTGGAAGAAACCAAGCGAAGAGGAAGTGAAGCTTTGCAGAAGATTATCATTAGTGCAAGTCATTGACCTGAATACAGGACTAAGGTTTATGCCCAGGACGGGACTGGTACAATGCAGGTATGGGGTAAGCACAGTGTGGGGCCTGCAAAGTGTTCCTGTTTGAGGCAGTACCGAAGAGAGGCAAGCTCTGGGACTTAAGTGTCATGGGATAATGGTGTGGGATGAGATACCAGCTAGAGTGTTGTGAGCTCTCAGGCTTTCAGCTGCAGAGGTCCTGAATTGCTGTAGTCAGAGGATCTTTGTGGCAATTCCCCTGAGCAGGCAGGAAGCGAGTAATCCCACAAGCGAGTACTCCCACAGGGAGCTCGAAGAACCAAACCAGATTGCACAGACAAAAGTGTACCCATTGTAGTCCTAGCTGTTAGGCTGTCAAAAAATTGGTACAGGATACTGTTCTGGGATCAGTTTTCAACCCAGAGAGTTTGGAACAGTTTACTCCTTGTGGCACAGTTGCAGAGAAAAGCTGGAGTACTAACTGTGCTGATGAGTAAAGGGTGTCAGGGGCGAAAATGTTCACCAAAACTGTCTGGAAGGGTTTTACTCCTGAAGAAATATTCTGTGTATCTGATGTCTTTTTGTGCAGAGATTTAAATTGCGAAAGGATGCATGGCTTGGTGCCATTCATGCAGTGACCCCAGAGCATCCGTGGCACCCAGTGACCCTGCAGCACCCTGTATCAACCAATGACCCCAAAGCATCTTGTGACAACCAGTGACCATAGGCTCCCCATTGACTTTCATTTAGCCCAGAGCACCCTGCCTTACCCTATTGACCCTAGAGCATCCAGGGACACCCTGTAACTGCCATTTACCAGAGCTTCCTGCATCCCTCAGTAACTTCAGAGTGTCCTGTGTCACCTAGTATTTCTAGAGCAGTATAGTGTTTCACCCAGTGTCCCCAGAACATCATGTGTCACCCAGTGACCCCAGAACATCTTACCCAGTGACCCTGGAGCATCCTATGTTACGCAGTGACCACAAAGCATGTTGTGTCATTCACCCACCCTAAAACACCCTATGTCATCCTATGGCTCCAGTGCCCCCTGAGCACCTTTGTGATACCTGCAGCCACAGGCCCACTCCTGTATCCCCCGGACTGTCTCTCAGGGGAAAAGAACATCAGTCTGTGGCATGCTCAAAGTCTTTCACAAACCTAGCAATGCCCCTGATTGCATGACTTTATGATATATACTATGCACATTTTTTTTTATAGAATTATGATATATTATGAATTGTACTACTATGTGTTTGTTTTGTTTTTTGATATTCATCTTTTTTTCTATGCCTGACATCTGGATGCTAATGCTTGTGTTGATCATGAGATTATTGTATTCCTCCCCCCTCCTGCTCCCTGTTTTGTCCCCCCCCCCTTCCTCTCCTCCCACCTTTCCTCTTCCTTTCCTTCTTTTCCCTACAACCCAATCCTTCCCTCTCCCCCCCCCCTTACTCTTCCCACCCTCTCCCCCTTGTTTTCCGGTCCTCCCCCCTCCTATTTCTCCCTTTTCAACAAAAAAACCCTCTCTCTTCCCCCCTTTCCCCCTATCTCGTCCAGCAGTTCCCTTCACCACACTACACACAACCTTAAATCCTAATTTCACTTTTATTTCTTTATATTTTTCATATATATTTTTTATATTTTAATTATAATGTTCTTCAATTTTCCACAATTAATCAATACATTTTCACACTTTTATCCACTTATCACCCACTGTCTTCCACCTAATCAAACCTTCACAGTCAGATCCTTTCACTTGAAACTTAATCACCCCAGTTACATCCTAACATCACCTCACCTGCAGTTTTCTTCAAGTACATAGTTCACCCATTTCATCTGCCTTATTCCATTCAGATTCCAGCCCATTGTTCTGTTAGTCCCCCCTAAGTCCCGGTAGATTCCCCTTATTGGTGATGCCTTGTGCCTGCTGGGATATGGGTAAGCATATGTACATATAAATACATTGTTTAACTGAAATATTGTATTAAACACTGTTACCTTTTATGTGTTTGGTCAATTATATTGTCATTGATCATTTGTCAATAAAATTACAGATATTCTCCTGATGGAGCGGCATTAGTCCGCAAAACTAGTTGAGATGTTATCCGTGATCAACTATCCCACTGTGATCTTCCCCGGTTGGGGATTATTATCTTGGTGATACAATTGGATTGTTACCAATACTTTTAACCTGTAACTGATTTTGTTATGTGTTATTAATCTTGTATCAATAAACTTTTGTGGGGTGTGGCCAAGAGCGGCATGTGAGAGGACGTGTCTCACAGCGCTCCCGCACAGAATCCTTCACAGATCCTTCTCCTGGCTGGCTAAAACGCCGGTCTGTTGGCATAAAAAACTGCAGGACTCACCCCAGATGGTACCTTTCCTAGGCTCACAGACAGCAATGCTGACCTGTAAACAGACGGAGAACGGAGGCCTGTCCAAAATCCAAGATGGAGCCGTCCCGCCGTTCCCCAGGACCTCACGAGAAGCTGACAAGCTGAAGGAAGTGAGTAAACCTCCCAAAACCCCCAAACAGACCGGGAAAGACCCCCCTAAAGACACGAGATACTACACACAGAAAATGGCGGGGCAATCTACACAGGGGGGGAGACATGGATGCCACCCCAGCCATACTGCATGCAGCCCTAGCAGGGGAGCGGAGCTCACAGACCCAAGCTGAATCCAGGGACTCTGGCACTCCTGACATGGATATGGAGGAAGGGGGGGGGGGGAGGTGCCCCTGCAGCCCACGCTGGCAGACATCCTGAGAGCAGTGCACAATTGCACAGCCTCTGTGTACACATTACAGGAGCAATTTGGAGGCATGAAGGAGGAACTGGGTTTCATCCGCCATGATAGAGGATAAAATAGCCCCACTTCAAAGAGACTCCCAAAATACAGCTCGAATGGACAGGGCCAATGAGATCAAATCTTACAATTTTGAAAATCGCATGAGGAGAAACATTGTGTGCATCATGGGGTTGCCGGAGAAAACAGAGGGCAGGGACCCCCACAGAATTTGTGGAAAAATGGCTGCTAGACATTTTGGGGAGGGAAGCCTTCACCTCACTTTTTTCAGTGGAAAGAGTCCACAGAGTACTGTCTAGACCTCTCCCACCTGGCCATCCACTCCGTACACTACTGGCCAAGGTCGTCAACTATAAGGACAAGGAAATCATACTCCACGTATGAAAAGCAAGAGAAAGCAAAAGAAAAAGGTAATATCACATTTAATGGGGTACGCATCTCTTTTTACCCTGACTACTCAGTGGAAGTGCAGAGACGCAGAGCGAGATTCGCAAAAGTAAAGAGATGACTACAGCAGCTGCAAGCACCGTACGCCATGCTGTTCCCGGCACGACTTCACATTACAGCAAGAGGTCAAGCACACTTTTTTGAATTGGCCACAGATGCCTCCTCCTGGATAGATGCTAATGAACATGCCATTCACCAGATCAGAAGAGCTGTAGCGGAGGGAGACTGACTGCCATACTTGAGACCCTTCAAGGAATGGTGAGCAACATGATCTCCATTTTTTTTATTTGGTTTCCTGCATAAGATGCTGATGACTCAGCTGGGAGCCTCAACATTCTTTCCTTCCAGCGTTGAGAGCAATGTGAATTGTGCGATTATCGCAAACTTAATTGGAAAGCACCATTCGGCCCCCATGAGGGATGCAGGCTATGCCAATCATGGAAACCCTCATTTTGTTGTTTGGGTTTCTGCCTTATGTTTCAATGCAGTTCAAGCCGCCAGATTTTCTTGCAAATCGTAGGCAGGTGTAAGTTTGTCCAGTCACATTTGTAAGGAAGACTCTAAAGCTTTTTGTCTGAGCAACATGTTCAAGATTGAAATAATCTGTAGTTATAGTTCCAGAACTAGCTACCTCAACACCGCTCATCGCACCATTACCACAATGCTATGCAGGCTTGTCAGTTACTACCCAGCTGCTCTATTAGTGCCCAAGAAAGAACTAGCAACACCCAGAGAACGAGAGGCTCAGGCCTCCCCACACCATTCTATTTCTGACTCTCACCTTTACAGATGACTACTGTCCTCATGTTGTCCTGCAACATTAGAGGTCTCCAGGACCAACTAAAACGCACCATGGTTTCCACAGTTCTCCGGAAACATGCCCCAGCAATTTATTGTCTTCAGGAGACTGATTTGGTTCCCGAAACGGTATCTTGTATTAACTATGTATGGCTGGGTGGGGGATATCACTCTACGCACACTTCCTTCTCTAGGGGGATGAGCGTACTAGTGCACAGTTCGGTCTACTTTCAGGTATATGACCAACTTGTTGACACTGAAGGGGGATATGTTATCCTAGAATGTAAAGTATACCAAATGAAATGTATTTTAGCTCCTCTGTATACCCCACCCCCCTTTGACTCAGAGGCATTGAGAACACTCCTGGCCTTCCAACTGACCCACCCTGACCTACCGCTGATAGTGGTGGGGGACCTGAACTGCTACATGGGCCCCATCCTGGACAAGCACCTGCCCCCAGGGAGCAGCCGCAAAATCGCCCAAATGGCACTGCGGAAGTTTGCTGACAAGGTGGGATGGTTGGATCCATGGGGGGACCATAACTCACTGCAGAAACAATTCTCATGTTTTTCAAAGACACATATGTCCCTATGGAGGATAGATCTGTCCCTTTGCACAGCCCAAACGTCCCACTTTATACAGGACATCCAATACCTGGGCAGAGGCATCTCTGACCACTCCCCATTAATTGGTGCTCTTTGCACCAGACAGGGGAGAATGGTGAACACTGCTAACCTAATCAAGCAAAAAATGGTTGAATACTATTCAGACCTCTATAGGTTCGGAGCCGAGTATACGGCGTCAGAACTAGAGCCATACCTGCAGACCACTGATATGCCATGCCTCTCTGCTTCCCAGAGGGCGCTGTTGGATGACCCGTTCACTATAGATGACTTACAAGAGGCAATAGCCCTCTCCCCCAATTCTAAAGCCCCTGGGGATGGCGGCCTCCAGACTGAAATATATAAGCAATAAGGTGGGGCTATCCTTCCCCACCTTCTTAGAGTGCTTAACTCTGCTAGGACCAGTCTAAGACTACCAGTATCCATGAGAAGAGTGAATATTGTCCTTGTATTGAAATCGGGGAAGGACCCACTAGACCCGGGCTCATATGGACCAATATCGCTACTACAAAGTGACATCAAAATCCCCTAAGACTCAATAAGGTGATCTCCTCCATAATACACCCGGACCAATCAGGCTTTATCCCCCAAAAATCCACTGCCATAAACCTCCACAAACTCTTTCTTAACCTTCAAGTCCAACCAAATAATACGGGGGACAAGGCGCTACTGTCGGTGGATACCCATAAAGCATTCGACAGCATAGAGTGGCAATACCTATGGGCAGTTTTGGGCAAGTTCGGCTTCGGAGACATGTTTGTCTCCTGGGTCAAACTGGGTTTAATAGTACTGTGTTGTTGGTGGTGGGGTCGGCGGCATACAAAGTTTTGTATGTGGACATGGGGAATAGCCGGATGGTGGAGTCATCACCCACACCAGTTCTACAGATGGCTCCAGAATGGTGGTTTGGGCTTTCCACCTGCAGAAGACAAAGTGGCTGGTCTTCCGTTTGTGTTCATCGCTGATGAAGCGTTTGGGCTAGGGGAAAATCTGATGAGGCCATTTCCCATGAGGACCCTCACCTCGGACCAGAGGGTTTTTAACTACCGGCTGGTCAGAACCAGAAGAGTGGTGGAGAATGCTTTTGGCATAATGGCCAGTCGGTTCCGCCTATTTCTGACACCAATCCATACGACGGAATATAAACGGAACCATATTGTGCTTGCATGCTGCATTCTGCACAATTATCTACGAAAAAATGCAACGAAATATGTGACCTCAGTCGGGACTGAGGCCAGCTTTCCTGATCCTTCAACCCTGATGACACTTGAAGCTGGCCGTACTTGCTTGCCCCCCCATAGCACCCGCGAAGTGAGACAAAAATATCTGAAGTACTTTGCGGGTAGGGGGGCATTGTTATGCCAGCAAATGTGTGAAACATTTTTAAGATACATATTTATTTTAAACTGAACTGATATTTCATTTGATTTACTGCTTGTGTTTCTTTTAGCCGTCGCCTAGGTTCTCCAATGGGCTTTTCTTTTTTGGCCATTTTCTTCAATAGTGCAAACTTAATTTTTTTGATACATGATGTAACAATCTCTTCTTAAGCTACCTATTATGTTGTGGGTCTGCTACACACACACACATTGTTTTTGTTGTTAATGCATGTAATGCATTAATGATTAAAATATTCATACCTTTCTTGAATTAATTGTTTGGAGTCCCTAAAATGGCCTGATTGGGGCCAATTTTAGAGTACTGTGTGGGTATTTACTTAAGGCAAATCCACTTTGCACTATAAGTGCACTGAAAGTTAGTTTTGAACAAACCAATATCTTTGATGTATAACATTTTTATGGTTGACATTAGAAATAGCCTTTTTTTGATTAAACAGGCATGTTTAAAACCATAACATACACAACTCAGGAATTACAAAGTTTAACTTTGAAAAATTTAAGGCAATATCAGACATTAGTATGCCCAAACTGTGTTGATCTTGCCTTCATCAGATGGGGTGATGTTACCCCTGTAAAAGCCACATTTTGAAGATGCACACAAATTAGGAGTCAAAATGTGGATTTCTCTCCTGATCCCATACCTAATGTCAACATGTGCTAGCTCCCATCATGGGGGATCAATGGACATGTTTCAGGGTGCAACCCCTTCCTTTCACCTACTTGAGTTGCGAGGAAGGGGTTGCACCCACAAAACACGTACATTGATATCCCGTGATGGCCGATAGCACGTGTTGACACACTGTGTGCATCTTCAAAATTTGGCTTTCTAATTACTTTAAAACTTAATTTAAAAGAACAAATTCCATGACAAAATGGTACAATTTTTGTGTGTTTTAGATTCTGCCTAAAACATTAATAATGTTCTTCATTTTTCCTTGAACATCATTGATGTTTTCCTTTATCTTTCCTAAATCACGATTGCACACCATGATCTCCCCAATGAGGACGTGTGCACTTGCAGTGGTGAAATGAGTTTCCTCTTCCACAACATCCACATCACCTAAAAAAAAACAAAAAAAAACACTGTGTATTAGAAATATGTAGGCATAAATCTATTACCTGATCTGATTACCGGTCTCAGACACTCACCTGTTGTGGTCACTATTTCACCCAATTCATGTACCTCGGAATGCACATCTTCAGGTTGTGGTGTGAGGATTTTCCCTTCTTTAGGAGGTGTGGTGTTCTTGGTGTCCTCTGATGTCCCGAGTCTCTTGTTCTATGCGAATAAAAAAAAAAGGTATACTTGGCACACAGATATTTGAGGCAAGAAATAGTAATATGAAACATTGCTTAGAAGTGTCGTACAATTGTCTGTTTTGGCAGAGTTCCAAGCTGAAGACATGATTTTTTTCCCTTTCTTCAAGCTGGAATACTTACTTTTTTTGGTAAAGTTTCACACATGGAGACACCCCTAGTATCCACTGGAGCACCTGTGTGGGACAACCTAAAAAGGGTGTTCTGGTGTCCCACCCTCTCCTTACACTGAATCAAGTTTGCCTTTCATTCTAGTTAAAACACATCTAGACAACATTGTAATAAACTTATTTTAATACAAATAGGCCTGAACAAATGTAGTTAGCTTGCATCTGTCAAAAAGATCGTATTAGTGGGCAAATGAACGATGTTTACTACAAACGATTACTGTCCCCAAGAACCGGAAACTTGCCATTTTAAACGCCATTTTTTTTTACGTTGAACAAAGGTTTTTATTAATCAACTGGTGCATACATGTTATGTTTGCTTTGCATATAAACTTGGTAACTTATACAATGAATGATATACATTCTGTAATTAAGATAACAGGTACATTGTTTTGCCATGTGGGTACATTCTGTGAGTATACATTTAGTATATAAAAACTACATATTGAGACATGTGTCTGAGTATTTATTCCAAGCTGATTTGGTTTTATTATACACAGGTATCAGACTCCTGGAGCCAGCGGTCCCATATCTTGTTATATTTGTTGGAGCAACCTCTGTTAAATATGTATCTCTTATATGGCATGGTATTGTTCCCTTCAATTTTCTATTCTACTATCTTGGGTGGTGTTTGTCCCATCCATTTTTTAGGTATAGTTTTCTTTGCTGCGAACAGCATCTCATGAAGAAATGTTTTTGCATATTTATCAATCGTGTCTGGTAGTATTCCAAGAAGACATTGTTTTGGGTCTAATGCTAGGGGTGAACCTATTATATCATGTAGAAATGTCACAATTTGCTTCCACAAGCCTTGTATCTTGGGGCCCGTCTCTTGCCCACACATCAGGCATGTTGTAGATTGGGTGTGTTTGTATCTTGCCACTCTAAGGGGGGTGAGGTATGCCCTATGTAAAATGTAGAGTTGTGATAGTCGATCCGATAGTTTAGGGGATACAGCCTTACAGGACTCTAGTGCCTCCACCCACTCCCCGTCCTCTATTGGTCTCACCTCTCTCTCCCCTCTGGGTTTCAGATTGTATGCTATTTTAGTAGAGATGGGGGTGGAGAGCATATTATAGAATGCTGAAATTAGTTTGTGGGGGTCTATGTTCTTAATTACTGCCATGATAACATTGGGTGTACGGTGTGTGGTAGAGTCAGGAAATTGTGATTGTGCTGCATGGCAGAGTTGTAGGAATCTAAAAAACATTCGGTTTTGAATTATAAATTCTTCTTTAAGTGAATCAAAAGTTTTAAGGCATCTGACTTTTAGTAGGTGATGTAAGTAAAATATTACCTGCTTGAACCATATGTTTGTGTCATGTATTTTAGTGCATTTGGGGAGTTTCTTGTTGTGCCATATCGGCGTGTAGTTGTTGTATTGCTTAATTTCAAGTTTGGAAGAGGCTAAGTCCCATATTTTCCTATAGAGATATAGCATGCTTTGTCTATTTTCCCCAGGTTCCGTCCCTCCTGAGCCTGAAGTTATTGCATATATTGCATCCTTGGTGCGTTGTGCCCATTTTGGAGATAAGAGCGTGAGGAATCTCTCACTATCCATTTTATCTATGTGAAAGAGCTGTGACAATTGTGATGCAATATAATATAGATTGAAGCCATCGAGAGCCGTGCCTCCGAGGTCAGTTGGGTTCTTGAGAGTGTGCCACGCTAGTTTGTGTCTGTTGGTTTCCCACACAAAGGGCTTAAGAAAGGCCTCCAGAGATATGAAATGTTTCAGGGGTAAGTAAACTGGGGTATGCCAAAGAACATACAATATTTTAGGGAGTAGGACCATTTAAATTAAATTTATTAATGCGACCCCAGATCCCAACTGGGAGTCTGGACCAGACCCATACTTTTTTAGTTTTAACCAGGGAAAGGAGAGGTTCTATGTTAAGGGATGTGTAGTCTGTAGGGGATCTGGATATATGAATCCCTAGGTATTTAAAGTGGTTGTAAACCCTTTACAACTACTTTAACCTACAGGTAAGCCTAGATTAAGGCTTACCTGCAGGCGCTTGAAATATCTCCCAGACCCCGCCAGAGTTAGAAAGGGCACGCTGTGCCGTTTCTAGCTCGAGTCATGCCGTTAAAGGTGGCTCCCGACGTCACGCGACTCCGGCCAGTCACAGAGCTGGAGTTCGTGGCCCCGGAAGGAAGAGGGGTGAATAGTAGCCCATTATGCTTTACCTTTGCAGGGAAACAAAGATGAAGTAACACCCACCAGGGTTTACTTCCTCTTTAATGACATCAACTCTCTGTAATGGTAGTCCTGCTTGGGATTCTGGGGGTGGGAAGCTGTTGATTGGGAGGATTTGGAACTTATCCCAATTGATTTTCAGTCCTGAAAATATTCTAAATTGTTCAATTGTGTGGAGTGTGGTATGTAAAGATGGGCCTGAGTCTGTTAAATATAACAACGTGTCATCTGCATACATACAGATTTTTTCAAATAAGGAACCCATCCTCAATCCTTTAATCTCTGGATTTGCTTGGATGGACATCGCAAAGGGTTCTGCCGCAAGGGCGTATAACATATAGGGGATAGAGGGCAGCCCTGTCTCGTGCCTCTACTGAGGTCAAACATTCAAGACGGCCACCTGTTGGCAACCACTTTGGCCTTGGGTGCCTGGTATAGTAGTTGAACCCACTTAATATATTTGGGACCGAAGCCATATCCCTCCAAATATCTCCAGAGATACCTCCACTCCACCGAGTCGAAGGCTTTTACTGTGTCCAGCGTTACTACCGTTCGTGAACCAACCTCCTCATGTGTGGCCTGTATATTTATGTATAATTTCCTCAGATTAAACGAGGTATTGCGACCAGGCATGAAGCCTGCCTGGTCTACGTGTATTAGGGATAAGATGACCTGATTGAGCCTTATACTTTGGTCGGTATTTTGATAACAATCTGCAATAGGGATATTGAGTGATAAGATTCTGGATATCCTGGATCTTTTCCTAGTTTGGGGATGAGGACTATTGTTGCATCTTTCATGGATGGAGGTAATGTACCAGATTCAAAGAGATGGTTGTATAAAGCTAATAATTTGGGGGTGAGTATTTTGCTAAATTGGGAATAGAATTCAATTGGGAGCCAATATGATCCTGGGGATTTAGACCTGGCGAAACTGGCTATGGCAGTTGTGATTTCGTCTGTAGTGAGGGGTGCCTCTAGAAGGTCTACATGTTCCTTTGTCAGCTGCGGAAAAGTCACCCCCTCCAGAAAGAGGGACATCAATTGCACCTCAGTGGGAGCTGTCGTTTTGTACAGGTCAACAAAGAAGTCTCTAAACATGGAGGTTACCGTAAGTGGGTCTGTTATTTGTTGTCCTCCAGGGCCCTGTAGTGTGATAACCACCGGGAGTCTATCTCCACTCTGCACCAAGTACGCCAATAAGTTGCCTGCTTTTTCCCCATATTCAAATGTTTTTTGTTTAAAGAAAAAGTTTTTGCCTTGCTTTTTGAAATTGTAACTGGGTGACTACTCTAGTTTATAGTTTAAGCTGGTTTGCATTTGCGGGAGTCGGGTGGTGGCAAAGTCTCTCTCAGAAGTTAACAGGTCTGCCATCACCTTATCAAAGGCAGCGGCGGAGTCTGCTTTAATTTTATTGATACCAATAGTTAGCGCTGAGCAAGCGAATAGATTAAAGGAGTCCCATACTGCAGAGGGTGATGCTGAGCTGTCATTCTCCGCAAAGTATAGTCTTCACTTATTCACATGCTCATCATCCTCTGGTAGGAATGAGAGCCAAAATGGATTTAAATGCCATGATCTTGGTGGTTTGGTGATGGGGACGCTTAGTGTGATCCAGTGGGAACTATGGTCTGAAAGTATTCTGGGACAGAATGCAGCCTCTAGTAGTCGCAGTATCAGTCTGTGAGAAATTAATATAAAGTCTATGCGGGACCTGGAATTATGAGAGGATGAGAAACAAGAGTACGATTTTGTATGTGGGAACTTATGACGCCAAGTGTCTGTTAAATGAAAGGTCAAATGAACTTATAAAACCTAGTTTTGTTGGGAGCGTTTGGGGTGGGTGAAGTCAGTTGGTACTTGTCTAAGGTTGGATTTAGTGTGGTATTAAAATCGCCCAGCCATACTGCAGATATTGCAGGATGGTGGGCCATGAATGACAGTCCCTCTTTGATTATGGTGATGTTAAACCGAGGTGGCATATAGAAAGCCAGTATGAGGAGGAGTTCACCGTATAGTTTAGCTAGGAGAAATACTTATTGCCCCTGTGGATCAGTGGATAGTTCACATAACTCAAAATGTACAGCTTTAGCTATCAAGATTGAGACTCCCCTGGCATGAGATGTGGTAGAATGAAACGCCTATCCAACCCATGGGCGGATCTGGATGCTCCCCTTAACATGCGTCTCCACTGAGGCTATCACATCGGCATGCTGTTTCTTGAGGAATGTGAAGACTGCTGCATGCTTAATTTTCTTGCGCTTGCCCTTCACATTTCACATAAGAAATTTTAACAATGCCATGGGTATAACTTTTTAGAATCAAATGACAGTTATGTTAGGCAATTTTCCCTCTGTGCATGAACCACTTAGGTTCCCAACAATCAGACATGGATGTATCAACATGTTATCACAGAACATATATGGACACTCACATGGATATAGCTTTCGGAATGTTACCTGTTTTCTGAAGTTAGTATGCACAATCAAGTTCAACAAAACTGTAAACGAATTAACTCTCACCTCCCTCCCTGCCCTGCACCTTCCTGAACTGGTGTGGGCGTATTCCCTTAACTTGTGCCTTCCAATTGGGAACCATATCACACTCCAGGTTGCGTAGAAGATTTAGTACAACTGGTTGAGTCTCTGGGGTCTGGGTAGGTCAAAGGATATTATCCATATCAGTAGATCAGGGTAGGTCACAGTTTTTCGATCCCCTTGCTTTCTGTAAAAGGCATCAATCGTGCTCCAGAGGACACTCCAATTAACATGATAATGTTTCCCAGTGGTGTGTGGGGAAAAGTCTCGCTGCACAGTGCATGTGGGTGGTAGGACTTCTGCATCTCCGGAGCTCCGGAGAGTAATTGGACTCCTATATGGTAAATGTCTAGTGTTTGCGTTTTGTACTCACGTTGGTGTATAGTCAGTTCCATGTTGCGCGCAGGAGCTCGTGTGTGTGGCACGAGACGTTCCACATCCAGAAGTCGATGGTTTCAATTAAAGTTTCATGCAGCGTCAGGGGTCAGTGCGACCATGCGACTCTGGATAAAAGTTGCACTATAAATGATTTTGAGCATAGTGGTTATAGCTGTATATGTGGGACTTGGTTAATCGGCTCTTTCAGGGATAACACAGCTCTTCAACCAGGAAATCACTTCTTCCGGATCCTCAAAAAAGGTTGCATGGCCGTCATGTTCTATTCTGAGGCGGGCATGGAAGAGCATGGAATATTTGTAATGTAGGTTCCTTATGCCGTGTACACACGACCGGACCTTCTGCCGGAATGAACTCTGACAAACTTTTCGATGGATTTCCGACAAAGTTCCACTGAAATGGACTTGTCTACACACGATCACACCAAAGTCCTATCGTTTAACGCAATGACATACAATGGGACTAGAAAAATGAAGTTCAATAGCCAGTAGCCAATAGCTGCCCTTGCGTCATTGTTGGTCCGTTGGACCTGCATACAGATGAGCGGTTTTCTCGATAGGAAATGGTTACGGCGGAGTTCCGGCGGAAAGATTTGAAACATGTTCTATTTCCACCAGATTTTTCGACAGAAAAGGCCCAATGAAGCCCACACACGATCGAATTGTCTGATGGATTCGTTCTGTCAGAACTTTGCTGTCAAAGTCCAGTCGTGTGTACACGGCATTAGTCTGCGCTTGGCCTCCATAAAGATCTGACGATGGCGTTGTACCTCTGCTGAAAAGTCTGTGAAAATAGCTACTTTAACATTCCCCACTGTGATGCTTCCTTTCTTCCTCGTGATTCTCAGAGCTGCATCTTGGTCTTTGTAGTTGAGGAGATAAGCTATAAATGTGCAGGGGGGGGGGTGTCTGGCTGGCATGCGGTGTACTCGCTCCACCGCAAACATAGGGGAGAAGGCTTCTCTCCCATAGGTGTTGATTAGGAGTTGTTCCAAGAATGTGGTAGTGTCTTTGCCTTCCATCCCCTCTGCCAGCCCTATGAGCCGTAAATTACATCTTTTCAGCCTGTTCTCCATATCATCTTGTTTGGTGAGGAGTTGGTGTATTTGCTGTTGTATGTGGTCTGAGGATGGGTGGGGTGGAATGGCGTCCTCCACTGTGCTCAGCCTGGTCTCAGCTCCCTTCACCCGGTCCCTGAGCTTTTGGAAGTCCTGCCTTATAAGGGAAATATCCATCTTTACCTCCGCAATTTGTGCTGTAAGTTCTGCAGCGAGTGATCGCTTCGAAAAATCTCAGTATCGCCTGTCATTTGTTCTCCCCCTCCCGCTTTCTCAGTGGCACCATCTTCTGCCATGTCCTCTTTGTCATGGCAGCGGTACTGCTCAAGTTTTGCCGCCGCTGCTTTCCGTGATTTTGATGGTGACAAGCTGGGAGGACTGGGGTGTCACTTTGTGTGTCCGCAATCTTGCATGCGTAGACCTAGTAGACCGCAGGGCAGGAAACAGCATCGGCTCTGGCCTCAGGATTGCCAAGATGGCCGTGTACCTCCAGAAGTAGGCCAAAGCCGTGGACTTTCTTAGATGCGGCCGCCGCTTGAGGAATCACCGATCTGTTTGGGGCACCGTGTGGCTGGGGGCCTGTAAGGTTAAGGTGGCGTGTGTTATGGGTCCCCAGGAAGGTTTCTAGATTGAATCCACAAGGCAGCAGGGTGAGGATGTGCTGTAGGCCGGGGATTTGGGTGTACCAAGATGGCCGCGGACCTCCGGGAGTAGGCCGAAGCCGCGGCCTGAATAAGTGTGGCCATATGGAGGATCACAACTCCGTTCAGTCCGCCGTTCATCCAAACACCTGTAGAGTTTATTCCGGGGCGTATTAGGTGTCCCAGGGAGGGTTTCCAATGTGGATTGCGTATAATGCGGAGTGCATGATCAATTATAATAGGAGTATTGGACAAAGCTCAAGGCACACACGTCCTACTACATGCTGCGTCAGGCCACACCCCCTTTAAATGCCATTTTAAACTGTACAACAGTAAAGAAAAGCACATGGAGCAGCATGCAAGTAATGATAATAATAGGAACACAGGACAAAATGCATACTTTTTTGCAGCACTTTCTTGATCCTTCTGTATTGATCCTGCTCCCTAAATTTGAGGTCTGACCAGCGTTTTTCCTCAGTTGCTCCTTGGATCGTCGTACCCCAAAATTCTTCTGCAGACTTTTCACAAATTTAGTCATGATTTTGGCCTTTCTCACATTTGGGTTTCTGTACAGTCTATATTTCCCATCATAGTCGGCCCTCTTCAAGATGTCCACCATCTCCAGCATCTCAACAAAGGCCATATTTGAGGCCTTAAATCTCCTCCTGGATCGGGATGTTTCTGGCTCTGGGTTTCCTCATCATTGCTGCTCTCCTCTGCATGCACCTGCTCTGTCTCCACTATGTGCTCTCCACCGAGCCGAAAGAGAAGGGGCAGGGAATATACTAGAAAGAAGGTCAGGGGCAGAGTTTCACGCATGAACAGTGTATATAAAGCATAACATAACATTCGTGGGTCATACGTACAATCTGTGAGTGGAGGGCGGAGTAGCATAAGCGCCGATCGTACTAACGAAGGTACAATTTTAACTTGGAGAATCAGTGGCCTATACTGCTTATAGATTGAGGCCTATATTGGGAGAAGATTAGGAGAGTTTAGCCTGACATTAGGGTTTGTCTTGTGTTGTGTCTTGCAGAGAATATGGATAAATTCAATGACCATGATTTCCTCCCCAACTTCATTGATAAATACAGAGAGCTGCCTTGTCCGTGGCAGGTGAAACACCCATTTTATAATAACAAAGTAAAGAGGAAGGCAGCCCTGGTTCAACTGTTGGAATTGGTGAAGCTGGTGATTCCCACGGCAGACATCAACTATTTGAAGTGCAAAATTGGTGGCCTGAGGAGCACATTTAATAGGGAGCGCAAAAAGGTCTAGGATGTGATCAGGAGCAGCAGCAGATGACATTTATGTCCCCAGGCTCTGGTACTACAACAGACTGCAGTTTTTGTCAGACCAGACTGAAATCAGGCCATTACTCTCAACTCTTCCTTCAATTCTTCCTTCCACCTCAGATGAGGCTTCAGATGTACATTGTTGGCCTTCCACCGAGAAAGATGTGGAGGAGCCGAGCTTGAGCCAAGTATAGCATTGTTCAATATATTTCTTGACAAAAAATGAATAATGTTAACTAGATCTTATTGATCACTAATTTCAGATTTAACAAAGTCGTTTACATATCAATAGACAGTAGTAGCCAAAAATGATTGGGACAAGAATGAAAAATGGGGTCAGAAGGATAGTCTTTTTTATTTGTTAACATTCAATTTGCAACAGTCATGAGCTCAAGATTGTGTGTAATTGATGACCAAAAAACTAAAACGATGTCCCATTTTCATACACAGGAAAGTCTCAACCAGGAGGAGGCCTTGGAAAGTGGCAGCCAGGAGGTGGCCTTGGATAGTGGCAGCAAGGAGGTTGCCATGCCCAGTTGCCTGACCGAATCTCAGGTTCCTCCCCTCCGCCTTCCAACAAAAAGGCCCAGAAAGGGGAGAACTGTGGAGGAGTCAGCACTTGGTTTGATTCGGTAGGCTACTGCGGTCCTCACAGCAACCCCCAGTGTTCAAGAGGCCTTTGCAGGTATGACGGCCAATAAGATGCATGAAAAGGTGAGCCAACGCATCATCAGCGAGGATCCCATATTTCAGGTCCTAAATAAGGGGGTGATGGGCGAACTCCCCAAGAAAAGTCACGTATGTGAGTTGGACCATACTCCTCCTGCACCTCCTGCCACAACTCCAACACCACAGCCACAGCCTGGAAGGAAGCATGCAAGGAATTAGAGAGTGATAGCCTGGGTTTGGTCTGGTCTGGCAAAAGACGCAGGCTGTTGTAAGACCACAGCCTTGGGACATATGTCATCTGCTGCTGCTCACAATCTTTTCTAGACTGGATTATGCTCCCTATTAAATGGACTCCTCAGGCTACCAATTTTGCCTGTCAAATATTTGAAGTCTGCCCTGGGGTACAAAGGCTTTGCCAATTTCAATAGTTTATCCAGCGTTGCCTTCCTCTTTATTTTGTTATGACCCCAAATAAATTTATTAAATAAATAAAATAAAAAAATCCTTGGCTAGGTGTTTTACTTCAAAAAGGACAGTTTGTTTGTGAGTAGGCAGGTACATTTCAAAAGTACAATTTTAAATTAACAAGGGAAACCAACACCAACCAACCTGTTTGAGGTTAAAAAATAAAAGATAATAATGTGGTGTTGTGGTAATTTGACACACAAAAGAACAAAAAAATATTATGGAGATCACTAGAAAAAATAAATCAGGAGATCTTGATAAATAAAAAAAAAGGAGCTCACTAGAAAAAAATTATAAACATTATTATGGAGATATGGCAAAAAAAAAAAAAAGATTATTCAGAAGATCACGAGAAATAATAAAGAAATCATTTTGTCAGAACTGTCTGAATGTCAACAGCAAAACTACTTCATTATTCTAGCATTATAAAGAAGAAGAGAATGTGCTGCATTAAGATTAAAAACCTTGTAGCGTGACGAATGTGCTATCTCCATTACGAATGCTAGTTTTAGCAGACCGAGCGCTTCCACCTCGTACTTGATTCAGAGCATGCGTGGAAATTTATGCGTAGGAATTATGTACACACGCTTGGAATTATTTTTTGACGGAAAATTTGAGAGCCAGCAACAGTTGTCAGAACTTGCGACAGCAAAAGTTCCGATGGAGCATACACATGGTCGGAATTTCCAACAACAAGCTCACATTGAACATTTGTTAGAATTTCCGATCCTCTGTATGCGGCATCTGCGTACCACAGACATCAAGAGCCTTCTGCCAATACACAACTATTGTAAGGCATGACCAGAATACATGTATGAAATCCCCCACTGGCTGTGAACATCTCCTGCAAGATGAAGAAATTGTAGAATCCATCTTATGGAGTCTGTATGGGGTAAAGTAGTTCTGTGAATCATTTTAAATTTAATCAGTTTATCCCTGACGTACACCAGATGAGTGAAGGGAAATTCCCCTATCTTAGACCAGTCTTCAGCATCCATTTCAGGGACATCCATTCCCCACTTCTGCTTAACCACTTCCCACCCCCTATATTGTAAATGATGGCCACAGCAGGAAACAGTTATCCTGACTGGGTGTCATGTGACATCCAGCAGGTTAAGCTGCTCACATGCGCCCACGAGGGCGCACAGTGTCATGATCGGTACTGTGGTATGTCGCTGTGACACACTCCATCTCCAATCTTCATAAAGAGCCTATGACGTAGACTCTTTACCATATGATCAGCGGTGTCCAATCACAGCTGATCACATGGTAACCAGGAAGTGGCTTTTATCAGCTTTTCCTCTATTCGCGCTGACAAGGCACGAGTAGAGGAGAGCCGATTTGTGGCTTTCCTGACAGGGGGAGTCTGCGCTGATAATCAGTACATTGATTATTAGTGCCAACCTGTGCCCACCAGGGTTGGCAACCCATGCCCACCAGGGATGGCAATCAGTTCCCATTTCAGGGATGCCAATTAAATACCACCAAAAAAAATAATAAAAATGTCAATTGGGTACAGTGTTGCATGACTGTGCAATTGTCATTCAAAGTGTGAGAGCACTGAGCCTGGGTTCACACCTAAATCAGATGCGGCTCGCAGCAGGGATCCAGTGCGTCCCTGTTCTCCATTTTAGGGACAAATTTTTACCTGAATTCGGCCCTGAAACTGAGCCAAAGACGCACAGCGTTCCTGTGAAAACCGCTCCACAGCCACAACAGAGATAGAGAGCCGGTGACAATCTGCTTTCATGTCAACTGGATGCGAGGAAACCCGCATCCAATTCACATAGGTGTGAACCCATCCTGAAAGCTGAAAATTGGCCTGTGCAGGAAGGGCGTGATAGAGCCCTGTATTGAAGTGGTTAAATGAAGACGATTTAGGTAAAGCTGGCATTACAAGATAGCTATAGAGCTCTGAGGTGGGCTTCTCCGATGCAGGCACTCACAAGATAGACTCCAGCTCTAAATAGGAGAGTACTAGCTAATGACCAGGAAATTGAGCATTGAAGGCTTGGGCAACTTGAAGGTATCTAAACTCATACTGGGGAGGGAGATTACATTTAGTGCAAAGAGAGGAAAAGGTCAACAATCTATGGTTTGCAACAATATGCTCCAATGTTTTAATTTTAAACTTGGCCCATGCAGAGGGATCTGGAAGAGTATAGAAATGAGTAGACTTGTGCACAACGGAAATTTTGTTTAGTTTCGGTTCCTTGTCATTCGTAAAATACATAATTTCGTTCTGTTATATTCATTATGCTACGTTAATACATTTTCGGATAATTTGTTATTTCTGTAGACTGTCGATATTCATTATACTGAATCTCAAATCATGTCGAATTCATTCGTTATATGCGCTATAATTTTGTTTGTATTCGTTGAAATTTGATATTTATGTATGTATATATATTCGTGATAATGATTTATAGTTTGGAAAGTCATTTGCTTATTGAATCTTTTAACACACACAATGAAAATATCTCTTCTCCTCTGCTCAAATACAATACAACACCCTTCTCATTCAGTTCTCAGGAATGCACTTTGCCAGTAATCCAACATCCAGCACAAAATTAATCAGCTGATTCTTAATCTTTAACGAATATAGCCCCATACACACTATAAGATTTTCTGCTGATTTTTGTCTTCAGATTTACCAAAACCATGTAGTGCAAGGACCTGCCTGATTGCATATAAATTGAAACTCCTAAGGTTTGACTTCATATTATATGGTTTTGGTAAATCTGAAGGAAAAAATCAGCAGAAAATCTGATAGTGTGGATGGTGCTTTACCTTTTTTATTTTTTTATTCGGATACATCCGAATTTAGAAAAGATGCAAAATTTGGCTGAATTTTGAATCGTTACGAAACTAATTGCACAAGCCTAGGTATGAGCAAGGCAAGGGTTGAGCCATAAAGGAGTATGGGGAGATATGGAATTCAGAGGGCTAGACTCATAGAGAAATTGTCCAGGCTTTTAGGGTGGTGCACATAGATGGAGTTAATTTGTAAGGGGCTTTCAGACCTCTAAATAGCAAACATTGAAGGGCCTCCACTGAGCTGAAAATGGCAGCCTCCAACAAGGTGGCAGAATTAGTACAGTCAGTTTCCACCCATCAATGTACTGTGACCATTTGTGAAGCCAAATAATATTTATAACAATCAGGCATGGCCAGGCCGCCCTGTGAGGGGACATGTGGTGAGGGTAGACAACTTGTATTCAGGTGGTTTAGAACCCCACTGAAATGGCATAAAGAGCTGGTTAAGTTGGGTGAAAAATGAATTTGGAAGCCATTGGGTTGTGTTACAGAAAAGATAGGTGAATATTGGGAGGACTTTAATTTTAAGCAAATTAATAAGACCTATCAAGGAGAGAGGGAGATTGCTCCATGCCTTCAATTTGTCCTTACCCTCCTCCAGGAATGGAAGTAAGTTAAACTGTCACATTTAAGAACAGTAGTAATAGTCTCACTAAACATCACTTCCTGCTGCTGCCAGAGGTCCGATTCAGCTGCTCACCAATGTAGTTTGGATGTTGGCTAAACCTGGCTGAATTTGTACTCCAGACACATCCAAATGGCTTGTGTCAGCACAGATTGTGATGTTGCTTTCCATACATAAGGTTAGTCATAGATGAGCAGGTATAGTATACACATTATTTGCAGAAGTGCTTGGAACAGCTGCAATACTCTCTTGTTATTAATAGCAGAATCAGATTCTTTACTTTTTTCTACATAAAGGCTCAGTTCAAAAGAGCATAACAGACGCAATGCCTGCTCCACCTTGTATTATTTACTTTTTCACTTTAAGATCAGAAATAGATACTGTAAAGGCACAACCACATGGTTTAGATGAATTTACTGCACATACAGTTTAATGTAGGATAATGTTTTAGATCTTTTGACTGTTAAAGTCAAATCACAAAAATTATTTTTCAGCATAGAGTTGCTAGTTTAAGATCAGTGATTTTATTCAGCTTTTATTAGCTATCTATTGAAGAGGGTAGGAAAATGAGCTGTATGAGGTGGTGGAAAAATTATATTTTGTGAGATAAAATATAGTCATGAATAAATAAGGGCCATTTCATGTGTAAAATTCTACACAACCAATATTTGTTTGTGAAAATGAATATGTGAAAAAATAAATAAAGAACTAAAGAAAGAAAGAAAGAATGGGGTTTAAATAACTCACCAGTCTTAGTAAATTGAGCTTATAGAAGATAGCGTTTGTGACCAGCTCGCAGGAAGAGACTGGTTAACTAAATGTGTTGAGAATCTTTAATCAAAAACAGTATGAATATTCACTTAAATTATCCATTTATGGAAAGCAAAATCCTGTTCGCTTTTAATACCCAAGTTTAAGACCTAGTTGTATATTGGGTGGAACTCCGCTTTAATAAAATTATCAAATGTGGACTCAAATATGCATACAGTGCAACCCGGAAAGTATTCACAGCCTTACATTTTGTTATGTTACAGCCTTATTCCAAAATGGATTAAATTAATTATTTTCCTCAAAATTATACAAACAATACCCCATAATGACAATGTGAAAGAAGTTTGTTTGAAATTTTTGCAAATTTATTAAACATAAAAAATGAAAAATTCACATGTACTGTACATAAGTATTTACAACATTTGCCATGAGATCTCAAAATTGAGCTCAGGTGCATCCTGTGTTCACTGATCATCCTTGAGATATTTCTACAACTTGATTGGGTCCACCTGTGTTAAATTGAGTTCATTGGACATGATTTTCAAAAGCATACAGCTGTCTATGTAAGGTCCCACAGTTAACAGTGCAAATATAAGCACAAACCAAGCCATGAAGTCCAAAGAGTTGTCTGTATTAAGGCACAGATCTTTGGAAGGGTACAGAAAATTTTCTGTCCCAATGAGCACAGTGGCATCCATCATCCGTAAATGGCAGACGTTTTGGACCCAATGGTCACTCCAGCATTTCTCTGTGGAGAGAGGAGAACTTTGTAGAAGTAAAACCATCTCTGCAGAACTTCACCAATCAGGCCTGTATGGTAGAGTGGCCAGACGGAAGCCACTCCTCAGTAAAAGGCACGTGACAGCCCACCTGGAGTTTGCCAAATGGGACCTGAGGGACTCACCATTAGAAACAAAATTCTCTGGTCTGATTAAACAAAGATTGAACTGTTTGGCCTGAATGGCAAGCGTCATGTTTGGAGTAAACCAAGAACCGCTCATCACTTGGCCTATACCATCCCTACAGTGAAGAATGGTGGTGCCAGAATCATGCTGTGGGGATGTTATTCAGTAGCAGGAACTGAGAGACTAGTCAGTATCAAGGGAAAGATGAATGCAGCAATGTACAGGGACATCCTTGATGAAAACCTGCTCCAGAGCGCTCTGGACCTCAGACTGCAGCAAAGGTTCATCTTCCAACAGGACAACGACCCTAAGCACACAGCCAAGATAACAAAGGAGTGCCTATGGGACAACTCTGTAAATGTCCTTGAGTGGCCCAGCCAGAGCCCAGACTTGAACCCAATTGAACATCTCTGGAGGTCTGCCAAGCTTGTAGCATCATACTCAAAAAGACTTGAGGCTGTAATAGGTGCCAAAGGTGCTTCAACAAAGTATTGAGCAAAGGCTATGAATACTTATGAACATGTGATTTTTCTCATTTTTTATTTTTAATACATTTTCAAAGATTTCAAACAAACTTTACAATTGTCATTATGGGGTATTGTTTGTAGAATTTTGAGAAAAATAATGAATTTATTCCATTTTGGAAAAAGTCTGTAACACAGTGTTTCTAAACTCCAGTCCTCAAGGCGCCCCAGCAGGTCATGTTTTCAGGCTCTCCATTATTTTTCACAGGTGATTTGATCAGTTTCACTGCATTAGTAATTATTACAACAGTTTCATCTGAGGGAAATCCTGAAAACATGACCTGTTGGGGCGCCTAGAGGACTGGAGTTGAGAAACACTGCTGTAAATAAAAAATGTGGAACACTGTGAATACTTTCTGGGTGCACTGTATAAACAACAAAGCTCATAAATTTACACAATCATCATAAATCATGTGCAGAAAAAAGTAAAAAATGTGAAAACAATCCCATACATTGTACAACTAGGTTGTAAGTAAGTACACTGTTAGTGGGTAATGTAAATTTATACATAATTTTTGAGTGAAGGTTCTTAACAGCCTAACTTTCTCTTCTGTCTAACTGTCTCCTCTATCTTCCCAACAAGCAGCTCAGAGGAAAAACAGTAACAGCATGGGACATTTGAAAGGGTAAAGTCCCTGAAAAGCCGCGTACACACGGGCGGACTGTATGGCCTACTTAGTCCGTCGAAACACATTTCAGCGGACAGTCCGCTCGTGTGTGGGCTTCAGCTGACTTTTTCAGCGTGCAGTCTGGCGTACTTATTTCGTAGTATTTCGGATTTTTCGAAATTCTGTCCGTCATACTTTGGTTTCAGCGGACAATCCGCTCATCAGTAGGCTAGTCGGACGGACTAAGAATGACGCATGCCCAGAAAGGATTTACAGGGCGGAAGCTCTCGGTCTTGTAAAACTAGTGTTCGTATTGAAGCTAGCATATTCGTCATGCTGCTAATTTTGTGTTTTTTTAATATAGCCCATTCTTTTCTTTTCTTCATAATGCAAGAAAAGTGAAGTAGCTTTGCTGCTTATATTCACACAGAGTTATCACAAATGTTTTTATTCATCCTCATCCTATGATTAATATTCCAATTTGAGAAAAAAATAAAAATATTATATATATATATATATATATATATATATATATATATAAAATTTTATAATTTATCTATTACTATATATTTTTGGAACTACTATTGTTAGTTTAAAATTATTATTATTATTTTTTTGTGGGGGGGGGGGTTTAAACAAGATGGACTTGCGTTTTTTTTGGCCAAGCAGACTATGTAAGTAGAGATAGATAGATAGATAGATAGATAGATAGATAGATAGATAGATAGATAGATAGATAGATAGATAGATACCCAAACCAGCATTTTAGCTTACACATGATTGAATGTTCAAAATCAGCAGAGCTTCCCCTCATTTCAAATGTTAGCCTCAAATTTACAGCGACTGCACTTCCAAGTGCACTTGCAGTGCTTTAAAAATTGCACTTGAAGTTAGCATATTTATATTAACATGAACGTGTGTTTTGTAAATAACCCCCATAGTCTTATGACATGTACCTGCCTACTCACAAATAAACTCTGTTTTTTTAAGCCAAAAAAAAAAAAAAAATTACAATATTTTTGGAAATAATAAATATTTATTTTTAGTCTGTACAAAACAAAATCAAGAGGGAGGCAACACTGGAGACAATTTTGAAGTTTGTGAAGCCTTTTGTCCCCCAGGCACACATCAAGTCAGTGGCCACCAAAATTCAGATCCTGTGTAACATGAAAATAGGGAGCACAACATGGTCCTAGAATCCCACAGACCAGGAACAGCAGCAGATGACATCTATGTCCCCAGACTGTGGTACTACAATAGCCTGCGTCTTCTGTCAGAGCAGACTGAAGCCAGGCAGTCACTTCCGACTCTTCCGTCTAGCCTTCCCTCCACGCTTCGCTGGAGGCTGTGCCTCTGGTGGTGGACTTGTGGTAGGAGGAGGAGGAGGAGGAGCAGTAGGGTCTGTGTTGTACAGTCTGGTGGTTGGTGTTAGCTCACCCTTCAGACCCCGTTGAATAGTGTAAAAAAAAATCGCTTCACACAAGTTGCGCTGTCCCTTCTCCATTTCAAGCAACTTGCTTGCCGAATATGTAGCGTAGGCCTCCTCAGGATTGGGGGGTTTACTCAGCACTTGGGTGGCTTGGCGTATAAGCGCCAATGACTCCTCCTCTGTCTGCGTCATCCTCCTGGGCCTTTTGCTGGCTAGGCGGAGGGGAGGGATCTGACTTTCGGTCCGACTCCTGCTGGGCCCAGCTAGCTCCTGCGTGTGGCTGGTCCCGGCCTCCTCCTGGGTGAGCTCATCCTGTGTAAAAAATAAAGAAATATATAAATAAAATATGTCTATATTTTGAAATCATCAGTCACTGTCAATTTTACAGTTCTCACTTGCAAATACATTTGTCTTGAAATACAAAAGGCTATCATTTTGACACCATCATTTTTCCATCAGTTCACCAAGATTTGAGCCACATTTGTGGAAACTACTGTATCCTTATATCTAATTTAATTTGTGATGAAATCCTAGATTTGGAAGCAATTCAAACATTGAACTTTACATCATTAATATTTGAGCAATCCTAACTTTAGAAACTTAAATATACCTGGCTCCAGCTGGGCGCATCAACTTCGTCCAGCAAGGAAGGGTCTGGATCTTCCTGGGGTGGCTCACCTGAGGTGGAGGGAAGGGTGCAGGGAAGGGTAGACGGAAGAGTGGAAAGTGACTGCCTGGCTTCTGACGTGTCATCCAGAAAACGCAGCCTGTCGTAATACCACAGCTTAGGTACATATATCTGATCTGCTGCTGCTCCTGATGTTTGGGACTCTAGGATCTTGTTGCGCTCCCGCCTATACATGTTACGCAGGCTCTGAATTTTGGAGCTCACAAAGTTAAGGTCTGCCTGGGGGAGTCGGGTTTTCACAAATGTCAAAATTGTCCCCAGTGTCTTCCTCCGGCCAGGACGGCTTGGATATAGTGGGTGCTTGGAATCCCACAGGCTCCTGTGCATCTCAAACATATCTATAAATGTTGAGAGGAATGCCTCCTCCTTAAAGGGGTCCGGAGTGTACTTTTGCATTTTGATTTCTGAAAAAAATAAAAATAAAAAAAATAAACATAAATACTAATGTCAGACCAAATGCACACTATTTATATTGTGACAATGTAGGCGAGACACACACTACACCCACACTACCCCCACACACACACTACCCCCCCACACACACACTACCCCCCCCACACACACTACCACACACATTACCCCCCACACACACACTACCCCCCCCAGACACACACTACCCCCCCCCACACACCCACCCCCACACACACTACCCCCCCATACACCCACCCCCACCCCCACACTACCACACAAAACACCAACCCCACTCAACCACCAACCCACATAAAAATCAACTAACCATCCACAAGGTGAAATCCCACTATATACATTCCTAACGCAGGCCTAAAACCCTAGAAATAAAAAGATAACCATCTTACCGTCGCGTGTATCACTCGCTGCTTCCGTTCGGACAAACGTACGGCCTCGCGGTAACGGTTTATATACAGCGCATGCGTTCAAGCTCCGCCTGCGTCGCCCACGTTGCCCGCCCCTGACGTTCCGTGTGACCGTATTTCCCTGCCCCTTTTACCCTCGTTCCGCTGTGGGAGATTGAATAGATGAAAATGGCGGACGGATTTTCAGTGAGCAGCGCGGAGGAAAGCCCTGAACCCCATGCTTCCGGAGCAAGGAAGAGGTATAAGGCCACAAACATGGCCTTTGAAGAGATGGTGGAGATGGTGGATATACTGAGAAGGGAGGATTACGATGGGGAAAATGGCCCGTATCCCAAACCCAATATCAGAAAAAATGGCATCATGAATATAGTTGTGAGCATTTTGGAAAGCAAATTTGGGGTCCGAAGAGCCAAAGATCAGCTCCGGAAACGATGGTCCGACATCAAATCCAGGGAGCCGGACCAATACAGGAGAATCAAAAAGGCCCTGAAAAAAAGTGAGTACTCTGCGCTTATCGTGACGGTCGGACATAATCGTTCGTATAGGTGTATACGATATATTTGTAAATCTGGCGAATTTGATAGTTCGTGTGGTTAATAGTTCATGTAATGAGCGAATATGCTCGTTCGTATATGTGGACGTAAATAGCATGAATTTGTGTATGGTGTAAATTTATCTGGTGTTGGATTAGATTTTAATTAGTTATTAATTTTTTTTGTATTGTTCATATAATACTGATAAACTGATAAACTGATAAACTGAATTGTCACACTCAGTTTAGGATATCTTTGTGTACATGTCTTTATAGCTGCAGCTGTTTCATAAACTTATTCAGTGTAATGTAGTCTAAATAAAAAAAAAAGATAGATAGATAGATAGATAGATAGGTAGATAAAATGCTGGTTCAACATCTGGACTGGGAATCATTTAGTGTAGTTTGGGACATCATAGAACATTTTTTGACATAATCACACACAGGTACTCCAGGGGATGATTCGAGTGTGTCCGTCTGTGAAACTTGGACAAAAGATATAAAGTATCGCAGTTTGGTTAAAGGCTAGGTTCACATTGCTGCAATGTACGAGATCGAATGTGATTTGCACCGCACTGCAGTGCAAATCACATGTGATCTCTGTGTGATGTGATTTCAGCCATACATATAGTATGGCTGAATTCACATTGCATCCGGCCCAAACTTGTACATGGCCCTTTTTTTAGTCCACAGCAGAATCGGATCACATGGGTGTTCACACCATGTGGTCCGATTCCTGTCCAAGTTTAAAGATTGCACTGTGATATGAGAAATAATTTGGAGGTGTCAATAAAACTTTACACTGACACTCCAAGCAGGTCACATAGGGCAGTGTGAACTGCCTCCGGGAGGCATGCGATGCGTGAAACCACAGTAGATTTGCAGCGTTCGCACATCGCAGCAGTCTGAACACAGCCTAACTAAAAAAATGTCATTTTAATGATGTATTAAACTAGGATCTTGTAATAACCAGCTAATAATTGTACACCACTTCAAACCAATGTTTCATATTCCAATTTCTGAACTCAAATATCAGTATGCTTAAAAGTATACCTTTTTTTTTGTTTTTTTCATTCTCATAGGGGAACAAAGACTCAGACAAGAGGCGGAGCAGCCCAGGACCCCCCGACCTCACCAGCCTGATTGGGCAGTTAGCCCAAGCCCAGTGTCCGAGCTGGAGCAGCCCAGCCCAGTGTCCGAGCTGGAGCAGCCCAGCCCAGTGTCCGAGCTGGAGCAGCCCAGCCCAGTGTCAGAGATGGAGCAGCCCAGCCCAGTGTCAGAGATGGAGCAGCCCAGCCCAGTGTCAGAGATGGAGCAGCCCAGCCCAGGGCTAGATGTGGAGGAGGAAGAGGTGGTGGAGATATGCACCCCACAAAGTGAGTGTCTGACAACCCAGCTTAAGGTAAACAATTAATGGCTGTATATTTTAACAAATTTTTTTATCTACACATGTTTTTAGGTGATGATCTGGTTGTGGAAGGGCAAGCTGCGGAGCCATTTTCCTCTGACAGTGCCCAGAGACTGATTGGTCAGATCATGGCCTGGAATGGCAAGATTGATGAAATGCAGAACAAGATGCAAAACATGCAACGAGAACTGGGCAGGAAATGAAGAACATGATCGATGTTTTAGGGAGAATCTAAGCCCCTTTTCCCTAAAACGAAAGATCATGTTCTTCATTTCCTTGTAAAAAAGTTTTTAATGTTTTTATAACATTGTTTTTAGAGGCCAAATTTTGAAGATGCACACGGTGTGTCAACATGTGCTATGTGCCATCAGAGGATCGCAATGTACGCATTTTGTGTTTGCAAACCCTTCCTCATTCTAGTATGTGAGAGGAAGGGATTGCACACATCAAACACCTCCATTGATCACTCATGATGGTAGATAGCACATGTTGACATTACCAATTTTTGGTGTGCATCTTCAAAATTTGGCTTTACCCCTTGTTTTCTGCAAATAGTTAAAAATTTGATTTTATGTATTTTGTTTTATTTTATTATATATATATCTATATATATAGATATATATATATATATTTATATGTTTACAAAAAAAAATGTTTACAAAAACAAAACAAAACAAAAAGAAAAATATTTAAAAAAAGAGGCACTGGTTGGAATGTGCACTAAAAATAAAAAAATAGTGTGTGTGTGTGTGTCTACTTCTTTCAATACTCAATACCAGTTTGGGAAGTAATTTTGTGTTGTCTGTCACATAGGGCCTTCTTTACTATTGGCAAAAACCACTTTGCAATACAAATGCACTAGGACAGGAATATGCAATTAGTGGAAATCCATCTGTTGCAGAACTACAAGTCCCATGAAGCATAGCAAGACTGACAGCCACAAGCATGAGACCCAGAGGCATGATTGACTTGTAGTTTTGCACCAGCTGGAGGTCGGCCAATTGCATATCCCTGAATTAGGAGAATGTAGGAGACAAGCACCGTGAAAAGTAAACAAGAACCAAACTTAAAAATTTGATCAGACAATACATATTTAAACAAAAAGAAATTTTTATTGGTCAGCTGGCATTGGAATAGCCATCCTACCATTAAAATAGGTGACATACCGGTCACGCACCTCACGTGCTGTTTGGGGGGCTAAGCCAGGATGGGCATGATCCAGCCCTGTGAGTTCAGGTAATATTAGTCCGGCCTCATGCCCAATTGGTTGCAGGTACTGGTTTCCAGAAAGTTTGCATAAAAAATTGTGCAAAATGCAGCAGCAAAGAATTACATAGTTCAGTTTGTACTCTGCCAAGTTTATTGCTGTCATAAACAGACGGAACCGGCTGGCCATAATACCAAAGGCATTCTCCACAACCCTTCTTGCTCTGGCCAGCCGGTAATTAAAAACACTCCTCTCGGGGGGCGTGACCGGAAGCCGAGCTGGAAGGACGCTGTGAGTGAGAGCTCTCCTCCAGCCCAGCGCTACAACGGCCTATCTCGGGGGTTTTATAGCACAGCACGATGGGGAGATCACGAGCCACCAGGTCCTCGTCTGCCCGGGGATCATCCCAGCCACCCCCGGGCCCGCCATCCTCCCTGAAGTCATACTTCCAGCCGCCCGTGCTCCCGCCGGGCGAAGGCCGCAAGATGGCGCCGGACGACCCGACCGCGATGCCGCGGGACCTCCCACCGCCGCCGCCGCTGATGGGCGAACGCCGAGAGGTGCACCTGCACCCGTCTGCAGTGGACCCCCCATGGGAGATAGAAGACATGGGACACCCCCCGTGTGATTCCGGCCGTATCCAGGCCGCGGGGGTGAGCAGGCCGCGATCCGGCCTAGGCCGCACGGACGGCGTGGAGCCTGCAAGCCTGGAGGCCCAGCGCAGGCACACAGAGCCTCTCTACCCTCCTGACCACACGGGATCCTGGGATGGCCGGAGGGCCCAACAGGAGCCTCTGCACGATGCATCAGCACAAGGGGTGAGTCAGCAGCATCCCCCCCACGCCTCCTCCCCCACCTCTCCAGGGACTCATACTGCCATCCTGCAGCCCCATCTGCCCTTCACACAATGCTCAGAAGCATTCCCCCGTCTGCTGCGAACGGCCTCGGACCCAGAGATGAGAGGGTCCTTTACCCCCGTTTCTTCAGGAGCCACAGGAGATCCCCAAGGCCTCCCCAGCCGAGCGGTAGCAGCAGCTCTCCCCCTCTCTGATGTGGGGCCCCAAGATGCCCTGAGGCCACTCGCCCCCCCCAAGGCCCAGAGACAGCCCCGCTCCCGGGACTCCAGCGCAGTCAGAGGCCAGGACACTGCCCGCCTTTCTTATGCCCAAGTAGCCCACCCCCGCTCCCCACGGTCCCAAGGGGCCTCTCCGGACCCTATGACTCTCTCTCCCCACGCTACATCCTGGCCGGACCACGGACACCCTTTGTCCCCCTGGCCCCCCTCCACGGCCTCGGGTCCCCCACAGGGAGGCTCCCCCCACCGTCCCCCCCACTGTCCTGCGAGTCCCTGCTTCCCCACGGAGCGACAGGGGGACGGACACCCCCCCTGGCACGCATATTTGACCGCTATCCCAACTAAGGACGACTTCAAACAACTGGTGGCAGACGTGAAAGCCACCTGCCGAGCTGAAATCCAGACTCTGCACGCTGGCCTTAAACACCTAGCTGAAAGGGTCGAGATGGCGGAGGAAGAAATTCAGGAGACTAAGATGGCTGTACACCGCACCCAACTGGAGAACTCGGATCACCGCCTCCTCCTGCGGGACATGCAGCGCCATGTAGAGGACCTAGATAATAGAGGTCGCAGGAACAACATACGTGTTCGGGGACTCCCGGAGTCGGATGGACCCGAGGACCTACAGACTTCCCTGCAAACGCTATTTAACGAAATGCTGGGAGAGGACCCGGCCAAACATATTGAGATGGACAGAGCACACCGGGCCCTACGTCCTAAAGGCCCTGCTTCCAAACCAAGAGATGTTGTTTGCAGGATACACTCCTTCCCCCTCAAGGAAGACATTATGTCCAAATCCCGATCAATTCGCAACCTCATGTTTGATAACGCCCCGATCCAGGTGTACCCGGACCTCTCCTGGATAACCCTCCAAAAACGTAGGATGCTGCAGCCTCTCCTCCGCACCTTGCAAGACAGGAACATGCCATACAGATGGGGTTTCCCCTTCTGCCTCACGGCCAGACATCAAGGGAAATCGGCCTCTCTTCGCTACCCGGAGGACCTCGACTCCTTTTGTGACACCCTGGGCATACCGGTCCCTAAACTCCCGGCCTGGGACTTGATAGCCTCCCCGCCACCCCCGCCAGTGCTCTGGCAGAAGGTACCCTCGTCCAAGAGACACAGAGGACCGGACCCGGATCGCAGATCACCTACGCACAAATGACATGGAATCCCCCGCCGGGGGAACTCCCTGCAGCTTATTTTTGACCCGCTTTCCTCCTTTTTTTCTCTTTTTTGTCCTCCCCAGAGTGCTCTCTCTCACTTTTTTCCCCCCAAATAGGGTTTGCTCCCCACTCCCTCCCCCGAGGGCCTGAGCTTTACAAGGTTTCTACTTGGAACTGTCTTTTACCTAGGGCTGGCCTAGGAAGAGTCCGAGAGCAGTTCGACTCCCAGGTTACTGATCCCCCCCGTGGTTCATTCCACCCTTTGGTTCCTCCAGAGACTATTAACTGTTGGCGTCTACCTGCCCGGACCCCCCCCCCCCTTTTTTTTTTTGGTGTTTCCGGGCCAGGAGACCTATTGGAACCGCTTAGGCTCGGTGTCCCTGTAGGGCACCCGGACCTAGTATACGTTACAGCTAAACGCTGGTTATGTTCTTTGTCTGTGTTTCTCTCTTTCCTTTCTTTTCCAGGTCTTCTCTCTACCCCGCCCTCTGTGTGGATATCGCTCAGAAGTCGTCTTGGTCGCCAGTCCTTCCCCGACGGTCGCCTCTCTCCCCGGGACATTCGTCACTTCATCGGTCTCAGCTAAGTATGACTACCCCCGACCACCCCCCTGACTATGGCTAAGATACTGTCGCTCAATGTCCATGGGTTAAACTCCAACAAGAAACGCCATCTTGCGCTTCGGGAATTCCGGCAATCTGGGGCGGACATAGTGATGGTCCAGGAAACTCACTTTAACCAGGGCGATTCCTTTAAGTTTGCCTCTAGACATTTCCCCCAGGCCTTTCAGGCCTTCAGTACACGCAAGCGGGCGGGGGTGGCTATACTTATCCGGAAGGGTTCCCCCTTTACATGCACGTCGACATACCTAGACCCAAAGGGCCACTATGTCATACTCCGAGGTACCTGGCACACGCAGGCCCTCACCCTGTGTGCCCTTTATGCCCCTAATGCACGCCAGCACCGTTTTCTGTCAGGAGTTTTGTCCCGCCTTTTTAAAACACACTCCGAGCTTCTGGTGATAGGGGGGGACTTCAACCTTGCTCAGTCAGTCCCACAGGACCGCCATGTGGGAAACCCACAGGCGCCTCAGCCCAGAGTCCTGAGGGACTCCAAGTTGTTCCGCCAGATCACCAGAAGACGAGCCTTGTTTGACGTTTGGCGAACCCTGCACCCCCAAGCCCGCCAATATACGTTCTACTCGGCCCCCCACCGCACTCATTCACGCATTGACCACTTTTTCGTAAACAATCACACGTTGAGGGCTGTCAGCTCCGCACACATCCTACCTATTTCCTGGTCTGACCACGCCCCGATAACCATGACGCTAGACATTGGGGTCCCGCTTCGCAAGCCTTGCAACTGGCGACTGAATAATTACCTATTGCAGCATCTCCCGTCCAAAGCGGAGCTGGAGTCTTCACTCCAACTATACTTTGCTGAAAATGACACTCCAGACGTGACCCCCCCCACCTTGTGGGCAGCCCACAAAGCCGTTATACGGGGTCGCTGCCTTGCCCTCTCCTCGGCACTGAAGAGAGACGCACAGGCCGCCAGGCTGCTGGCTGAAGGTCAATTGAAGACCCTCGAGGCTAAGCTCCAAGGAGCCCCTTCCCTGACACTGATTAAGAAAATCGTACAGACGAGAATGACTCTAAGGGATCTTGCTCTGGGATCAGTGGAGAAGGCGCTTGTCCGTCTGCGACAGCTCTATTATGATAAGGGGAACAAAGCACATACCCTGCTGGCTAGGAAACTGGCTGATCAAACACAAGCCTCTACGCCTTCCCAAATCAAAACCAATAAAGGGGACCTTTTGTCTCATCCACAGGCCATCGCGGACACATTTGCGGCCTTCTACACTGATCTCTATAATAAACAGGATATACCCCATAATCCACCCTCCCCCGCATTGACTGCCCGCATTAACAGTTACCTGGAAAACTTGACACTGCCCCGACTGAAGGACTCGGACCTTCACGACCTTAACGCCCAAATTACAGATGAGGAACTGCTGGAGACTGTAAAAGCGCTCCCGGCTCACAAATCCCCAGGCCCTGACGGATTCCCATACGAGTATTATAAGACATTCCTACCTATCCTGAGTCCCTATATGACCAAGTTGTTCAACTCCTTCCTAGCGCGCACCCCGGCCCCAACTGAGATGCTGGCCTCCTTTATCTCTGTCATTCCGAAGCCAGACAAGGACCCGACTCTCTGTGCCAGCTACAGGCCTATTGCTCTATTGAATTCAGATTTGAAAATTTTTACAAAAATTTTAGCGAATCGCCTTAACGCGATTCTTCCGGCTCTGATCCATAAGGATCAGGTGGGCTTCGTACCTGGCAGACAGGCGGGTGATAACACTAGGAAAGTCATCGACCTAATAGATGTAGCTAATAAGACTGCTCTCCCCTCCCTGGCCCTGAGTTTAGACGCAGAAAAGGCATTTGATCGTCTGAGCTGGCCTTTCATGACGACGACTTTACGCCACATGGGATTTCAGGGTCCTTTCCTGCAAGCAATACAGCACCTCTATACCACCCCCACCTCGCAAATTAAAACGCCGTACGCTACGTCTCCAACCTTCTCTATTGCCAATGGCACCCGCCAGGGCTGCCCCCTTTCTCCTTTGCTGTTTGCTCTCTGTGTAGAGCCCCTGGCGGAGGCCATTAGAAGCAATCCAGATATCAGGGGCATTTTAGTTCGGGATAGGGAATTTAAAATATCTTTATTCGCTGACGATGTCATCCTCACCCTGACTCAGCCTAGGACATCCCTGCCCATCTTGAGTGCGGAGCTGCAGCGATACGGGGAGATCTCGGGATACAAAATCAATGCCTCCAAATCAGTGGCCCTCCCGATTAATATGCCAGCGACGGAAGAGGCTCACCTACGAGCGGTGTTTCCCTACAGATGGGAGAAATCCTCTCTAAAATACCTGGGGGTTCTCATTACCCCCTCCTTTCACACCCTCTACCAGGCCAACTTCCCCCCCCCTCTATAGGGAGATCAGGGCACTTCTCCATAAATGGAAGGCTCACCAAATATCGCTCTTAGGGCGGCTCGCCTCTATTAAAATGGTGATCCTCCCAAAGCTTCTTTACTTATTCCAGACGCTCCCAATCCCGATCCCCTACGCGCACCTCCGTATGCTCCAGAGGGACTTACTGAAGTTCCTATGGAACTATAAAAAACATCGGGTTCCCGCCTCTGTCATGATTGCCTCGCGCTCGGATGGGGGTCTGGCGTTCCCCGACCTGGTTAGGTACTACCAAGCAACGCAATTACGGGCTATAGTTTCATGGTACACGCAGTGGTCATACAACAAATGGTCGGAGATAGAGAGGCTATGGTTAGCCCCGATGCACCCGAATAGCCTCCTCTGGGGCACGGACACACAGGTTTATACGAATCGCCTACTGGGGCCGATGGTCCAGCTTAATCAGCTCTGGAGGAAAATCTCCCGGGAACACAGGCTCCACTCGGAGGCATCCTTGCTAACCTCGTTTCTTTGTAACCCCAAACTCCCGGACGGCCTTACTCACCAGATGTCTCGGCCCTGGGCGTCCCGGGGGCTATTTCATCTGGGACACCTAGTGGACCCCAGATCGAGAAAACTGCTGTCTTTCTCGGACCTGCAGACTAAACACGACCTCCCCCACCGGACGTTCTACAGTTACCTACAGATCAGACATTTTGCGCAAACAATAGCTCCGAGACTCCAATTTTCCCCGCCCACCCCCTTTGAACTGCTCATACTTGAGGGGCGGAACCGTCGGGGCATGATATCAGACATATACCGCATCCTTAACGCGCACCACTTTCCCACAAAGGGCAAGCACAAGTATATGCTGAGATGGGAAAGAGAGCTGGGAGAGGAACTCCCCCTCGAAGCTTGGCAGGGGGTGTGGAGGCAAGCGGCCAAATCCTCCTTGTGCACACTTTACAAGGAAAATTTTTACAAAATTCTCTATCACTGGTACCAGACCCCAGCCGTGCTCCACAAAAGCTACCCCTCTGCCTCTGATCGATGCTGGCGCTGCCTTCAGGACAGAGGCACCCTACTTCACATATATTGGGCCTGCCCTTTGATAGCCCCATTCTGGACATCAACCCAACAGCTCCTTGGCCGGGTATTTGAGGTGCCTATCCCGTTTACGCCCAAGTTCTATCTTTTTGGCCTGTCCCAACCGCGGATGGCTAAGCCGTCTCGGCAGCTTCTGCGGCATATCCTTACTGCAGCTCGTTGTCTAATAGCCCTTAACTGGAAGAGTAGACTGGCCCCATCTATGGAGGCCCTCTACTCCAGGATTAAGGACGTAGAATTAATGGAGAAGATGACGGCCAGATTGAGGGACAGGCTGGAGGAATTCGACCGAATATGGGAGAGATGGCGACTGCGGGAAGACTAGGGGCGAAATGGGTGAGGCATGACGACCTGGATTTCTGGCACTTTCTCCTCTTTCTTTTCTTTCTTTTCTTTCCCCTTTCTCTGTTTTTCTTTCTCATCTCTATAGTTTTTATAGCGATTCTCACTTGCTATGCATTTTATGTTTGGTTTAGGCCACTGGGCAGCACGTACTGGGTCATGGGGGCTATGGGGCGGATGGCTGATTTTTGGTGCCCCCCGCCCCGTGACACTCCATCGCCCGAAACACTGGACTCTATGGCACATGTTTGTGCTCCGCTGCTGCCTGTCACATACCTATATTTACTTCTGTATAGCCCTATATGTGATTGTCTCTTATTGCACTACTGTACTGTTTCTATGCCTATGTTTTCACTGATGGTGAATAAAACGTTATTTGAAAAAAAAAAAACACTCCTCTCCGGGGTGAGGGTCCTTTGGGGGAAGGGTTTCATCAAATGTCACTCAGACCGAACGCTTCATCAGCAATAAAAACAAAAGGTAGACCCTCCACATTATCGGCATCTGGTGGCAAGTCCAGGCCACCAGTGATGAGACGGTGGCAGAACTCGGTCTGCCTAAACACTCCTTCGTCAGACATCCGGCCGTTCTTCCCCACATCCACATTCAGAAAGTCACATTGTGCTGACACCACCGCCATTAACACCACACTATGGAACCCCTTATAATTCCAATAGTAGGACCCCGAATGGGGTGGGGGCACAATCCTTACATGTTTCCCGTCGATCGCCCCTCCACAGTTGGGAAAGTCCCAACGGGCAGCGAATTGGGAAGCCACAGTCTGCCATTCCTGCGGCGTGGAAGGAAACTGGGGAGTCAAACACAGGAAAAAAAAAATTTGTCATTAAATCAAAACAATTCATAACAAATAAAACTCAAAAACATTTTGGAACAACAGTTAAACTGAAATATTGAAAATGTTTTTCTGCAAAAAAAATAGATGGCCCAATTCACAGATTACTCAGCCCTCTGATGGACCAGGGGACATAAATTAGGTGGGTGAGTGGGGTGGGGGCCTAATTAATGAGTATACAATCCCTGCAACCAATTTGAGTGGGGTGGGGGCCTAATTAATGAGTATACAATCCCTGCAAACAATTTGAGTGGGGTGGGGGCCTAATTAATGAGTATACAATCCCTGCAACCAATTTGAGTGGGGTGGGGGCCTAATTAATGAGTATACAATCCCTGCAACCAATTTGAGTGGGGTGGGGGCCTAATTAATGAGTATACAATCCCTGCAACCAATTTGAGTGGGGGACTAATTAATGAGTATACAATCCCTGCAACCAATTTGAGTGGGGTGGGGGACTAATTAATGAGTATACAATCCATATATATATATATATATATATATATATATATATATATATATACATACACACAAAGGGTGTATACAAAGAGTATACAAAGGGTGGGGGGCAGTAAAACAGTACAATGGAGCTGACAATATGAATTAGAGAAAAACAGTCTCGGCTGTGGGTTTATAGGGGCCCAGGATTGCATGCTGGGGATGTTAGTGAAAGCAAATATGCACGTGGGACACAAAAAGGTAAAAGCTATAAAAAAAATGACACAAAAAAAAAAAATACATAAAAAAAAAAAAATTGCATGCATTCATATAAAGGGGACATTCACAGCATATTCCTGTCATGGATATTAAAAGTCATGATGAAATTAATACAAACATACAATGCATATAATGCAATATTAAAAGAACAAACTTACCTTCATATATTCCTTCTGCAGGACCCGAATAATGGCAGAACAGGTCTCTGGAATAATGATCCCCAGAGCCTGGGGGGAGATGCCTGTAGAGAACTTGAGGTCCTGAAGGCTTCTCCTTGTCGCCAAGTAGCGCAACGTGGCGATGAGCCTCTGCTCCGGAGTGATGGCTTGCCGCATGCAGGTATCCTGCCTGCTGATATAAGGGGTCAGCAAAGCCAGCAGACGGTGAAAAACGGGGTCTGTTATCCTGAGATAATTCCTGAAATCATCAGGATTATTCTCATGGATCTCACGGAGTAAAGGCATATGCGAGAATTGGTCACGTGCTGTACGTCATCGCGCAAGCTTTCGTCGGACTGTTTGGCTATCCGTGTGTGGTCAAGTCCGTTCAGTGGAAAGTATGACGGACTGTCCGTCGGATTGTATGACGGACTAAGTAGGCCATACAGTCCGCTCGTGTGTACGCGGCAAAAGAGACATTTAGAAAGTAAGGCGGAATACAACGTAACATACTGATATAGAAAAATGATCTTGGCTCAGAAGCTGAAGAAGAAAGAGTTAATTCTAAAAGAAGTAGATCTACATAATTTTGTATTATAAAACTATAAACCTTAAAGCAGAGCTCCACCCATTAGGGGAAGTTCCACTTTAAGTACTCCTCCCCTGCCACATTTGGCATGCATTTTTCTTCTTTTTTTTTTTAAGGGGGGCGGTGCAGTTACCTAGTTTTCACAGGTACCTGCTCCCAATTTGTCTAGGTGATCCGAATGGAAGTTGTCCTCCTCCATTCGCAATGGACACGCAATTGTGAAGTCGCAAGCTGTCACAGCCAGGTGCTCACAGTTGAGATGCTGGTGCCGGGGAGAGAAGAGACAGCTCGGGTGAGCACATCGCTGGATCCTAGGACAGGTGGGTGTGTGTTTATTAAAAGTCAGCAGCTACAGATTTTGTAGCTGCTGACTTATTTATAAACACACAAGAAAAAACAACTGGTGCACCTCTTTACATACAGGTCAGTGTTTAAGACGGGTCTCATTTATGATGAATGACAACCTGAAAACCTGATTGCTGCATGTACTTGTTCTTGTACCCTTCACTTTAACCTAGCAAGAGGCCCAATGGAGGATCAGCTGTAATACTAGCAAATAGAAGCCTTTTTAAGGCTCACAGAGTTCTGTTTGTCTTTGACCTGTAGAAATAATGTTCCTAAATTCCATACAATTTATTTGGTATTTTTATATTCTTAAGTAACCTTTATTTATTACTAGGAAATTAAAATTCTGCTTTTACAGCGCAATCAAATGAAATAATCTAATATACAGAAGCAAAGTGATGTTTGTTGAGCTCTTGTGTATTGTATAGTTAACATCTTTGGGACTTGTTTTTTCTTTTTATCCAAAGGAAGTTGTGAGAGTTCTTTATAATTCTTTGTGTTCTTGATCAGAGATAATATGCTGGGGTTTAAATTTTAATCATTATTGTCTGTTTGTAATTTCATATAATCTTAGAGTTCTAAAAATATGGATTTTTCCTTCTGGGGCATTGTAGTACATTATTTTTTTTTATAGAAGTCTGAATCTGTCAATACTATAGGGAAAGAAACACACTGGCTTGATAGCTTCGGTAACTCTTGCCCTGTGCCCCAGGGGATCTTTAGCCGTCTTCATTATAGACAGCATTTCGACCATCTGTTCTTTGGTACTTCTTTTTATTATTTTGTTTTAAACAAAGCTTCTTTGAATTGTGTAGTACACACCCTCATGGACATTGCACGTGGCAACATTTACATTGTGTGACAGATGGATGTACTTTCATGTGTTCATTCAGTCCTTCTCAAAGGCTTCAGAACAACCATAGCAGCCCATATGACTACTGGGAGCCAATTGGAAGGGGGAACCAGTACACATAAAAATCAAAAGACTTGAAAGATTCCCAGTGACCTAACACCCTCAATTTTTGTGATCTCTGAAAATCAATATTATTATTTTTTTGTATATCCATAATTTTGTTTAGACAAGCATTATTTTTTAAGCTGTACATTGTATTGCAGTGTATTGAAAAAATATAAAGTAATAAAAAATAAATATAATAAAGACCAATTCCCCTCTTCAACTAACGGCTGGTATGAAAAAAACAAAACCATTCAAATGCTAATTTTACTTGCCTGAAACCATGGTCATTTGATGACTGTTTTTCAACCACTTGGACTCTTTTGCCCTTTCCCCTTCTACCTTATTAGGTAGCTTGTCTACTCTCTTTGTTTTTGTGGACAGGAAACACAGAAACAAGTGCCTAGTAATGTGATTTTTTTTTTGCCAACATGCTAGTGGTGCAGCCACATCTGTACCAATTGAATCTGTACCGATTCAAGTAATTTTTAAAGTGCTTTTTAAGTGAAATATACAAAGGAACCACTATTTCTTTAACAGTCCTTACCTTGCCTGTACACTCATTTTACAGGTATAATGCTTACCGCTGAAGGAGCTGCTAATGTACGGGTTTCCCAATTCCAGATGGCAACAACCCCTTCCAATGCCACATGCTCTGACACATCAAGGCCGAAGAAGGAAAATTCAGGCTACACACCTAATGAGGCAAATAAATAAATAGTAACAGAAGTAAATAGTCACATGCACTGGTGCTTGATGACACACGTACATGCAATGGAGCATGCCCACATAAGCCCACTTCCAGAACTGGTGCCAAAAGCCCTATTTAGGGAAGGAAGCAGTGACTTGCTGGATGATCTTCAGTTGACCCATGCTCCTTGTTCCTGTGTTCTTTTGATTCCTGCTGCATGACTCCTTATTCAGACCCTGGCTTGTGTAAAGGACTTTACCTCTTCTGACCATCGGTATATGACTATGGCTTGCTTTCTGACCGCTCTTCTGTCTGCTCCTCCTGATTTCTTTACCCTCCCCTCCTTTACCCTCCCTTCTTTTTATGTTTCAGTTCCAATGACACCCATTGTTCTGAGGAGGGCAGCAAGACCTTTGACATTCCATACTAAAGGGCTGACTGCATCACACACCTGTAGACCTAGCACCCAAACGCAGGGAGATTGTTTTGTGCCTTTAAGCTCCAAGCATCCTTGGAGGTAAGGACAAGAATTGCAAGGCTCAAAAAAGTATGGGTGCCATTTAGGTAGATCCACTGAGAAAGGCTTGAAGAAGTGTCCAGGTAAGTGGTACTCAGACAGGCAATCAGGAGTGATGACAAGAACACAGGAAACCTCTGTGGCAGAGAAGCCCTAATGCGACAACTGTCAGGTACCTTTTCCAAGGCCAAGATGCTGAGAGAGGCTCCCCTTGTGGCTAAGCACAGTATACCCCGGAAGGTGGTACAGAAGGTATAGGGCTCAAAGAAGCATGGGTTGCCAGCAGGTTGAGAAGGTTTGAGCTGATGATCACTTGGAGAGTTTGCTTGAGAAGACAACAAGGAGTAATCTAGACACTAGTAAAAGCCTGGCTGAGGGTAGAACACAGGAGAGCAGATTGGAGGCTGTGGTGAGGCCAGCTGAAGGTCAATCACAGGTGAGTGATAAACCAAGCCGGGTATCAAACACTGGTAATCAGGCAGGTGCAAGTATAGAAAGTCCGTGAGCCAAGCTGGGGGTCAAACACTGGTAATCAGGCAGGTGAAAATATAGGAATGTTTGTGAGCCAACCCGGGGTCAAACACTGGAAAGGAGATCAGAGCAGGTCAGGAGGTAAGCCGAGGTCACAACAGGAATCACTTGAAAGTATAACACAGGGACAGGGAAGAGCTGAAGACAATCCAGCAACTTGAGTCAGACAGAGGCAGCCTTTTCTAGGCCAGCAGGGGGAACCATCTATCACATGATGCGCCTATGGTGCCCATTTCTTCTACTGGCAAGATTGCCAGTACTTCTACAGCCTTTTCTCTGAACACAATTTCTCTGACAGTGCCCCCTCCCCCAAGGGGCAGCCTCCGGATGCCCAAACTAGCCATGTTTCTTGGATGTCTGTTGTGGAAGGTTTGTATAAGACGTGGAGCATGCACATTGGTAGAGGACTGCCAAGGGGTATCCCCCCAGAATCTTCTGGGGGATATCCCTTCCATTTGATGAGGTTTTGTACTTGCCTCCCTCTTTTTCTGCAGTCCATAATGACTTCCACTTCAAACTCCACCTTGCCTTCTACCAGAACTGGAGGTGGTGGTAGTTCTGGGAAAGGGACTTGGGACCAGCAGTTTTAGAAACGAGACATGAAAAACTGCTTGACACTTGTAAGAGGCAGGTAGTGATAATTCAAAGGCTATCGGATTTATCATTCTCATGATCTTGAAAGGCCCAATTCATTTTGGTCCTAATTTCTGTGATGGGCAGGAGATTTTAAGATTTACAGCAGACAGCCATACTTCATCTCCTACCTTGAAAACAGGGTTGTCCCTTCTTTTTTTGTCATGGTATTTTTTTTATAATTTTATTGGGACTGTTGCATGGCTTTCCGGAGTTGCTGGTAATTGGTCTGGATAAAGTTTATCCGATCCTGGACCACAGGTACAGAAGCTCCTGGTATGGACTTGGGTAAAAGGAGGGATGGAACTCATAATTTGTTCAAAAGGGGCATTGATTGGTGGCAGTATGCAAGGAATTATTATAGGCAAACAGGTACAAAGAACACCTTAGATATTGCTTCAAGGTTTTATTTGTCCTTTCTGTCCGGCCATTGCTCTGTGGGTGGTATGCTGATGACAGGGATACTTCTAATGCCAGGGATTTGCAAAGATCTCTCCAAAATCTGGAAGTAAATTGTACTCCTCTGTTTGGAAACAATGTTGTCGGGAACCCCATGCAATCTAACAGTCTATTTGATAAAAATATTTGCTGTGTCTGAGGCAGAGGGTGTCTCAACCATTGGTAAAAAATCTGCCATCTTTGAGAGGCGGTCCACAAGGGTGGTAGTGAATCCCTCGGAAGGAGGTAAGTCAACAATAAAGTCCATGGAGATCTTCCTCCAGGGCTGTTCTGGAATGGGTAAAGGCCGTAATAGACCCCAGGACCTGGCATTGGACCCTTTGTTGCCTTGGCACGTGGTACAGGAACTGACATAATTCTTACAATCCTGCTTCTAACTGGGCCACCAAAAGCCAGTGCTGTATAAGGTCCATTGTTTTCTGTACCTCAAAATGACCTGAAAGCTTGTGGTCATGGAAGGTTCTTAAGACTTGGAGTCTCACTTGTTGAGGAATGAAAATCTTGTCCTGAAACCATAGCAACCCATCTTGATTCTTCAGGGCGGAGACTTCAGGTTCAGTGCACTGGCTGGAGGCTTGACTAATTACTGTCTTCTGATCAGGTTGGATAAGCAAAAAGCAGATAAAATGTTACTGGGCTCAGTTGTCTCGGGGCATCTGGAAACATTCGGGAAAGGGCGTCAGCTTTCCCATTCTTGGAGCCTATTCGGTAAGAAATATGAAAGTTGAACCTGGAGAAATATAGCACCCATCGAGCTTGTCCTTAGATGTTTTACTGTTCTGAGGTACTCCAGATTCTTATGATTCGTGAAAAGCATGATAGAGTGAGAAGCCTCCTCTAGCAAATTCCTCCAAAGCGAATTTGATGGGCAATAATTCCCGGTCGCCCACATCATAATTCCTCTCTGGAGGAGTCATCTTCCGAGAGGCAAAGGCTAAGGGGTGCAGGAGAGCCTTAGGTTCTTGGCATTGGGACAAGATTGCTCCTGTAGTTATCTCCGAGGCATCTACCTCCAATACAAAGGGCGAGGCCGGATCTGAGTGCTGTAGTATTGGAGCAGAGGTGAATGGATTTTTCAAAGGCTATTTTCCCATCTTGAGACCACTGAAACCGGAACTGCTGGCGAGTCAACTGGGTAATGGGCGAAATGATAGTGGAAAACCCCTTCATGAACCTCTGATAACAATTAGCGAAGCCCACCAGGCGCTGAACACCTTTTTTGTCTACAGGGGCTGGCCATTCCAAAATTGCCTTTACTTTTGTGGGTCCATTGTGATTCCTTCAGTGGATATAACAAGTCCCAAAAACTGTATGACTGTTTTCTCAAAGTCGCACTTTTCTGCCTTGGCGTAAAGTCTGTGTTCCCTGAGAGTTGCAAGTACTTTCTTTACATGGGTTTGGTGGAGTTCCAATGTGGCAGAAAAAAAGAGGATGTCGTCTAGATAGACAATGACAAAGTTTTCAAGGAATTAGTATTGGCCGTTGGCCTGTGGATGTGTCATAGGCGCGTCCAATGTCTTGTATGTTTTGCATAAAATGAATAAACAGAATTTGATAAAAAAAAAAAAGTTGTCAAGGAATTCTCGAAAGATGGAATTTACCAGGTGTTAGAAGGTAGCTGGAACTTTGCATAGTCCGAATGACATAACAATGTATTCAAAATGACCAAATCGTGATCTGAAAGCTGTCTTCCACTCATCTCCCTCTCGAATTCGAACAAGATTGTAGGCTCCTTGTAGATCCAGCTTAGTAAAGATCCGAGCACTTCAGAATCTCTGGAAGAGTTCTGGGACAAGAGGGAGCGGGTAACGATTTTTTTTATGGTGATCTTATTAAGACCTCTATAATCCACACAAGGTCTGAGAGTACCATCTTTCTTCTTAACGAAGAATATACCAGCTCCAGCTGGGGAAGAAGATGGGCAGATGAACCCTTTTTCAAGGTTTTCATTGATATGTTCTCGTAAGGCCTCCAACTCGATTTCTGATAGATGGAATATCCGGCCAAATGGAATATCAGTTCCTGGTAGCAGTTCAATTGGACAGTCATACGCTTGATGGGGTGGAAGATTGTCTGCTTTTTTCTTATCAAAAACACCTTTTTTGTCTACAGGGGCTGGCCATTCCAAAATTGCCTTTACTTTTGTGGGTCCATTGTGATTCCTTCAGTGGATATAACAAGTCCCAAAAACTGTATGACTGTTTTCTCAAAGTCGCACTTTTCTGCCTTGGCGTAAAGTCTGTGTTCCCTGAGAGTTGCAAGTACTTTCTTTACATGGGTTTGGTGGAGTTCCAATGTGGCAGAAAAAAAGAGGATGTCGTCTAGATAGACAATGACAAAGTTGTCAATGAATTCTCGAAAGATGGAATTTACCAGGTGTTAGAAGGTAGCTGGAACGTTGCATAGTCCGAATGACATAACAATGTATTCAAAATGACCAAATCGTGATCTGAAAGCTGTCTTCCACTCATCTCCCTCTCGAATTCGAACAAGATTGTAGGCTCCTTGTAGATCCAGCTTAGTAAAGATCCGAGCACTTCAGAATCTCTGGAAGAGTTCTGGGACAAGAGGGAGCGGGTAACGATTTTTTTTATGGTGATCTTATTAAGACCTCTATAATCCACACAAGGTCTGAGAGTACCATCTTTCTTCTTAACGAAGAATATACCAGCTCCAGCTGGGGAAGAAGATGGGCAGATGAACCCTTTTTCAAGGTTTTCATTGATATGTTCTCGTAAGGCCTCCAACTCGATTTCTGATAGATGGAATATCCGGCCAAATGGAATATCAGTTCCTGGTAGCAGTTCAATTGGACAGTCATATGCTTGATGGGGTGGAAGATTGTCTGCTTTTTTCTTATCAAAAACAGCAGGGAGTTTCTTAGCAATGTCCTAGCAACAACTTATGATGGAATGATGCCACCTCCATAAATAGATTGCACCCAGCTTGTTATAACAATAGTTTGCACTTTCTTGTTCTGTAAATAGTTTGCCTCCAGCTTGTTCTAAAAATAGATTACACCCAGGTTGTCCTATAAATAGATTGCAGCTTGTTCGATAAAGAAAAAAGTTTGCACCTGCTTTTTCTATAATTAGATTGCACCTTCTTGTTCTATAAACAGATTACACCAAGCTTGTTTTATAAATAGATTGTATACAGCTTTGTCTATAAATATATTGCGTTCAACTTGTTCAATAATGTTATTGCACCTACTCTCAAACCTTGCACATGTGTGGTCCACCATCTCTTCTATCTCAGCATCACTGATCTAAGGCCCCATTCACACCTGAGCGTTTTGTAGCTTGAAGCCTCTATTCTCTATGGAGATAGTTCACATCTCCACTCCAAAACGCCTGAAGCCAGAAGCTCAAAAACGTCTGAGGCCGCGTACACACGCGGGGACTGTTCGCTCAACTTTGTCCGTCAAACAGTTTCAGCAAACAGTCCGCTCAAAATTAGCATGGACGGACTTGCCCACACACGACGAACGAACAGTTTGCTGAAACCGTGCGCGATGACGTGAACGGCACGTACGACGGGACGGAAAATACGACGTCCTATACACTGCATTACAACTTTCGGTGTATAAATCCTTTCTGAGCATGCGCGGAACTTAGTTTGACGAACAAGCCTACACACGAGGGGACTGTTCGCTGAAACCAAGTTTCAGCGGACAGTTTTTCGGAATTTCCGAAAAACTTTGTTCAGCAGACTGTTCGCTGAAACTGTCCGCTGAAAGCCCACACACGGGCGGACTGTCCGCCGAAACACTGTTCAGCGGACAAAGTTGGGCGAACAGTCCCCGCGTGTGTACGCGGCCTGAAGCGCATACAAGTTCTGGAACTTTTTTATAGGCAGATTTGGGCATTTTTCTTGCTGACCTTTTGCCCTGCACAAAATCTCAGCAAAATGCCATAAACAACGCAGCAAAATTGCGGTAAAACACGCCGCAAAATCACGGTAAAATTGCACAATTTTCTGCCTGAAAACGCTACGCTCAGGTGTGAATGTGGCCTTAGGGCTACTCTGCTACAGTGACAGGGGAGAGAGAACACATGCAAGGGGATTTGAATTGGCTCCGAAAATCTTTGCAATGTCCTAGCAACAAGGCAGAAAAGGATAATGTAATCTCTGGAAGTTTTTCCATCCGGCTTTAGCAGGTACATAAATGGCCTACACCTCCAGCAAGGGTATTACTTAACTTTGGTCAAAGTTGCATAGTCTGCTTTTATCTAAAGCGACCCTTACCTGCATAGGCAGTTTTTTGGTAAATGTAAACTAAACCTTTAAATGAAAAAAGAGGTTATACTTACCTTTGTGCAATATTGTTTGAAGGTTGTTTTCCTCCCCTTCTCTCTGTTCCTGCCGAAGCTATTGACTCCTCTCTCCTTTGGGTGCCTGTTGTAGCAAGTTGGATGCTAAGGAGGCAACCAAGTGTATGCAATCCTATTGGGTCCTCAGCTGGGCTGTGTATGTCTGTAGACACACACAGTCCAGTAAGCCACACTCCTGCTCCCTCCTCACAGGAGTTTGACTGACAGCAGCAGGAGCCTATGGCTCAGCTGCTCTGTTTCTGCCATGAAAGCAGGAAGTGAAGGGAGTGGTGCTGAAGACAGAGACAGCGTGAGAGCGATGACCCGAATCCAGTAAGTGTTTAACTGATACAGCCATTGCTCCCAGTCTGACATTTGTGCATATGTAAGGCCTGAACACAGACAGTCTGAGTTTGGGGATGTGTACCTACACGGATGTTGGATTGGGAACAGCAGTTGTGGCCGCGCAGCCACCGTGTGCCAATATACATCAGTGGCACTGCCTGCCAGGAACACCTGTTAATTCCCAAGTGGGTAAACACAGTCTTTGCACAGGTACACATTGTTACACCCTCCATGAATGAGGCGTAATAGAACAGCCTGCCATATTGTCCCTGATCATTGTTGTCATGCCAATCCCAGTGTCACCATAAGGCCTCCTTCATACAGGGCATATCGATGCAATGCAATTCTGTGCATCCCTGTGCAGGCAGCCCAGTCTCTATCTATGGGGATGCAGCAGCTGCAACCACACAGTTTCTGCTTTCAATTTAACTTCCATGCAGGTGCCCTGCGAGGCCCCAAATGCAGACAGTGTGACCAACCAGTCACAATGTCCCCGATCATCAACGCACTAGTCACAGTAAAATAAATTACCCCAAAGCAGATACTTGAGAAGTGGTTTTCAGAGACTGCAATGTAAGACTTCCAGCGGAATTTTTAATGAACTTTGACTTTTTCATTGATCCTCGCCCTGGCTCTTTGTGTGCACACTAGTCACAGTGTTGCCAGACCAGTGTAGCCAGCAACATTGTTCCTGATTGCTAGCCACACCAGTGCCACTCTAACCAGAGCCAGTGCACCCATCAACAGTGTCCCTGACTTCTGCCACATAAGTACAGTGCCACCAGAGCCATAGCAGCCAGCAACAGCATTCCACCAGTGCCTCTGCCTACCGCCTGTACTGATCCTTTCCTGTTTCTTAACCATGTTTCTGCCTTTTATCCAAACTGATTCTTTGCCTGTTTATTGACTATGTCTCTGCCTGCTGCCTGAACTGACCCATCTGTACATACTGCTGACTACATTCTCAGGAGACACCAGTCCCAGTCATCTTCTGCATGTAGACAGGTCCCTACAAGGGGTTTATATGTCTGCTCATGTTAAGCACTTATTTCCCCTGGCTTTGCTCATTTCATCCAGTTAGTTGAGCCAGCCGAGTGTGAAATGTTACAATGGTACAATGGTATGTTTTCCTGTGTCCTCAAATTGACGCGAGAGCTGGGGGTAACCAGGGTAACCAGGCTGTAAGGGTTAATATTTTCCTGCTATTGTCAGCAAGGTTAATACCCCCTACAGATCAACCAACAAGAAAGGTGAGAGTGCTAACCCACTACACCATTGTCACCGTAATACCTTCTGTAGACGGTATTATGGGATGTTAGAACAGCTGTGTACAAGAACTGTGTTGAAATCACTTTGTGAGAACTGTACTGTGATCAACAAGTGCCTCCATAAAGAATCTTGTTTGTTTACTTTCTTTTGCCTGGACTGAAGTCTCTTAAAGGGGTGCATGCACAGTGCATCAAAAGAATAGGGCAACAAGGGAACTGAGCTAGAGGAAGATGCAATACATGGGTCTAACACACAAAGTACTGTTCAAAGGAAGTTGAATGTGTTGTTGCTAAGGACTACGGCATTTTTGCAATATGCAAGGGAACCAATCTGCCAGGAGATGGGTGACTGGCAGGGGTGACTGTTTATCTGGGCTAAGTGCTTGACAGTCCCCCATTCTTTGGGACCGGACCATGGCGCAGAGCAACCAGGGACCCAGCCTGGAGTCACGGGTCTGATTTATGAGGTATCTCGGGAGAATAAGGGCAAGTACGGGGGGGGGGGGGTGAAGAAGGAGAGAGAGCTATCTCCTATATCCCATAGCAACCATGGGATGGGTCACTGAGAGAAAAGTGACATGCATTGCTGGATTGATGGAGCCTGGTACAAGCTCAGCGGTACCAGCCTCAAAATGCTACACACCTAGGAAGTGGTGTCCCCGGTGTCGTTGCAGCTAGCTTCTAAGCCCGGGAGACTTGCCTTTATGATGACTGTCACATGACCAGAGCTCCCAGCCTGAAGTTCAGGCATTAACAAACGCGGCTCCCCTTGTCCCCCATGCAAACGCCTAAGCCCCACCCAAATGTGGATAACTGCACCACTGGAATCACAGGAACTTTTGTTCAACTTTCTGTACCTTCTGGTTAGTGAACATGGCATTTCTGGGGCAGCCACATACTAGTAGGCTAGGCTTGTCTGGCATATAGGAATGGGAACTGCTATGGGTGATGCTACTCTAAACAATATTCCCAGGCATAACTACTTAAAGGACAGACAGTGTAAAAAAACAGATGGTGGAAGCAAAAGCGGAATGTGGGCATAGTTTATAGTCATAGTATAGTCATAGTATATGATAGCCCTGTCCAATATAGATACTAGTGATCCTTGTAGGGGATTATCCCTGTCCCAATTGGAAAGTGAAGTGAGTTTGTGATGTTTGTTGGCATCTCTCTATCCCTGAGGAAGAGACTAAATGAATCTCGAAATGTGTTGGTTTACAATGCTATAAAACAAGCAACTTGTGGAATATCAAAGCTTCACAATACATATGATTTTGGGGAGTACCACTTCAATCTGTATATGTTAACAAAATGTTTCTCAAGCCAATTGTGGCTGCTTTTGGTTTTTAAAAAAAGAGAAATTTGTATTTTTAAATAATTGTGTATTAAATGAAAACATTTTAAATAAAATAAATTATGTTTTTGTTGGTTTGGTTGCCTGCAAAATCCTATAGAGGTTAAAGGATTAAGATTTACGTTATATTTCCTGACCACTCTAAAGCCTCATACACACGATAGGACTTTGTACAAACTTTCCCTTGGATTTTTGTACAAAGGGCGTCGGCCCTGAACTTGTATTGCATACACACGGCAGGACTTTTTCAGCCAACTTTCACCAAATCATGTGGTTTTTCTGCTCTTTACCGTCACCTTTGCTCATCTTCTGTATTGTTGCCTGATCTTTTGCATTGGTTCTGAGCATGCCTGTATGTACTTTGTACAAAAGTCCTATGGTTTTCTGTACACACGATCAGACTTTGCTCCATTGGACTTTTGTTGCCAGAAAGTTTGTCCGTTCGCACAGCCAACAAAAGTCTGAAGAAAACCCAAAAAAGTTTGTCCGATGGAGCGTACACACGGTTGGATGTTGCTCCAAAACAGCTAATTTGCATGTTTGTTGTCAAAAAGTCTGATCGTGTGTATGGGCCTTTACAGAGGTGACCATTATAGTACACAGTTTTTGATACAATTGGTTGATTTCTGTGATACACAAGATGCAATATCTGGTACATAATCAGTACAAGCATTGAAAAAGTTTCACAAATGTGATAACCCCATACTCAGGAGGAGTAGCAGGATGTGTTTTGGGGTGTAATTCTCATTTTATCCTTGTGTGTGAAAAATATCCTACAAAACCAACAACTTTGTGCAAAAATTTATTTGAATTTTCTTTCAAAATTTTCCAAAACTTGTGACTAATTTCCTATTGCAGATCATGGATTCCAGAAGCCTCCCTATTGATACAACTCTGCAATCAGACCCCTTCCAGATGTCTCCTGAAGCAATATTCAACTTTGAGGCCCTCAAGCATGCCATCTCCCGCGTCCTGGTGCTAGGGGTCCCAGACTACGACAAAATGTTCAACCCCTTTGTATCCGAATGTCTGGGACATGCTGCAGGTGTACTCAACCAATCACACGGCATCCGCCTATGCCCAATAAGATATTATTCTTGTAGGCTGGATGCGGTAGCAAGAGGAGGCCCATCGTGTCTACGAGCTGTCTTTGCTGCACAAGCCTTGTTTGACAAAACTTCGGACTTGGTCCTCGGACACTGCCTCGTTCTGCTTGCTCCCATTACATTGCTACTATATTCAACCAAGATCCAGCTGAAACACCTGTCCACTGCCAGTCACTTGAGACTCCTGTGTTCCCTCCTACTGGACAGCATTACTCTATTACGTTGTCAAGCACTGAACCCTACCACCCTTCTTCCTCTTGTCGAGGAGAGAAAGAAGGAGGAGTTGAGTCCTGAATTGTCACCCCATGACTGCTTTGAACTAATGAGGCTGGAAACCATGCATCTCCCCACCGTGAGTGAAATATCCCTTCAGAATCCAGACCTAACAATTTTTGTTTGCTGATAAACGAGGCAAATACTATACCACACAGTATATGCGGTCACCACTGAAAACACGGTTCAGCTGAAGCCTTACCACCGGTGATGTCTGCACAGGTGGCAGAGCTGCAAGTACTTACTACAGCAAATAAATTATTACTACAGCAAATAAGTAAATTAGCAGAGGGAAAAAGAGTTATACGGACTCAAGATATGCTTTCAGCGCTGCCCATGATTTTGGTGTTATCTGGAAGGACAGAGTATTCCTGATGGCTGCAGGAACACCTGTGAAACACAGCTCAGCCATCAAGGACTTGACGGGCGCTTTGCTTCTCCCAACCCAAGTGGCTATTATGAAAATAGTAGCACACAACAAACTGAACTGGAAGGAAGCTCAAGGCAATCATCTAGCCAATTCAGCTACGAAACAGACAGCCGGTTGTCCACTCGAAGTGGACAGCAGGGTGGTAGAAGAAGACCACCTGTGTTTACCCTACAGACTCTCCCAGTGGACAGAGTTTATCTGAAAGAATTACAGGAAGCAGCAAGTCCGGATGAGAAGGAAAGCTGGAAACAGAGAGGAGCAACTCTCAGAGATGGACTATTCGAGTGCAACAAGAAGCCTTGTCTACCCAGGAGTATGTACCCAGTCGTGGTGCAATAGGCACATGGAGTTACTCCATTGACCAACAACTTCTGCAGATCATGCACTATCTGCGCCAAATGTAACCCAGGATGCACAGAAAAGGCACAGAAGAAGCACCTGGCAAAAGCCCTATAGCCCTTCCAGAGGATACAAATTGATCACTCCCAAATGCCAAGGGGTGGCAGATTCAAATACGCCCTAGTGGAGGTGGACATGACTGCCAGGACTATGGCTAAGAAACTACTGCGTGAGATAGTATGTCGATTTTGGGTCCCAGAGGCCATAGAGAGTGATCATGGCCAGCCTTCACAGCAACCCTTACAAAAGAGATTTGGGCAGCACTGGGGGTTCAGTTGACTCTACACACCCCATACCAACCTCAAAGTAGTGGGAATGTAGAAAGGACGAATGGGACCCTAAAAAGCAGTATGTTAAAGATGGCCCAAGAGACTAACATGAGTTGGCCAGGCAGCTTGCCCATTGCCTTGTTCAGTGTCAGACACACTCCCCGGGGGAAATATGCCCTATCCCCTTATGAAATTTTGTTTGGTTCAGCCTCCCAGACTTGGTTTTTACTCTCCACAACAGTTACAGTTGCAATCTGATGTATTGACTAATTATGTAACCGCATTATGACGAGAATTAACCCAAATGCATGCCCAGGTGTTTTCTCTCATTCCATATCCTAAATTAGGTACAGGAACACTACTGCCTGGAGATCCTTGAGCCAAGATATAATGGTTCATTCCAAGTTTTGCTGACCACAGCCACCTCAGTCAAGTTGGCCAAGAAGAACACCTGAATACATGCTTCCCACTGCAAGAAAGCTCCAACCCCTGAGGGCAAGATCCCGCCCACTTCATGATGACCATGCTGCATATCATTTTTCTGTTTGGTCTGGGGGGGAGGGGCCATCACAAAAAAATGATAACATAATTACATTTTGGTATAACTCTTCAGGTACACATGTGACTTTTGATTACTGCGATATAGTACCTTATCCGTTTGACCCTTTATGGCAATGCCATTGGTACAGTGACATCCCTGACGGTAAGGATATATATGTGTGTATCACAGATAGTTACTGAGAACAGAATTGTGGCTCCTGGGGGGTGGGTTGGAACATAGGGCCAGACTGGGCAACCACAGAGTGCATTAGACAAGAAAGATGAAAATGGAAAGCCCCTGATAAGCAGAATGACTTTGCGGAGGACAGGTATAAAACCAGGTCCAGTCACTTGGTGATGTGTATTGGATCTATGGGAATTTGAAAATCAGGTCCAGATTAGAGGGAACCTGGAACGGGGAATGTGCCCTTGCAAAGGACATTATGCCCCTCCATATCCTAAAAGAAGATACTCCTGATACATACCCTTACCCAGCACCTAGTCAGAGGAGGAAGCGAGCAGCTCTCTCCAGAAGCTTTGACCCTCATGTGTACATAGATGTTATAGGGGTCCCAAGGGGGTCCCTGATGAATTCAAAGCCAGAGATCAGGTAAAAGCTGGTTTCGAGTCTTTGATCCCCATAATAACTTTCAACAAGAATGTAGATTGGATCAACTACATATACTACAACCAACAAAGATTTGTGAATTACACTAAAGATACCCTTTAGGGAATTGCTGACCAATTAGCCCCCACTTCTTCATTCCTGATAATACTGGTTCAAATGCTAAGGTTACTCTAGCTATAAAGAAATTAGAGGATCTGTCATTGGAGTTGAAGAAGAACTCAGGTATCACAGACCTGTGGGATCAATATTTTAGCTGGATGAGTGGGTGGATGAGTGCTCGCCCAGATAAGGGGAACGGTATTAATAATCCTGGTTCTTTTAGCCCTGATTGTATGGTGTATTCTACCTTTCGTAGAGAAGTTGATTAGCAAGGCTGTAGACAACAGCACACCTACATTTCTCCACCAAGAAGAGGAGGACCCCTTATGATGGAAGAGGACAAACCCTTCACCCCTCTACAGTCACTCCCCATCCATAATCTCACAATCCTATAGGGTTATAGGGATAGACCGCACCTGATTGCAGTTCTCCAGCTGTATCGAGGGGGGTAGTGAACTAGTTGCTGCCCGTCTCTATATACAGCCTAAAAGATTTGATGAGGAGAATGGGCTAGGTGAGTAGGACCTTTAGATGAGGGACAGAAGAAAATAGCCATTTTAGGGGAGACTGTGAAGGAATGATAATCAGAAAATGTATATTTTCTTATGTGTATACATGTTTCTATGAAACTCCTTACTTATTATATAGTATACAGATAGGCTCTGCCTTGAAGCTGAAGATGGCACCTATCCCCTGCTACCCACGCATCACAAGAATGCAGTAGTGAAGACAGAACCAGCTTCAACCAAGCCTCTGCATCAACTCTCTACATTTCTCTTATATTTAAACCAATGAGATGTACCTATTAGACTAACATAGCAATGACGTATCTTTGTGTATAAAAAATTAGCACCACCCTGGAATAAACTAGAAGTGTAAGAAGTAACCGAGCTGAACATATCTCAGAGTATTTGCTTCTAGAATGCATGCATGTACACACTTTTTAACTAGAAACAGCAGCAGATAACCTTGAGCTCGATTGAAGTTCTTAACCTTATCAGTGTAAACTTATGAGCACAACCTTATATACAATATACACACACATATATAATATTACCAAAAGTATTGGGACAATGCCTTTACAACATATCTGAACGTTTGCACAAGGCTTTAGTCTGTAGGGTTCAATATTGAGTTGGCCCACCCTTTGCATCTATAACAGCTTCAACTCTTCTGGGAAGGCTGTCCACAAGGTTTAGGAGTGTGTCTATGGGAATGTTTGACCATTCTTCCAGAAGCGCATTTGTAAGGTCAGGCACTGATGTTCCACTAGAAGGCCTGGCTTGCAGTCTCCGTTCTAATTCATTCCAAAGGTGTTCTATTGAGTTGAAATCAGGACTCTGTGCAGGCCAGCCAAGTTCCTCCATCCCAAACTCGCTCATCCATGTCTTTATGGACCTTGATTTGTGCACCGTCATGTTGGAAGAGGAAGGGGCCATCCCCAAAATGTTCTCACAAATTTGGGAGCATGAAATTGTACAAAATGTCTTGGTATGCTGGCACCTTAAGAGTTCCCTTCACTGGAACTAAGGGGCCAAGTCCAACCCCTGAAAAACAACCCCACACCATAATCCCCTGTCCAAAGGATTTGGACTAGTGCACAAAGCAAGACCCATAAAGATATTTGTACTGTCCTGGCATTTTTGGGCTTCAAAAAATGAGATAGGCCGTCAGTATATCAGGATTGATTGATTTTTAGATATATACCGTAGTTTATGGACCCTATATGTTTCCTTTAGTGTATATATATATATATTGTGGCAGCAGGCAGTAGTGATGGCCGAACGGTTCGCCCGGCGGTCGTTTCGCGGCGAATTTCCGACTTTCGCCGTCCGCGGGTTCGAACGCCTTTTTCCGTCGTTCGCCCCGGCGGACTTACGTGTTTAATGTATACAAGAACTTTAACCTTTCGTGACACGTTTATCATGTGTTACAGGACAACCAATTGAGACATGACAGCTCATGGACACTTGGACATTCCCCCTAACCTATAAATACACCCGATCCGGTGGCCATTTTACATTCTTTCTTCTGTCACTGTAGGGAAAGGATCCTGTGTGGAGTAGGGACAGAGAAAACGCTAGCTATTTGGTACACAAAAGTTCTTTTCAGGACTGGTATAGGTGTTAGGTCAGCAGCCTGAGTTTCTTTTGTCAGTTTAGATAAAGGGACAGAGCGCTGTATGCTGCTATTTTAGGGACAGCTCAGCCAGATTAGTCTTTCTTCATCATCATCATCATCATCATCATTAGCTGTTACTATCAGGTCCACAAAAGAGCTGTTCCAGCTAATCGTTCCAGCCTACTCTTTTTTGCCAATTTGTATAGGGACAGGCAGGAAGCAGTGTGTCAGGCAGTGAGGATAATTTTAAAGACTTGCTGTTACTATTAGTTCCACAAAGGTTCTTTTCAGGACTGGTATCAGTGGTACGGTAATAGGCTTGTACACGTATAATATTCTTTCTTCCAAATATAGAAAGAATATTATACTTGACTGCTGCCCTTCTGCTGCAGTCTGCTAATCATTCACAACTCACTTGTTCCACAAAGCTCTTTATCAGGACTGGTAACTTGGTCTGTCTAGGGTGCTACGGTACATAGGCTTGGGTGCGGTACAGTCTGCTGTTCTGTAAGGACCGCTATCGGTCCACAATACATAGGGTTGCCGTGCACTACTGCTGACCGCTGCCCTATACTGCAGCAGTCCTTCATTGGTATAGGGACTGACGTACAGTCTGCTAATCACTAACACACAACCTGCTTGGTCCACAAAAGTTCTTATAAGGACTGGTAACTTGGTATAGGGTGCTACGGTACATAGGCCTGAGTGCGTTACAGTCTGCTGTTCTGTAAGGACCGCTATCGGTCCACAATACATAGGGTTGCCGTGCACTACTGCTGACCGCTGCCCTATACTGCAGCAGTCCTTCAGCGGTATAGGGACTGACGCACAGTCTGCTAAACACTAACACACAACCTGCTTGGTCCACAAAAGTTTTTATAAGGACTGGTAACTTGGTATAGGGTGCTACGGTACATAGGCCTGAGTGCAGTACAGTCTGCTGTTCTGTAAGGACCGCTATCGGTCCACAATACATAGGGTTGCCGTGCACTACTGCTGACCGCTGCCCTATACTGCAGCAGTCCTTCATTGGTATAGGGACTGACGTACAGTCTGCTAATCACTAACACACAACCTGCTTGGTCCACAAAAGTTCTTATAAGGACTGGTAACTTGGTATAGGGTGCTACGGTACATAGGCCTGAGTGCGTTACAGTCTGCTGTTCTGTAAGGACCGCTATCGGTCCACAATACATAGGGTTGCCGTGCACTACTGCTGACCGCTGCCCTATACTGCAGCAGTCCTTCATTGGTATAGGGACTGACGTACAGTCTGCTAATCACTAACACACAACCTGCTTGTTCCACAAAAGTTCTTATAAGGACTGGTAACTTGGTATAGGGTGCTACGGTACATAGGCCTGAGTGCGTTACAGTCTGCTGTTCTGTAAGGACCGCTATCGGTCCACAATACATAGGGTTGCCGTGCACTACTGCTGACCGCTGCCCTATACTGCAGCAGTCCTTCATTGGTATAGGGACTGACGTACAGTCTGCTAATCACTAACACACAACCTGCTTGGTCCACAAAAGTTCTTATAAGGACTGGTAACTTGGTATAGGGTGCTACGGTACATAGGCCTGAGTGCGTTACAGTCTGCTGTTCTGTAAGGACCGCTATCGGTCCACAATACATAGGGTTGCCGTGCACTACTGCTGACCGCTGCCCTATACTGCAGCAGTCCTTCAGCGGTATAGGGACTGACGCACAGTCTGCTAAACACTAACACACAACCTGCTTGGTCCACAAAAGTTTTTATAAGGACTGGTAACTTGGTATAGGGTGCTACGGTACATAGGCCTGAGTGCGTTACAGTCTGCTGTTCTGTAAGGACCGCTATCGGTCCACAATACATAGGGTTGCCGTGCACTACTGCTGACCGCTGCCCTATACTGCAGCAGTCCTTCATTGGTATAGGGACTGACGTACAGTCTGCTAATCACTAACACACAACCTGCTTGGTCCACAAAAGTTCTTATAAGGACTGGTAACTTGGTATAGGGTGCTACGGTACATAGGCCTGAGTGCAGTACAGTCTGCTGTTCTGTAAGGACCGCTATCGGTCCACAATACATAGGGTTGCCGTGCACTACTGCTGACCGCTGCCCTATACTGCAGCAGTCCTTCAGCGGTATAGGGACTGACGCACAGTCTGCTAAACACTAACACACAACCTGCTTGGTCCACAAAAGTTTTTATAAGGACTGGTAACTTGGTATAGGGTGCTACGGTACATAGGCCTGAGTGCAGTACAGTCTGCTGTTCTGTAAGGACCGCTATCGGTCCACAATACATAGGGTTGCCGTGCACTACTGCTGACCGCTGCCCTATACTGCAGCAGTCCTTCATTGGTATAGGGACTGACGTACAGTCTGCTAATCACTAACACACAACCTGCTTGTTCCACAAAAGTTCTTATAAGGACTGGTAACTTGGTATAGGGTGCTACGGTACATAGGCTTGAGTGCGGTACAGTCTGCTGTTCTGTAAGGACCGCTATCGGTCCACAATAGATAGGGTTGACGTGCACCACTGCTGACCGCTGCCCTATACTGCAGCAGTCCTTCAGCGGTATAGGGACTGACGCACAGTCTGCTAAACACTAACACACAACCTGCTTGGTCCACAAAAGTTTTTATAAGGACTGGTAACTTGGTATAGGGTGCTACGGTACATAGGCCTGAGTGCGTTACAGTCTGCTGTTCTGTAAGGACCGCTATCGGTCCACAATACATAGGGTTGCCGTGCACTACTGCTGACCGCTGCCCTATACTGCAGCAGTCCTTCATTGGTATAGGGACTGACGTACAGTCTGCTAATCACTAACACACAACCTGCTTGGTCCACAAAAGTTCTTATAAGGACTGGTAACTTGGTATAGGGTGCTACGGTACATAGGCCTGAGTGCGTTACAGTCTGCTGTTCTGTAAGGACCGCTATCGGTCCACAATACATAGGGTTGCCGTGCACTACTGCTGACCGCTGCCCTATACTGCAGCAGTCCTTCAGCGGTATAGGGACTGACGCACAGTCTGCTAAACACTAACACACAACCTGCTTGGTCCACAAAAGTTCTTATAAGGACTGGTAACTTGGTATAGGGTGCTACGGTACATAGGCTTGAGTGCGGTACAGTCTGCTGTTCTGTAAGGACCGCTATCGGTCCACAATAGATAGGGTTGACGTGCACCACTGCTGACCGCTGCCCTATACTGCAGCAGTCCTTCAGCGGTATAGGGACTGACGTACAGTCTGCTAAACACTAATACACAACCTGCTTGGTCCACAAAAGTTCTTATAAGGACTGGTAACTTGGTATAGGGTGCTACGGTACATAGGCTTGAGTGCGGTACAGTCTGCTGTTCTGTAAGGACCGCTATAGGTCCACAATAGATAGGGTTGACGTGCACCACTGCTGACCGCTCACCTATACTGCAGCAGTCCTTCAGCGGTATAGGGACTAAGAGTTTTGTCACAGGGTCATTTAAAAAATGACATGCAGAGGAAGAGGCAGGCCCTTCCGCAGGGGTGGTAGGGGTAGGGCAGGAGCAACAGGCTTGAGCCAAAGTGGGAAGTTGCAGAAGGTGCGTTCAATTACTTTAAAGGATGCACCAGACTTGGTTGAGTGGCTCGCTCAGCCTTACTCTTCTGCACCCTCCTCATCCTCTCGATCTGCACCCTCTTCTTCACTCTCTGCTATGTGCACCCCCAAAGACACTACCACCAACAACACGACCACCACCACCACCACCACATACCTTCCGCTTGAGTCACTGGAATTATTTTCCGATCCATATCAAGAGGACATTTCTGATGCGCAGCCACTCTTGGTATTGGATCAGGAAGAGGAGGTAGCAACAAGCGCTACTCAGCAGTCTGACGCCAGTACCCAGATCAGCCCAAGGAGGAGGTTGGTCCCCGGTGTTGCTGCCTACTCTACTTATAGCGGTGGGGAAGGTGACGTTGATGATGACGTGTCTAGTGATGTCACGTGGGTGCCCACAAGAGAGGAAGAGGAGGGGAGTTCAGAGGGAGATATGGACCAGCAGATAGGGAGGAGAAGCAGCAATGACTTACATTGCACAGCAGGGACAAAGCAGACTGCAAATGTATCAGGAGCGAGTCATCGACCATGTACGGTCACATCTGGCGCTCCCAGGACACCGGCACATGGCTCCGCAGTGTGGGCTTTTTTTAACGTGTCCGCTGCTGACAATAGCGTTGCCATCTGCAATCTTTGCAGTCAACGCGTTAGTCGCGGTAAGCCCAATACTCACCTAGGGACGACCGCCTTAAGAAGGCACATGAGCAGCCATCACCGAGCCCAGTGGGAGCAACGGAACACACAAAGCCACACTGCAGGCTCTCACCGTCCAGCCTCGTCTTCTACTTCTCCTTCTCCTCTCTCCTCACAATTGTCCTCCACTCCACCTTCCATCACGCCAAGCTCACATTTTTCTGCAAAAAGGCAGGCTTCCGTGGGCCTAATGTTTGAGCGTAAAAAAATGATGACGCCGGATAACCCTCTTGCCCAACGGTTGGCGGCTGGCTTGTCAGAACTCATAGCCCGCCAACTACTGCCATATAAACTGGTGGACTCGGAGGCCTTTCGCAAATTTGTGGCCATTGGAACACCACAATGGAAGGTCCCAGGAAGGAAGTATTTCTCAGAGAAGGGCATCCCAGAGCTATATGGCCATGTTCAGCGGCAAGTGAATGTATCTCTGGCACACAGTGTCGGTGCCAAGATACATCTGACCACAGACACGTGGTCTAGCAAACACGGGCAGGGAAGGTATATCAGTTTTACTGCCCACTGGGTGAACCTTCTGACGGCCGTCAAGCATGTAACCCGTGGCACCCGTGTAGATTTGGTTTTACCGCCACGGATTGCATGCAGGCCTGACTCTTCTTCTCCTCCTCCTACTCCATCCTCCTCCCTCTCCTCCTCAGCTGCCTCCTCCTTTTCCGCTGCTAGCGTCTCTTCCACTGCACCGCCCAAGCTCCCCAGAACCTATTCCACATGCCAGGTGAGACGTTGCCATGCCGTGCTGCGTCTGTTGTGCCTGGAAGCAAAGAGCCACACTGGCCCGGCACTCCTTTCAGCTTTGCGTTCACAGGCAGATGAGTGGCTAACACCGCTCAATTTGACAGTTGGTAAAGTGGTGTGTGACAACGGTGCCAATCTGCTTAGCGCATTGAAACAGGGCAAAATCACGCACGTGCCGTGCATGGCACACGTCTTAAACTTGGTCGTGCAGCGATTCCTTGTCAAATACCCTGGGGTCCAGGACATCTTGCGGCAGGCAAGGAAAATCTCGGCCCATTTCAGAAGATCTTACACGGCCATGGCTCGCCTTGCTGACATTCAGCGGCGACACCATCTGCCGGTCAGACGTCTTATTTGCGATTGCCCGACGCGATGGAACTCAACCTTCTATATGCTTGATAGGCTGCTCCAGCAGAAACGTGCAGTTAACGTCTACCTGTATGAACTCTGCGAAAGAAACGGTTCTGGGGAGCTGGGTTTTTTTTCACCGCGCCAGTGGCTGCTCATGCGCGACACATGCAGACTTCTGCGGCCATTTGAGGAGATCACCAAACTGGTCAGTCGCAGCCATGGCGCCATCAGTGACATGGTACCTTATGCCTTCTTTCTGGAGCGTGCATTGCGTCGTGTCATTGATCAGGCTGTGGAGGAGCAGGAGCGGGAAGATGAGGAAGTCGCAATGCTGGATGAATTCCCAGGGGGGGCTACTCTATCTGAGACAAGTCAACAACAGGAGTCTGATGAGGAGTCAGAGGAGGATGGTGCCGGGGCGGATGAGCAGGAGCAAGAAGAGCATGCTTTAAACCTTTCTGGGATCCCTGTTGTGCGAGGATGGGGAGAGGAGAATGAAGAGGACGACATTATCCTGGATGATGAGCAGGAGCCAGGCCACCACACCGCTTCCACTTTAGTGCAAATGGGGGCCTTCATGCTCCAGTGTTTTAATAGGGACCCCCGTATAAAAAGCATGAGGGTCAAGGACCAGTACTGGGTGGCAACGTACTTAGACCCCCGGTACAAACACAAAATGGCGGAAATGTTACCGCCGTCGCAGAGGGCTGTCAGAATGCAGCACTTCCAGGCCTTGCTTCGAGAAATGCTGCATTCTGCTTTTGCGTGCGCTGGCAGAGGAGCAATTCCCACTCCCAGAGAAGGATTTGCGGGTACCAATCCAACAGCGCCTGCAAGAAGAGGCCGGTTTGAAGATGTGTTGGTGACTTCGGATATGAGGTCATTCTTTCAGCCGACCCATCGACAGGTGTCATCCGGATCCAGCATCAGGGAACGCCTAGACCGTCAGGTGTCCGACTACATTGGGTTAACGGCCGATGTGGACGCTCTGAGGAGTGATGAACCCCTAGACTACTGGGTGGGCAGGCTTGACCTCTGGCCAGAGCTTGCCCAATTTGCAATCGAACTGTTGGCTTGCCCCTCATCCAGTGTCCTGTCCGAAAGGACGTTCAGCGCAGCAGGGGGGATTGTGACCGATAAGCGTACTCGCCTAGCTCACCACAGTGTTAACTACCTCACATTTCTAAAAATGAATGAGGCATGGATCTCGGAGGAATTCAACACATGTGATCAGTAGACCATGTATATGTCTATAAACAATTTTTGGAATCAAGCACACAGACCTTCTTAATTCATTTGGCTCACTTCCCTGACCCAAAAAAGCACACCGTACTATATGCCCCTACCCTCCTCTTTGAAGAGGTTGAGCGGTGTCATATTTCTACTGGGGCTGCTTATTATGAGGGGTTCCCACCATCCCTGTGCTGTGCTGACTTCCTCCTGGGTGTTCTTATTATGAGGGGCTCCCACCATCCCTGTGCTGTGCTGACTTCCTCCTGGGGGTTCTTATTATGAGGGGATCACACCATCCCTGTGCTGTGCTGACTTCCTCCTGGGGCTGCTTACGGTGCTGCTGTCAGCGCTGTATGTCACGGAGCTGCTGTCAGCGCTGTATGTCACGGAGCTGCTGTCAGCGCTGTATGTCACGGAGCTGCTGTCAGCGCTGTATGTCACGGAGCTGCTGTCAGCGCTGTATGTCACGGAGCTGCTGTCAGCGCTGTATGTCACGGAGCTGCTGTCAGCGCTGTATGTCACGGAGCTGCTGTCAGCGCTGTATGTCACGGAGCTGCTGTCAGCGCTGTATGTCACGGAGCTGCTGTCAGCGCTGTATGTCACGGAGCTGCTGTCAGCGCTGTATGTCACGGTGCTGCTGTCAGCGCTGTATGTCACGGAGCTGCTGTCAGCGCTGTATGTCACGGAGCTGCTGTCAGTGCTGTATGTCACGGAGCTGCTGTCAGCGCTGTATGTCACGGAGCTGCTGTCAGCGCTGTATGTCACGGAGCTGCTGTCAGCGCTGTATGTCACGGTGCTGCTGTCAGCGCTGTATGTCACGGAGCTGCTGTCAGCGCTGTATGTCACGGAGCTGCTGTCAGCGCTGTATGTCACGGAGCTGCTGTCAGCGCTGTATGTCACGGAGCTGCTGTCAGCGCTGTATGTCACGGAGCTGCTGTCAGCGCTGTATGTCACGGTGCTGATGTCAGTGCTCTGTATTACGGTGCTGCTGTCAGTGCTCTGTATCTCCTGCACCCTCTTGTTTGCCTACCCTGGTCCCTGACCTTCCCTCTCCTCCATTGCCTTCATTAGCTCCATAGTCCTGAATTGTCAGAACAATTTCCCAAATAAAAAAAAAATGCTTGTAGTTATCGATCCCAAATTCACCTCATACATGTATTATGCTATTGTCCAGGTGGTGGGACTACGTGCTACCCCCTAATAATTACCCCGTGGCCGCAAATTCGACCTAAAGGTTTGCGAAATTCGCCTCCCATTGAAGTCAATGGAGCCCGCGGCGAACGGTCGTTTTCGCGAACGTTTGTGTCCGTTCGCGTTTCGCGTTCGCGAAACGTCCCGTCGGAAGTTCGTCCATCACTAGCAGGCAGGTAAAATCACCTGGTTGTATCCAGGATGGAAAATATGTATGCCCTAGATTCAGGCTTTATGCGGACTTGTACAACTAGAGGGGAGTGCTGGGAGTCCTATAGGGGAAGAGTTAATGAGCCCAGCTGAAATAAGTGGGCTCATTAAGACCTCTACAAAAAACCCCAGCATGCTTAGGGAGATGCTCCATCCTGGAACCAGTTTTGTGTTTGTATAGACTGGGGAGTGTGACACCTGTTCTGTGTGGTGAGTTAACGCCTGTGTGGCAAACTTCTACAACAGAGACAGGGGACTGGTGCAGCACAAGGCTGCACTCAGTTGTTAGACAGGGAATCTATGTGTGTAATTAGAGGTCAAGCTGACCAGGATTTATTTTCATGTGTTTTTTTTTTTTTGTTTGGCTGTTATATTTTTCACTGCATGTAGCATGAATAAACCGCAACTTTTGTTTTTTTTCACCTACAACGCTGTCTGCTGTGCCTGATTTTGTGTCACACACACCCGCTGCCGAGCTAACCCCTCACAATATATATATATATATATATATATATATATATATATACTTATTTGGGCTTATTTTCACTAACAAAAGCAGAATACATATTGGCCTAAATTTATGAAGCAAAATTATTTATTTGCAAAATTTTATAATAGAAACGAAGAAACGCTTTTTTGAGCTAAAAACATCTTTGGTCTTTATTTGTTTAATTAGCAAAAAACCCTGTGGTGATTAAATACCACCAAAGAAAACTTGCGTGCAAAAATTATAAAAATTTCATATGGCTACAGTGTCGCACGACCGTGCAATTGTGATTCAAAGTGTGACAGCACCCATCATGCCTCGCAAACAGCTGGAGGGACGCTAGTTTGAGACCCCTGGGTTAACCACTTGCTGCCCACCATATGGCAAAATGACAGAGGCAACGTGGTTTTGATATCCTGACTGGATGTTATACGCGCGGGGCGCGCATCATGGGGACCATCGTTGCAGTGTGTCAGTCAGACACACGCCAACTCCGATCTAGGTAAAGAGTCTCTGATAGAGACTCTTTACCACATGATCAGCCATGATTGGACACGGCTGATCACATGGTAAAGAGTCTCTATCAGAGATGTAAACAGGAAGAGCTGGTGATCGGCTTTTCCTCACTCGCGTCTGTCAGATACTAGTAGAGGAGAGCCGATCGGCTGCACCTATGACAGGGGGGTCTGTGCTGATTGATTATCAGCACAGCCTCCCTGAGGATGCCCACATTGGACAACCAGGGATGCCACCAGGACCACCAGGGATATCACCACCAGGTATGCCACCCTTGACCACCAGGGATGCCAGTGTCCATGATGGATGCCAATCAGTGCCCACAATGGGTATCACTGATTGGCAGGGATTATTGTTTGGCCCTGATTGGCATCCATCAGTACCATCCATCAGTACCATCTATTAGTGTACATCAGTGCCCATCCATGCCCATCTGTGCCACCTATCAGTGCACATCCATGCCACCTATCAATGCCCATCCATGCCACTTAGTGTCCATGCGTGCCGCCTATCAGTGCCCATCAGTGTCACCTATGTGTACCCATCAGTGCCGCATATTAGTGCTCATCATCAGTGCCCATCAGTACTATCTCATTGGTGCCCATCAGTGCCGCCTTATTGGTGCCCGTCAGTGCAGCCCCATCAGTGCCCATAAGTGAAAGAGAAAACTTTTTTTTTTTTTCAAAAATTTCTTCCTTTTTTTATTTGTTTAACAGAAAATAAAAGTCCCAGAGGTGATCAAATACCACCAAAAGAAAGCTCTATTTGTGGGAACAAAATTATAGAAATGTAGTTTGGGTACAGTGTTGTAAGACCGCGCAATTGTCATTCAAAGTGCAACAGTACTGAAAGCTGAAAATTGGTCTGGGCAGGAAGGTGTATAAGTGCCCTGTATTGAAGTGGTTAAAGTGATTGTAAAGTCTCGTTTTGTTTTTCTATAAAAATAACAAACATGTAATCCTTACATGCTCTGTGCAGTGAATTTGCACAAAGCAGCCCAGATCCTCCTTCTCTCTTTGGCGCTCCTGGCCCCTCCCTCCTGTCGAGTGTCCCCACAGCAAGCAGCTTGCTATGGGGGCACCCAAGCCGAGTCACAGCTCCTGATTGGCTAGCTGACCGCTCAGTCCTGAGGGAACGCATGGGAACGGAGTTCCTGTACTTTTTCCACAACAGGAACTCAGTTCCTGTTAGCAGCCGCGTCCTGCATATGCCTGAGTAACTGGTTGCTAGGCTGAGCAGCACCTCCGAGAGAGAGCAGCCAGCCACAGACACCACACCAGACAGAGCCACACTTACTGCTGGTAAGGATCCAGCCTGTGCCCACTACCCAGTCAGTGCCAGACAGTCCCGGGGCCGCCGTCAACTACTCCCGCAGCCGCTGTAGCCCATTGCCAGCAGTGCAGCCCAACTCTGAGCTGCCAGACTTCTCCAGTTCAACTTCTCCTCTCCTGAGCTGAGCCTCCGAGTCCTCCCACCCATGAGGTCCACCGCGAGTTTGCCGCCCGGCAGAGTCATTGACAAACTTCCAGGTTAGTGTGTTACACACACTTTGTTAGTTACAGTGAGCATGCTCCCCCTCCATTCTGCTGCTGTGTCCCCCACTCCCCCTCCATTCTGCTGCTGTCCCCCACTCCCCCTCTGTTCTGCTACTGTCCCCCACTCCCCCTCTATTCTGCTGCTGTCCCCCACCCCCCCCGTTCCGCTGCTGTCCCCCACTCCCCCTCCATTCTGCTGCTGTCCCCCCACTCCCCCTCCGTTCTGCTGCTGTGTCCCCCACTCCTCCTCCGTTAAGCTGCTGTCCCCCACTCCCCCTCCATTCTGCTGCTGTGTCCCCCACTCCTCCTCCGTTCTTCTGCTGTCCCACACTCCCCCTCTATTCTGCTGCTGTCCCCCACCCCTGTTCTGCTGCTGTCCCCCTCTCCCCCTCTGTTCTTCTGCTGTCCTCCACTCCCCCTCCATTCTGCTGCTGTCCCCCACTCCCCCTCCATTCAGCTGCTGTGTCCCCCACTCCTCCTCCATTCTGCTGCTGTCCCCCACTCCCCCTCTGTTCTGCCGCTGTCCCCCACTCCCCCTCCATTCTACTGCTGTGTCCCCCACTCCCCCTCCGTTCTGCTGCTGTTGTCTCCCACTCCCCCTCCATTCTGCTGCTGTCCCCCACTCCCCCTCCATTCTGCTGCTGTCCCCCACTCCCCCTCCGTTCTGCTGCTGTGTCCCCCACTCCTCCTCCGTTAAGCTGCTGTCCCCCACTCCCCCTCCATTCTGCTGCTGTGTCCCCCACTCCTCCTGCATTCTGCTGCTGTCCCCCACTCCCCCTCCATTCTGCTGCTGTCCCCCACTCCCCCTCCTTTCTTCTGCTGTCCCACACTCCCCCTCCATCCTGCTGCTGTCCCCCACCCCCTGTTCTGCTGCTGTCCCCCACTCCCCCTACGTTCTTCTGCTGTCCTCCACTCCCCCTCCATTCTGATGCTGTCCCCTACTCCCCCTCCGTTCAGCTGCTGTGTCCCCCACTCCTCCTCCGTTCTGCTGCTGTCCCCCACTCCCCCTCCATTCTACTGCTGTGTCCCCCACTCCCCCTCCATTCTGCTGCTGTTGTCTCCCACTCCCCATCTGTTCTGCTGCTGTCCCCCACTCCCCCTCCGTTCTGCTGCTGTGTCCTCCACTCCCTGTCCATTCTGCTGCTGTGTCGTCCCCCACTCCCCCTCCGTTCTGCTGCTGTCCCCCACTCCCTCTCCATTCAGCTGCTGTGTCCCCTACTCCTCCGTTCTCCTGCTGTCCCCCTCCAGTTTTCCTCCGTGTCCCCCTCCGTTCTGCTGTCCCCCTCCGTTCTGCTACTGTCCCCCTCCATTCTGCTACTGTCCCCCTCCGTTCTGCTGCTGTCCCATTCCAGTTTTTCTCCATGTCCCCCTCTGTTCTGCTGTCCACCTCCGTTCTGCTGTCCCCCTCCATTCTTGTGGTGATTATTCTGTTAATTTTGCAAGTTAACTTATTTTGTACTGGCACTTTACAATAAATGTTGCACTGTATTTTCTGCTGCACACAGAAGGCTTTTTATCTTAATACATTAAGATAAAAAGCCTTCTGACTTTACAACCCCTTTAACCACTTACGGACCACCTGCCGTCCTTATACATCGGCTCTTTGAAGAGGAATATCGTCAGTATGACAGCAGATAGCTGCCATAACCCCAGTATCCTCTTCTCTGCGGTGAATTCGCCACAAGATCACTTTTATCAGGGGTGAGATAGGTGGCCCTCCCTCCCGCTGCTCTCCAGGGGACTCCGCCGCTTACTGGACCCGCCGGTAGCCGTGGAGATGATTGCGTCTGCTCTCCTCTGAGGCTGGCTGTCAAGTGAGGGAATGACTGGCGGAAGCGCCGTCAAACATCACTTCCGCCCAATGCTCTTGAAGCGGGAGTTCCGCCGTTTTTTTTTTTTTTTTTTTAAGTCAGCAGCTACAAATACTGCAGCTGCTGACTTTTAAGATATGGACACTTACCCATCCAGCGCGCCCGTGATGTCGGCACCCGAAGCCGATCTGTCACATGGCTCTCGGGTGCTGCCACCGCCATCTTGGGTATGGGAATCAGGAAGTGAACTTCCCATTTCCCTACTGCGCATGTGCGAGCGCAATAAGGACAGTCCCTGCTGTCTCTGGGATCTGTGTGTTTCCCAGCAGACAGCGGGGGCCCTGCAGGAAGTGGTGTAAATACCCGCAGATTCTGCGGATATTTATGCCCGGAAGTGGGTACAGATACCTGTATTATACAGGTATCTGTACCCCCTTCCCCCTGAAAGGGGCCAATTGTGGCACCAGAGGGGGGGAGGGTTCCGGTGAGCGGAAGTTCCACTTTAGGGTGGAACTCCGTTTTAAAGGAGAATTTTTTTTTTTTAAATTACATTTTTTTTATTGCATTTTAGTGTAAAGATCTTTTTGACCCCGGATCTCATATTTAAGAGGTCCTGAAATGCTTTCATAATTATTTTGACACTAAATAATTTTGACACTATAAAAGCCATCAATGGGAACTTGTGAACCACATCAGAAATAGACCAGGTATACTGTAGGCAGATATAACATTGCCATCTATATAAACTATGTTCCCTATTTACCCTAGCAAAAGAGCTGGAAAATTAACAGCAAAAAGAGCTGGAAATTAACAGGAAATTGTTTGCCTTTTACTGTGCTTGTAAAGCATATATACATTTTTGGAAGTGATCCGATCAAAAGAAATTAAAGAGAGAGAGAGAAACTAGCTAGTAGCCAGGCCAGCATTTAATAAATACCATAACTATCAGCAGCCCACAGAATTGAACACTGGTCTTTCAACAGCCTTTGCATTCCATTTTTTTGATTCTGTATTTGCATGGTCCGGTGCTGTCTCGGTTTGTGGAGAGGCCCAGCAACTGTAGAAGCATCCAGGGAAGGACTCTTCGGGAGAAGGCCATGCAAAGGTTGGCTTCTCAGAAGGAGCCTGGAGGCAAAGTTGAAAGACCCCAAGCGAATCTAATCTTGTATGGTATCGCCGGACTGGCTGCAAGATACTGGTAACGTGCGAGGCTTCTCTGAGTTGTCTACATCTTTCAGTCATTCAAGTGTTCTACAACAAGTCTGTGGCAGAGACTTTATTCAAGTGTTCTATAACAAGTCTGTGGCAGAGACTTTATTCAAGTGTTCTATAACAAGTCTGTGGCAGAGACTTTGTTTCTTTTGAGCACTCTATCGGCTGCTAGGCCTGGTGAGAGAAGGACTATCCGATAAGGGTGAGGATCTAGCTGTGAGTGGCTATTCTCTAGATTTCCTACATGTGAGAGACTCTTTTTTCTATTTGACCTAGTTCCAAGAGTACCTGGACTTTCCTACCTAAACCCTCTAACCCTACTTTGAGAGACTGTGTTCGTTTACTCTTTTTGCAAATAAAAATCCCTTAAGCAGATCTGGTGTCAGTCTCTGCAGTTCTTGGGCCATCTACCTTGGGAAACCCCTAGACATACATGAGCTCAAGAAGGTAATGGTAAGCTCCTTCGGGGGTCAGTGAATGAATGAATGAATGAAATACTTATATAGCGCGCAATGCGAACTGAATCGCCTCTAGGCGCTGTGGCGAGCTTTGATCATCTGCTAAAAGAGGAAGGTCTTGAGTTTTTTCCTAAAAGCCAGGTGATTTTCTTCCAGGCGGATGTTGATTGGTAGAGCATTCCATAGCAGAGGCCCTTGGACAGCGAATCTCCGATCACCCTTGGATTTATACCGGGCTTTGGGCACGAGGAGGAGGTTTTTGTTGGCTGATCGAAGACTGCGGTTTGGTGTGTAATGATTTATTTTCTCCATTAGGTATTGCGGAGCTTCTCTATGCACGCATTTGTGGGTGAGGCAAAGGGTCTTGAACGTGATCCGATTTTTTACGGTTAGCCAATGTAAGCTCCTCAGTGAAGGAGAAATGGATTCCCAGGGTTTTTTTCCTGTTATCAGCCTTGCCGCCGTGTTTTGGATCAGTTGTAATCGCGCAAGTTGATATTGTGGTAATCCTATGTAAAGCGAGTTTGCGTAGTCCAGTCCTGAATTAATGATTGTTCCAACTACCACTGCTTTGTCATTCTTTGGGATAAAAGGGATGAGTCTGCGAAGCATGCGCAGTAGATGGTGAGATCGACTGACTACAGATCCTATTTGCGCATCCATTGACATTTGTGCGTCTAAAATAACCCCGAGACTCTTCGCTTTGGTCTTTGGGGAGATAGTCTGCCCAAAGACGGTTGGTGGAGACCAGGAGGTTTTGGTTGCGGGCTTATGATTTGGGTGTAAGATAAGAAGCTCTGTCTTTGATTGGTTCAGCTGGAGGGAGTTGGTGGTCATCCAGTCCTCTATTGATTTGAGGCAGTTTTCAAGTTGTTGTTGGTGATCTTTTTTTCCATTGATCCGGAAATAAAGTTGTGTGTCGTCAGCGTAAGAGTGGAAGCAGAGATCTGAGCATCTGATGATTTGAAGGAGTGGGCGAATGTAAATGTTGAAGAGAACGGGTGACAATGGAGAGCCTTGAGGGACTCCGCAGGTGACTGCCCGAGTTTCGGAGAGGAATTTTCCTAGTTTCACTGTCTGTGACCGATTTCCTAGGAAGGACGCGAACCAATGGAGATCTATGTCTTGGACTCCGGCTACTTCTGTGAGGCGGACGAGTAGAGTATTGTGATCTACTGTATCAAACGCTGCACTTAGGTCTAGCAGTACGAGGAGACACGGCTCTCCGTCATCTGCTGCTTCGAGGGCGTCATCCCAAATCTTGAGGAGAGCTGTTTCTGTTCCATGACCCGGGCGGAAGCCTGATTGCAGCGGGTCCAGGAGTTTGTGAGTATCCAGGTGAAGTTGTAGCTGATGTACTACAGCTTTCTCCATGATCTTAGAAATGGTGTTGAGGCTTGTAATCGGCCTACGGTTGTTTGGATCCTGAGGGTCCAGGTTTGGTTTCTTGAGTAGAGGTTTGACAATGCTGCATGTACAATGTAAAAACTGGGCTTCTTTTGGTCTCCGTAAGTCACAGGTCTTGTGTACAGCTAGTTGCCAGTAGAAATAAATGCCAAGCTGAAACAAACTGTTGCTGTACACATATTATGACACATATCCTTATGTATGTGTCCAGGAATATATGCCCTGAACACAGTGTGCATTTTGGGCATACACTCCGTACGCATCTGCAAGTACCACTAGGATGCGTATAAATATGTATACAGGTTTTGTGTATTCGGCCTGGCATTGATTTCTACAGGATGCTGGCAATTCACTGTACTTGTGGCTTGCATGTACCAAAATAAGCCCTTTTTTTCTGTATGGTTCAAAGTGCTGTACAGTTCAAAGTGCATAAACCCTTAACTTCATTTTTAACCACTCAGCATGGAACAACACAATAAACTTCCAGCATGCTTTGGAACTCGTGTGAAGGTGCATAAATTGGGGCTAATCTGAGGTCAAAATGTTAAATTGTGAAATTTGTTTGTTATAGTCTTTAGGATCCTTGTAATCAGAGGCCTGCCAATAGCCTACAGTTTGCATGCCCACCTGACTCCTGCATACCATTAGCACTCATGCATTAACCACTTGGGTACCGCGCTATTGCCGAATGACGGCATTAGCGCGGACCTAGATTTCCAGGACTACGTCTATTGACGTCGTCCTGGTTACGAGCGGCCTGTGCGCCCCCTGAGGGGCGCGCGCGGCGCGCTCTGTGATCGGCGAGTCCGTGAGACTCGCCTGATCACCGATCCGTGTAAGGGGTCGATCCCGACCCCTTATCACGTGATCAGCTGTCAGCCAATGACAGCTGATCATGTGATAGAACGGAGCCGGTAATCGGCTATTATTCCTCCTCGCGCTGACAGCGCGAGGAGAAAAAAAAAAAGCCGATCACCGGCGGCCGTGATCGGGACATCAGTCCCGATCACGGCCAGCAATGAAAGGCACCACATGCCACCTGCCAGTGCCCACCTGCCTCCCGCAGTGCCATCCTGAAAAATAACAAAGTAAAAGTAAGTGCCCCCCGTCTGTGCCCATAATGCCCACAGTGCCACCCCACAGTGCCACCCCACAGTGCCACCCCACAGTGCCACCCACAGTGCCACCCACAGTGCCACCCAATCTGCCTCAAAGGTGCTGCACCCCAGTGCCGCCCATCAGTGCCCAGCAGTGCCGCCCATCAGTGCCCAGCAGTGCCGCCCATCAGTGCCCAGCAGTGCCACCTATCAGAGCCACCTATCAGTGCCACCTATCAGTGCCCATCAGTCCCATCTATCTGTGGTACCTATCAGTGCCCATCCGTGCCACCCATCCGTGCCACTTATCCGTGCCACCCATCCGTGCCATCTTATCTGTGCCCATCTTTGCCCATCAGTGCCGCCTTATCTGTGCCCATCGGTGCCACCTTATCTGTGCCTATTAGTGCCGCCTTAACTATGCCTATCAGTGCCCACCAGTGCAGCCTATCAGTGCCCACCAATGCAGCCTATCAGTGCCCACCAATGCAGCCCATCAGTGCCCACCAATGCAGCCTATCAGTGCCGCCTTATCAGCGCACTTCAATGAAGGAGAAAAATGACCCGTTTGCAAAATTTTATAACAAACTATTAAAACATGATTTTTTTTTTTTTTTTTTGCATCTTTTTTTGTTTGTTTAGCAAAAAATAAAACTCCGAGCTGTAACTAAATACCACCAAAAGAAAGCTCTATTTGTGGGAAAAAAATGATAGAAATTTCATTTGGGTACAGTGTTGTATGCCCGCGCAATTGTCATTCAAAGTGCATCAGCGCTGAAAGCTGAAAATTGGTCTGGGACTGAGGGGGGTTTAAGTGCCCAGTAAGCAAGTGGTTAAAGTAATTGAGTGGGGGGGCATGGCCGAATGCATGGAGAAGTAGGAAGTTTCCTCCTTGAGCTCCTGCACACACCGGGCTATCCATGGCCCCCAGTGCCCTCACAAGTGGCAGAAAAGGTTGGTAATGGGGAGGAGAGTAGGGGGAGAGGGCCACCAGACCCCCGATCAACATAACAAGGGGGAAATCAGATGCTTTTTTACCGGTCTGGGTAAAAAAGTCAGCGCGGCTCCCCCTCATCCAAGATGGCGCCGTCCCAATCCACAGGCACACATGTGGCCTCACAGGCAGCTGCTTCACAGCTCTCCACACTTCATATGAGAACCGGGCAGCGCGCCAGATCCCCTGCAGACTCTGAGAACGGTTCCATCTGTTCTGCCTGACATCCCCCTGCATCTCAATGGTCCTTTAGTAGCTGGGACATGGAGGCATATATTAAAGCCCTACCAATCAGGCATGATTTTGAAGCCTGTGCGCATAGACTTGAACATTCATATAAACAAGAGATGTCCGAGCTGCGCATAGATGTCGCAAACAGGCTGGAAGAAGTGGAACACACTGTAGAGGGGACAGTTTCCACACTGAATTAACATGAAGCCATCTTACATGAACAAACCATGCAGATTCAACAAATAATGTACCACCGAGATGACCAGGAAAATAGGGCCAGACAATATACAAAATACGCATTCGTGGCCTCCCAGAATCTGTGGAAACCAAAGATTTGGCCCCCTGCAGTTTCCGCGATGTTTAACGATCTTTCTAATAAGCCAAAGATGCTTGTCTGAAACACGATCATGTACACAGGGCCCTGGGCCCTAAGAACCCGAACTCGGAACACTCCAGAGATGTTATCTGCGAGTGCATTTTTATGCTGACATCATGCAAGCAGCCTGCACGCAAAAAGCCATATATTTTAATGGCGCTCAGGTATCTCTACTCCCAGATCTCTCCAAGCTGACCCTGGACATGTGCAGAGCTCTGAAACCACTTACAGGCGCCCTGCAAGCAAAACAAATTAAATATCGATGGGGCTTCCCATTCTGTCTTTTTGCATCATACGATGGGAATTCAGCGACACTCCGTACACTGGGAGACCTTCTGAACTTCCTTGGGATCTTTGAGTTGTCACAAATCCCTATATCTCATTGGCCACTACATACAGCCACCCCTTGCCTTCCCATCACCACAGGCTGGCTAAAGAGATCCAAGCAAAACAAATGTTCCAGATCAGAAGCATCTAAATAAACAGCAGGAAGACCTGCCATCTCGAGCACTTTGACTGACATTTTTTTTCCTTCACAGGCTCCAGACCCGTGAATCCCTCCCTGTTTTTAGTTTAGTTGGGACACTACTAACCTACATTTTGTTTCCATTAAACAGGTTTTGTTTTTTCATCGATAAAGTCAAAACCATCAGGGAAACAATTTGTCAGAAGAAAACATCCAACCTCAGCCAGCAAATACATAAAGAGGATGTCTGCACCAACATACCGCAACCGCCAAAATTTTCACTATCCCCAATTACCGTAGACACCGCAAAAAACATCATTAATAAACTGCGTGACAGTACCTCACCTATTGACATCATCCCCACAAAACTACTGAAAGAATGCTCCGACATCGTGGCTCCAACCATAACCCACCTCATAAACCGATCATTCCACGAAGGGATTGTTCCCAGCATCCTCAAACAAGGCATCGTCAAACCTCTACTCAAGAAACCAAACCTGAACCCTCAGGATCCAAACAACTGTAGGCCAATTACAAGCCTCAACACCATTTCTAAGATCATGGAGAAAGCTGTAGTACATCAGCTACAACTTCACCTGGATACTCACAAACTCCTGGACCCGCTGCAATCAGGCTTCCGCCCGGGTCATGGAACAGAAACAGCTCTCCTCAAGATTTGGGATGACGCCCTTGAAGCAGCAGATGACGGAGAGCCGTGTCTCCTCGTACTGCTAGACCTAAGTGCAGCGTTTGATACAGTAGATCACAATACTCTACTCGTCCGCCTCACAGAAGTAGCCGGAGTCCAAGACAGATCTCCAATGGTTCGCGTCCTTCCTAGGAAATCGGTCACAGACAATGAAACTAGGAAAATTCCTCTCTGAAACTCGAGCAGTCACCTGCGGAGTCCCTCAAGGCTCTCCGTTGTCACCCATTCTCTTCAACATTTACATTCGCCCACTCCTTCAAATCATCAGATGCTCAGATCTCTGCTTCCACTCTTACGCTGACGACACGCAACTTTATTTCCGGATCAATGGAAAAAAAGATCACCAACAACAACTTGAAAACTGCCTCAAATCAATAGAGGACTGGATGACCACCAACTCCCTCCAGCTGAACGATTCAAAGACAGAGCTTCTTATCTTACACCCAAATCATAAGCCCGCAACCAAAACCTCCTGGTCTCCACCAACCGTCTTTGGGCAGACTATCTCCCCAAAGACCAAAGCGAAGAGTCTCGGGGTTATTTTAGACGCACAAATGTCAATGGATGCGCAAATAGGATCTGTAGTCAGTCGATCTCACCATCTGCTGCGCATGCTTCGCAGACTCATCCCTTTTATCCCAAAGAATGTCAAAGCAGTGGTAGTTGAAACAATCATTAATTCACGACTGGACTACGCAAACTCGCTTTACATAGGATTACCACAATATCAACTTGCGCGATTACAACTGATCCAAAACACGGCGGCAAGGCTGATAACAGGAAAAAAACCCTGGGAATCCATCTCTCCTTCACTGAGGAGCTTACATTGGCTAACCGTAAAAAATCGGATCACGTTCAAGACCCTGTGCCTCACCCACAAATGCGTGCATAGAGAAGCTCCGCAATACCTAATGGAGAAAATAAATCATTACACACCAAACCGCAGTCTTCGATCAGCCAACAAAAATCTCCTCCTCGTGCCCAAAGCCCGGTATAAATCCAAGGGTGATCGGAGATTCGCTGTTCAAGGGCCTCGGCTATGGAATGCTCTACCAATCAACATCCGCCAGGAAGAAAATCACCTGGCTTTTAGGAAAAAACTCAAGACCTTCCTCTTTTAGCAGATGATCAAAGCTCGCCACAGCGCCTAGAGGCGATTCAGTTCGCATTGTGCGCTATACAAGTATTTCATTCATTCATTCATTCATTCTTAAAATGAGACTTCCTAAAATGAGACTTAATAAGATTTCTCCCTTGTTGGGTACCCACTTGCAACCCTGCCCCCCCCCTTCCTACCATAATGTACTGTTATACATAGTGCTGGTGAATAGACCCTGTATATTGCAATGTTTTTGCTGTATCTCCCCAGGATTTGCCCTTTAAGATACTCTCTTACTGTTATGCACACTACACAGCTCTCAGGACCCTGAGCTGTAATGTTCACAAGGAAAGTTATTTATTGTTGCACGGGGTGTGCGGGCCCCTCTATGCATTGACCGCGACCCCCCCCTTTTAGGGTTTTCAGCGCACATAGTGGTCTTAGCTGACATGTTGATTACAACACTTTCAGTTTGCCCGTTGAGGCCTTGGTTTTCTATTTCTCTCTCTCTCCTTCCCCCCATACTATTTCTCATTTCTACCTTCTATCCTTTCACCACCAGATCTGCCCCCTTATACCCCACCCCCTATCTAAACTAAACTACGTGGCATGTTCACCAATGCCAGGAGCCTGCCGGACAAGATGGGTGAACTAAAGATACTGTTGTACGAGGAGGATTTGGATTTTGTGTGAATTTCAGAGACCTGGTTCAACAGCTCTCATGATTGGCTTGCAAACTTTCAAGGGTATACCCTTTATCGCAAGGATAGAGAGGGTAAAAAAGGGGGAGGGGTATGCCTATATATCAAGAATAATGTACAAGTGAATGTGAGAGATGACAGGGAGGTGGTGGAATCCTTATGGGCAGAGCTCCAAAGGGATGAAGCTAAGGGGAAAATAATACTGGAAGTATGCTATAGGCCCCGTTATCTTATCACAATTTGGATTAGCAGCAAGGATGAGAAGTGTTATCATAATGGGGGATTTTAAGGCCTCATGCACACGGACGTTTTTACAGCCGCTTTTTTGAGCGTTTTTTGCAGCTTAAAAACGCCTGCCCATGTTAGTCTATGGCTTCATGCCCACCTAGGCGTTTTTGAGCTGCAAATGGCATAGGCATTTTTAAGCTGTAAAAAAAAACCAGGACCAGTGCGTTCCGTGGTGCGGAGCTAGAGCTGTAAAAACGCGAATCGCGGGAAAACGTGCACAAACGCGTAACATATTTTCTTTGTTTTCTGAGTGCTATAGCCAAGAGATGTGTTTCTTTAAAAACGCTACTTAACGCTAACGCTAAAAAATGTGCAAAAACGCCAATGCAAACCGCGGTAAAAATCGCGTTTTTAATGCCGATTTTTCCAGGCGTCTGAGCTAGCTTTCCAGCCAGTTTTTTAAAACGTCCGTGTGCATGAGCAATTACTATCCAGACATAGACTGGGCGGAGGGAACCACGCATTCATCTAAGGCTCGCCAGTTCCTAAATGTCTTGCAGGACAATTTTATGGGTCAGATGGTAGACGTACCAACTAGAAATGAAGCGTTACTGGATCTACTGATTACCAACAATACAGACCTGATCACGGATGTGAGAATATGCAGCAATTTAGGTAACATCGATCACAGTTCAATTGCCTTCAGTATAAATCACACAAATAGAAAACATAAGGGGAATACAATGACACTGAATTTCAAAAGAGCCAACTTCCCTAAACTATGAGCCTTTCTAGAAGGCATAAATTGGGATAAAATGTTAGGAACAAAGAACACGGAGGAGAGATGGGTTTGCTTTAAGAGCATATTAAATAAGAGCATTAGCCAATGCATCCCATTGGGTAATACATTTAAAAGAGTGAACAAAAGTACTGGATGGCTTAACTACAATGTAAAAATGCATATAAAAGAAAAGGAGAAGGCCTTCAAAAAATACAAGGTTGAGGGATCATCATCAGCATTCAGACTTTATAAAGAATACTACAAGAAATGTAAGGGTGCAATAAGGATGGCTAGGATAGAACATGAAAGACACATAGCGGAGGAGAGCAACAAAAATCCCAAGAAATTCTTTAAGTATGTAAACAGTAAAAAAGGGAGGACAGACCATATTGGCCCCATAAAGAATGAGGAAGGACATCTGTTTACAAAAGATGAAGAGATGGCAAAGGTATTGAATTTATTCTTCTCCTCAGTCTTCACGAGGGAATCAGGCGGCTTCAGTAACCAAAACTGCAATGTTTATCCTCATGACACATCACAGGAAGCACCTCCATTGTTAGCAGAGGACAGAATTACAATTAGACTTGGGAAACTTAACATTAATAAATCATCGGGACCAGGTGGCTTGCACCCGAGGGTACTTAGGGAACTCAGTCAAGTAATTGCCAGACCCTTGTTCCTAATTTTTACTGACAGTCTACTGACTGGAATGGTACCAGCTGATTGGAGAAAAGCCAATGTAGCACCAATATTTAAAAAGGGCCCAAAATACATCCCTGGGAATTACAGATCAGTTAGCATAGCATCAATAGTATGTAAACTCTTGGAGGGGATGATAAGGGACTATATACAAGATTTTAGTAATGAGAACGGTATCATTAGCAGTAATCAGCATGGGTTCATGAAGAATCGTTCTTGCCTAACCAATCTATTAACCTTCTATGAGGAGGGGAGTTGCCATCTAGATGAAGGAAGGCCCATAGACGTGGTGTATCTGGATTTTGCAAAAGCATTTGACACAGTTCCCCATAAACGTTTACTGTACAAAATAAGGTCCGTTGGCATGGACCATAGGGTGAGTACATGGATTGAAAACTGGCTAAAAGAGGGTGGTGATAAATGGGGAGTACTCGGAATGGTCAGGGTAGGTAGTGGGGTCCCCCAGGGTTCTGTGCTGGGACTAGGGATGAGCCGAACACCCCCCCCCCCCCCGGTTTGGTTTGCAGCAGAACATGCGAACAGACCGAAAGTTTGCACGAACATTTGAACACCGTTAAAGTCTATGGGACCCAAACATGAAAAATCAAAAAGTGCGAATTTTAAAGGCTAATATGCAAGTCATTGTCCTAAAAAGTGTTTGGGGACCCGGGTCCTGCCCCAGGGGACATGTATCAATGCAAAAAAAAAGATTTAAAAATGTCAGTTTTTTTGGGAGCAGTGATTTTAAGAGTGCTTAAAGTGAAAAAATAAAAGTGAAATATTCCTTTAACCACTTGGGATCCGCGCTATTGCAAAATGACGGCAATAGCGCGGACCCACATTTTCGGGACTACGTCTATTGACGTAGTCCCGGTTACGAGCGGCCTGCGCGCCCCCTGAGGGGCGCGCGCGGCGCGCTCTGTGATCGGCGAGTCCGTGAGACTCGCCTGATCACCGATCCGTGTAAGGGGTCGATCCCGACCCCTTATCACGTGATCAGCTGTCAGCCAATGACAGCTGATCATGTGATAAAACGGAGCCGGTAATCGGCTAGTATTCCTCCTCGCGCTGACAGCGCGAGGAGAAAAAAAAAAAGCCGATCGCCGGCGGCCGTGTTCGGGACATCAGTCCCGATCACGGCCAGCAATTTAAAAGGACACCTGCCCCCTGCCAGTGCCCACCTGCCACCCGCAGTGCCATCCTGAAATAAAGTAAGTGCCCCCCTGTCAGTGCCACCCAGCAGTGCCCATAGTGCCCACAGTGCCACCCAGCAGTGCCCACAGTGCCACCCACAGTGCCACCCAGCAGTGCCACCCACAGTGCCACCCAAAATCTGCCTCAGGTGCTGCACCCCAGTGCCGCCCATCAGTGCCCAGCAGTGCCGCCCATCAGTGCCCAGCAGTGCCGCCCATCAGTGCCCAGCAGTGCCACCTATCAGAGCCACCTATCAGTGCCACCTATCAGTGCCCATCAGTCCCATCTATCTGTGGTACCTATCAGTGCCCATCCGTGCCACCCATCCGTGCCACTTATCCGTGCCACCCATCCGTGCCATCTTATCTGTGCCCATCTTTGCCCATCAGTGCCGCCTTATCTGTGCCCATCGGTGCCGCCTTATCTGTGCCTATTAGTGCCGCCTTAACTATGCCTATCAGTGCCCACCAGTGCAGCCTATCAGTGCCCACCAGTGCAGCCTATCAGTGCCCACCAATGCAGCCCATCAGTGCCCACCAATGCAGCCCATCAGTGCCCACCAATGCAGCCTATCAGTGCCGCCTAATCAGCGCACTTCAATGAAGGAGAAAAATGACCTGTTTGCAAAATTTTATAACAAACTATTAAAACATGATTTTTTTTTTTTTTTTTTTTGCATCTTTTTTTGTTTGTTTAGCAAAAAATAAAACTCCGAGCTGTAACTAAATACCACCAAAAGAAAGCTCTATTTGTGGGAAAAAAATGATAAAAATTTCATTTGGGTACAGTGTTGTATGACCGCGTAATTGTCACTCAAAGTGCATCAGCGCTGAAAGCTGAAAATTGGTCTGGGACTGAGGGGGGTTTAAGTGCCCAGTAAGCAAGTGGTTAAATATCATACCTGGGGGGTGACTATAGTATGCCTGTAAAGTGGCGTGTGTTTCCCGTGTTTAGAACAGTCCATGCTCAAAATGACATTTTTAAAGGAATAAAAGGAATTTAAAACTTTTTGCAGCTGTAATGTAATGTCGGGTCCTGGGAATATGGATGAAAATTATTGAGCCCCCCCCCCCGAGCCCATTACCAGGCCCTTTGGGTCTTGTATGGATATCAAGGGGAAACCCGCATCCAAATTAAAAAAAGAAAAGGCTTGGTGCCCCCAGACCCTATACACTCTGAAAACAAGTCCAAACAAGCCAGGGACTGTAGGTTTGTTCTTAAGTTGAATCTGCTTGTAATTTGGAACAGGTAAATTTTGTAAGTGTAGCTCCAGCCAAAAAAATTAATGTTAAGCTTTTTGGATAACATAGGGAAGGGTTACCACCCCTGTAACATTTGCTTTGCTGTCTGCGCCCCGTTCAGAAGATTTCACCTCACTTTCTGTCCCAATGACAATTGGATTTTGAAAATTTGGGGTTATTAGGGAAACAATGATTGGTTATAAAGCATCCGCAGAAACACCTTTTTCCCAGATTAACTCTTACAGGAGAGAATTTCCTTTCCTAGGGGTAGATTTCCTCTCACTTCCTGTTGTCTCCTTCCATTTGTAAGTAAGAGTCATTTGTAAGTCAGATGTTTGACAGTAGGGGACCGCCTGTATATACTATACGGCCTGCCCTATATACGCTGCAGAAAATTGGGCCTTAGGTGTTGGTGGTACCAAAACACTGTAAGCCCTCACAGTTACTCTTGGTGGGCACTGGAACGGGCCCTGCTATGAAATATTATATGAAGAATTGTAATTACATGCCCCTGTTGAACAGGGGCAGAAAAATTGGGTCCTAGGCAGTAGTGGTGGTGCCACAACACTGTAACCCCCACAGATTCTGTTGTTGAGCGCAGGAATGAGCCCTGCTGTGAAATATTAGACCAAATATTGTAATTCATGCCCCTGTTAAACATGAAGTCAGCAGAGCCCTGCACATGCGGAGCTCTGCTGTGTGATACAGTCGGATGGCTGCCCTTAAGCTGGCCCTTGGAGGGCATCCTGCCTCATTGGGGATGTGCCGCCTCTTCCTCCTCTCTTCTATCAGGCACCCACGCAGAGTCAGTGACCTCATTATCTCCTCCCTCCTCGTCACTGGAGCAAACCTGGCAGTATGCTGCAGCTGGGGTAACATGACTGCCAGTTTCTTGGGCACTCCCTCTCTCTGGGCTCACATTACTGCCTTCCTCAACCTTGGTACCATCATCGGAGCCTTCAAAACGCTGCGTATCCTCCTGCAGCATGTACCCGATATTCCTGCGACCCATGGGATACTTAGTCTGAAATCTCCACCTTCCTGAACTCTCAGCAATGGAGAAACTGTGCAGTTTATCACTGACAGTGGTATACAGATCAGCCAAAATGGTATATAGTGGCAATATTTTAATGTAAAAGGAAGATTTATAAGCTGTGGACAATATGGGGGGGCAGATGAGTAACATTTTAACTCCTTGATGCCGACGTAAAGCAAATATGCGGCCTTTGACTTCAAGGGGTTGTACCACGGTAATGGCTGCAGGGATCACCCCGGTACCATTTTTTAGAGCCGACAGTCGGCTTTCTTGTAATAACAACCGATGCAGCTAATCAGCTGCTCGGCTGTTATTACAAGCTGCTCCCCCAGCTGCCCCCCCCCCCCCCAGCTGCCTTCTGTGGCTCGTCCAGGCTCTCCTATCCCACCGGGAGGTCCAAGCCAGCAGCCGGCACGTCTGCCGGCTGGCCCGGAGACCTGAACAAATCTGCAAACAGCTTTGGTAGGGTTTTCGGATCCAGTAACCCAGAAACGATGTCATGACAACACTTCTGCTTAACTGGAGCCTTGAAGGCGCCAAATTTTTTAAAAATTTCAGTATTCAAAACAGCCAAACTTGGCATTTTGAATGCTTTTAAGTAGTGATGGACGAACTTCCGACGGGACGTTTTGCGAACGTGAACCGCGAACGTGGCCAAAAGTTTGCGAACCGCAAAGTTCGCGGCGGACCCCATTGACTTTAATGGCAGGGGAATCTTAAAAACCTCCAGGTCATATTTTCAGCCACAAAACACTTACTAGCTGTGCACACATAGTCCTACAACATGGACACTGACATAACAAAAGTATTAAGTGAATCTGGGATCGACAACGACAAGCATTCTTTTATTATCTGTGAAATTTTGACAATTCAGGAGCACATGAAGGCCATGGAGGAGAGGCAAGGTTAGGCCAGGCTATGAAGGGGTGCAGGAGATGATCAGTGCCACAGTCAGGGCAGCGCAGTCCTGTGCCAGTGTCCCAGTGTGCCAACCTGTGCTTGAGCCCCTCCCTCTGCCAGGCCCTTACCCCCACCTATGCAGGGCTCCACTGCGGTGTTCCGGGGGTGCCAGTCCAGTGCTGATCCTCAGCCATGGTGCTGGCACTGCCTGCTGATTGGCTTCTCTGCTGCTATCTCCCTCACTGTCTGAAACCAGCACCGTGATAGAGACCAAGCACTGACACCAGCACTGTGATAGAGAGCACTGACACCAGCACCGAGATAGAGAGCACTGACACCAGCACCGAGATAGAGAGCACTGACACCAGCACCGAGATAGAGAGCACTGACACCAGCACCATGATAGAAAGCACTGACACCGGCACCGTGATAGAGAGCACTGACACCAGCACCGAGATAGAGAGCACTGACACCACACCAGCACCGAGATAGAGAGCACTGAGACCACACCAGCACCGAGATAGAGAGCACTGACACCACACCAGCACCATGGTAGAGAGCACTGACACCACACCAGCACTGTGATAGAGAGCACTGACACCAGCACCTTGATAGAGAGCACTGAGACCACACCAGCACCGAGATAGAAAGCACTGACACCACACCAGCACCGTGATAGAGAGCACTGACACTAGCACCGTGATAGAGAGCACTGACACCACACCAGCACCGAGATAGAGAGCACTGAGACCACATCAGCACCGAGATAGAGAGCACTGACACCACACCAGCACCGTGCTAGAGAGCACTGACACCACACCAGCACTGTGATAGAGAGCACTGACACCAGAACCTTGATAGAGAGCACTGAGACCACACCAGCACCGAGATAGAAAGCACTGACACCACACCAGCACCGTGATAGAGAGCACTGACACTAGTACCATGATAGAGAGCACTGAGACCACACCAGCACCGAGATAGAGGGAACTGAGACCAGCACCGAGATAGAGGGAACTGAGACCAGCACCGAGATAGAGAGCACTGAGACCACACCAGCACTGAGATAGAGAGCACTGAGACCACACCAGCACTGAGATAGAGAGCACTGAGACCACACCAGCACCGAGATAGAGAGCACTGACACCATACCAGCACCGTGATAGAAAGCACTGACACCAGCACCGAGATAGAGAGCACTGACACCAGCACCAAGATAGAGAGCACTGACAGCAGCACTGATACCAGCAACTCGCTGCGGGACCCAAAAATATGACACCGCTCAACCTCTTCAAACAGGAGGGTACGGGCATATAATACTGTGTGCTTTTTTTGTACAAGGAAGTGAGCCAAAGGTAGAAAAAAGGTCCGTGTGCTTGATTAAATAAATCGTTTACAGAGTTATGCATATACATGGTCTACTGGTCACATGTGTTGAATTCCTCAGAGATCCATGCCTCATTCATTTTTATAAATGTTAGGTAGTCAACACTGTCGTGAGCTAGGTGAGTGTGTTTATCGGTCACGATCCCCCCTGCTGCGCTGAAAGTCCTTTCGGACAGGACACTGGAGGAGGGGCAAGCAAACAGTTCCATTGCAAATTGGGCAAGCTCTTGCCAGAGGTCAAGCCTGCCCACCCAGTAGTCCAGGGGTTCATCACTCCTCAGAGCGTCCACATCGGCCGTTAACACGACGCAATGCACGCTCCATAAAGAAGGCATAAGGTACGATGTCACTGATGGCATCATGGTTGCGACTGACCAGATTGGTGATCTCATCAAGTGGCCGCAGAAGTCTGAGCAGCCACTGGCGTGGTGAAAAAAACCAAGCTCCCCAGAACCTGTTCTGCCGCACAGTTCGTACAGGTAGTCGTTAACTGCGTGTTTCTGCTGGAGCAGCCTATCAAGCATATAGAAGGTTGAGTTCCATTGCGTCGGGCAATAGCTTGACAGTATTAATGTGAAAGGAATTTGCACATCTCTTAACTGCCTACACTCTTACATTCCTACATTCTTATGGGATATTGGGCGAGTACTTACGACAACACTTGATCAGTGCTACATGTGATGGTGATGCTAGAAAATTAGAGTAGAGATGGGAAATTATTGAAGCAGAAATTTCCCTTAATTATCCTGTGGTACTGTGCTAGCCACGGATTAAAATTGTCAGTTCAGGATAAGGCCAAACACATTTCAGGGATTAAATGATTTAGTGGCAGTTAACACTAATGCGCTCTGCGAAATCGCACGTGATTCACACCGCACTCGTTCCCCGCTCCACTCGCGGCACCGTCATTCGTACTGTGGGCACTCGGCTGTGGCTTCACAGCCGAGCACCCACTGCGCATGTGCAATCGGCGTAGGGCGCCGTGATATGCAAGGAAGAAGGCAGACTACAAGGGACCCCCTAGCAACAGGTATTTAGAGGTGAGTAAAAAAAAAAAATTTTTCAATTATTTTTTTTTTTTTAAGAATTTTAAACACTTTTTTATTTTTTGGTGGCAACGCCACTTTAAGGCCTTTATGGATAAACTTTATGTACTCAAAACAAGACAAATAAATGCTCAGAAGGGCTATTTTTTTCTATATAGTGGAACTGCTTACAATCAGTCAATAATTTTGTTTTCTGAAGAGGAGGTGTATGCATATTTTTCAGAACATGTCAAGCATGAGGCCAGCTCTATATACATCTCAGTAACTCCTTTGAAGTTCACTGGAGAGAACCTTGAATTTGTTTTATATCACAGATGTGCAAGCTTTCCTTCTTGCTCCCACTGTCCTGAAAATGTGACTTCTTGTAGGCAGCAGTGGGCTTCCTTGTGTGTTTCCTGGTTGTGTGACCACCTAGAAATAACACTGATGGTGTGCTTTTTTTTTTCAAAGAAAAGCTTGCAATAGTTTTCTTCAAACCTCCCTATTAACTGTTTGCCGACCGGCTCACGCCGATATATGTCAGCAGAAGGGCATGTACAGGCATATTAATGTACCTGTATGTTGCCCTTTAAGATGTGGCTTGCGGGCGCGTGTGCCGCCAGCTCCGTAAGTGTGATTGCGGGTCCCGCGGACTCGATGTCCACGGTGATACCCGCAATCGTCTCACGGAGAGGAAGAACAGGGAAATGCTGATGTAAGCAAGCATTTTCCTGTCCTGCCTAGTGACACTGACACTGATCACAGCTCCCTGTGATCAGGAGCGGTGATCAGTGTCATGTCACACATAGCCCCTACCCCTCCACAGTTAGAATCACTCCCTAGGACACACTTAACCCCTACAGCGCCCCCTAGTGGTTAACCCCTTCGCTGACAGTCACATTTACACAGTAATCAATGCATTTTTAATCGCACTGATCGCTGTATAAATGTGAATGGTCCCAAAATAGCACCAAAAGTGTCCGATCTGTCCGCCATAATGTCACAGTCATGATAAAGATCACTGATTGCCACCATTACTAGTAAAAAAAAAAATTATTAATAAAAATGCCATAAAACTATCCTCTATTTTGTAGACGCTATAACTTTTGCGCAAACCAATCAATAAACGCTTATTGGGATTTTTTTTTACCAAAAATATGTAGAAGAATAAGTATTGGCCTAAACTCAGGGAAAAAACATTTTTTTTTATATTTTTTTGGGTGATATTTATTATAGCAAAATGTAAAAAAATAATGCGTTTTTTATGCATACCAGAGCTCATATTTTAATCCAGCTATGTTGAAATTTTAACAAACATTTTGTATCAAAACAATTTATTTTTCTACATATATTTTTGCATTAGTCTGACTTTCTTTTGCTGCCTTAAAGCCCCTTGGGAGCATTTTTTTTGTCTTGTTTTGTTCAAGATTTAGGGTGAGCAGCATCTTCGTTGCCTGTGTGGGTGGGTATTCTTTATGTTGAAAGCTTTATGTACTGTATCATGCATCCTCCAAAAACAGCAGAGAACTGTAAGGCTATGGTATTTCCCTAGAGGCATAGCTGTTGAAAATAGGAGGGGTTCTTAGTACAAGATGGGTGGCATCTAGTTTTCAACCTGTCTTAGTAGTGTTGGTTCATCATTTTGAAGAAGTAAAGCAAGATATTGCCCAGGACAAAAATGAAAGGTACATGTATGAAGGCCTATTGAAAAAAATAACCAGCACAAATTTTGTATTGGAGTTGGAACTCATCTGATGCTCTTCTAGAGTTGCCCCAGTTAAGCTTGGAAGTGCAGGAGCGCAAAATAAATATGTACAGGATAAATTAGTTTGTTCAGATGCATGCTATAGCCGAATGACGGGTACAGCACGGATCTGCTTTGCCAGATTATGGTGCGGGCTTGTTTATCAGGGGTTGGGCTTGGCCCCTTAGTTCTAGTGAAGGGAACTCTTTTTCTCAAATAACTTTTTTCTTTCTTTCTCTATTCGTTTAATACAATGCGATACACGTCATACTGTACACTGCAGCATTTAGAGTAACACAAAAAAGAAAAGTGGCAATTAGTCCATGCATATCGACCTATTTAGTATAACCCCCTGGAGTAGGTACGGACCAGTCCGAGGGGGCTCCACTGCGGTCATTAGGGCTCTCACTGATATTCAGCCTATATATCCTCAGGTCTCTACTACCATCGTAAGAGCCCATGCGGAAGTAGGAGGTATCATCTTATGGTACTATCTGCACGTGTGAACCTTTAACAAATTACTCTCAGGAGAGAGAATAAAAAACAAGAAGAGAAAAGAAAGAAAGGGAAAAAGGAAACCAGAGAAAAGAGAAAGAGGGAGAAGCCAGGAGAGAGAAAAGAGGGGACTAGAGGGGGGTAGGGGGAAAAGGTAAGGATTGATAGTCACCTCAAGTGTTCCATGCGCCCCATCATGGGCGACTTTCCCAGAGATTCCAGGGACCCCACACCACATCATGCGCTTCCAACCGGTCCTGTATCCTGGCGGTCATCTTTTCCATTAGCTCCACATCCCTGATCCTAGCGTCAAGAGCACCAGGGGTAGGGGGCTGTGTCTGCTTCCAATGGAGGGCCACAAGACATCGCGCGGCCATCAGGATGTGTCAAGATAATTTCTTTTGGGATTTCGTCAGTTTAAGAAAAGGAATATGGGGGCAAAAAGGTTTTGGGGGTCAGGGCCACCTGTTGGTCTAGTATGCCAGTCAAAAGTCGCTGAACCTCTGTCCAAAAAGGGACTATACGGGGGCATTGCCAGAAAATGTGGAAGAGGGTGCCCTTGTGCTCTAGGCACCGCCAACATCTGTCAGATGTAGAGGGGTAGATTGCGTGGAGAACGTCCGGGGTCATATACCAAAAAAATAATATTTTATACGCATTCTCTCTCGTAAAGCGTGCATACGGAACTTTTGGAGGCCTGCGACCATATCACCCGCCACTGTTCCTCCGTAATTTCTTCACCCAGCGCTTCTTCCCATTTGAGCATGTAGGCATGTTTGCCTTGAGAGGCCACAGGGAGTGCGTTAATTATTTTATAGATATCCGAGATCATTCCCCTTTGGGCCGTACCCGCTAAGATTACGTTTTCAAATGAGGATGGCGGAGAGAAGCGTAGGTCGGAGGATATGGTCTGGGCAAAGTGTCGTATTTGCAAGTAACTGTAAAATCCCTGACGAGGGAAGTCGAGAAGGGAACTCTTAAGGTGTCAGTATACCCAGGGGTCAAGTCTTCGGGAAAAAAGTGTGGGAACTCCCAACCAAGATCCACTCCCCACCAAAAAAAATTTAAATAGGACATCGGAGCACATCAGGGAATGGGGCACCTCGGGACATATTATGGCACATCAGAGCACATTATGGGGCACATCAGGGAACATAGCACATCAGGGCACATAGCACATAAGGGCACAGGGCACATCAGGGCATGGGGCACATCAGGCCATATGGCACATCAGGGCACGGGGCACATGGCACATCAGGACACATTATGGCACATCAGGGCACATTATGCGGCACATCAGGGCACATTATGGGGCACATAGTACATCAGGGCACATAGCACATAAGGGCATGGGGCACATCAGGCCACATGGCACATCAGGGCACTGGGCACATAGCACATCAGGGCACATCAGGGCACGGGGCACATCAGGGCACATCGGTTCATATCAGGGCTCAGGGCAAATTATGGCACATTATGGGGCACATCAGGGCACATTATGGGGCACATTGGGGCACATAGCACATCAGGGCACATTATGGGGCACATAGCACATCAGGGCACGGGGCACCTAGTACATCAGGACATGGGGCACATCAGGGCACATCGGGGCACATCAGGGCTCGGGGCACATCAGGGCACATTATGGCACATTATGGGGCACATCAGGGCACATAGCACAACAGGGCCCATTATGGGGCACATAGCACATCAGGGCATGGGGCACATAGCACATCAGAGCATGGGGCACATTAGGGCACAGGGCATGGGGCACATAGCACATCAGGGCAGAGGGCACATTACAGGGCACATCAGGAGATCTTACTAGCCAGCATGCAGAGTAGCGCAGGAAGCGCCTGTCTGTAATAGGTTCTCTCTCTGATGTCATGCAGAGCTGTTCGTTCCCCGGCGGCCCCTCCTCTCTTTTCGTCTATCCCCATTGGCTCAACTGGGATAGACGAGAAGAGAGGAGGGGCTGCCGGGGAGCGAACAGCGCTGCGTGACATGAGAGAGAGAACTTATTACAGACAGGTGCTTCCCGAGCTACTCTGCATGCATCTCGACATTCGGCTCGGGTGGCTCTAGTCCTGCAAAGGGAACGGCATTCCTGATGTGAAAAAAGTGCAGGGACACCGTTCCCGCAGGACTCGAGCCCTGAGTATACAAAGACATTTTGGACAATTTCTGGAGGAAATTGATTGTCCTGACCTCAACCCAATATAACATCTTTGGGCTGAATTAGAGTGGAAACTGCAAGCCAGGCCTTCTCGTTCAACATCAGTGCCTGACTTGACAAATGTGCTTCTGGATGAATGGTCAAACATTTCCATACACACACTCCTAAACATTGTGGACAGCCTTCCTAGAAGAGTTGAAGCTGTTATAGCTGCAAAGGGCAGGCCAACTCAATACTGAACCCTACGGGCGAAGACTGAGATGCCATTAAAGTTCATGTGTGTGTAAAGGCAGGTGTCTCAATACTTTTGGTAATATTGCTAATATAGTGTATATACATCAGCTATATCTAGAAGGTATATTTAAAGCTTTTTCACCATTAAAACGAGATTTACACATCCCTCCTGGATGGCACTTTAGATACCTCCAACTTAGGCATTCGGCACAATTGGGGTTTAGAGATGTGCATTTCTGTAATTCTAGACTAGAAAGTGCACTTCTTTCTCCTAATCACATCTGACTTATTTGCTCATTTTGCTCTTTACTTATGGATAGACCTTCCACTCAACTCTCTAAATTACAAGCTAGGTGGTTGGCTGATATTCACATGATCTTTCGCCAGATGATAGGAAGAAGGGGTACGCCTCTTATTCCGATAATGTTATATCTGCCAGGGATACATTTATCCAACTGAGATATCTACATAGAACCTACTATACCCCTATAGCTGGACACTCAAGATGCCAGTTATTCTTTGCTGAATTTGGTTTCTTACTCTATATCATAAATTACCCCTACATTCTGACTCTTTTTTTTATGTATATTGCTTCTGCCAATCTTTGTGTTTGAGATAGGAGAGCTTGTGTAACAAGGTGCAACAACTGCTGTAATTGTGCATTCAGTACTATTGTATATTGGTTTGATTTCAATTGAATGAAAGGAAAATGATTTGTGCTTTCAGAGAGTATTTGCTCGAGGAAATTTTGCCTGATGACTTACGCCCTCTTATAAATGCCATTGAAAGTGTCCCAATTTCATCTCGTAAGTGTGAAAGAGGATTCTCACAAATTAATTTCATAGTTACTCCCAACAGAGCTTTCCTTCTAACCAAAACTATTTCAGGACTATTGTGTATGCTATTGTTAATCTTCTTTATGTATTATTGATGGTCCTCCTTTATGTTGTTTTTGACCCCGCTAAATATGTTGACTCATGGCTACTTCATGGTCATGCTGCTACTGATCTGAGAAGTAGAGTTGGGTGAACTTTTGTTGGCTTGAACATCGCCTGTTCGCCCATTTGGGAACACCCGAATTTGAGGGGCCTTCTGTGGCAGGTTTGCCCCCCGAGTGCCCCACATTGCACTGCACACTGTACAGTACATTTTAGAGCCCTAATTGGATGGAGCAATGCACCTGACCATTTTTATTTTTTTTTGGTTGATGGCTTTTTTTTTGTCTTGTGCCTGACCTCCACCCCCCCCCCCCCTTTTTTTTTGCAAGTATAGTTTTTATTAAACCCCAAAAAGGGCAAAACCATATCATTACATCAATAACATAGAGATATTGGAGACTTCAATCACATAACTTATAACATGCCCAACAAGTTTGCAGAGGACATAAGTATAGAAATCTTAAGTAGGCAATGGTAAAGGATATGTTAAACCGGTGTCCTCATTGATAATGTTGGTCACAACAATGACAAAAGTGTGACTACTGAGAAAGGAATGAGGCTGCACAATTTCCATTTCCAGTAGTAATAGTAGAAAGAACAAAAGAAAGAGATAAGATAGAAAGGGATAGAGAGGAAAGGGGGGGCAGGAGGGAAGGATGAGATGACGATGGCGCAGGGCAACAAGGGCAGTTAGCCATTTTAACCCGTCCTAATACCTATGATCCAAAAAGGGCCTATCCCTCATCAGAATAATCAAATAGATTCCAAAGCCTCCAGGTCTTAGTATATTTCTCATGTTTATGTTGAACTGTAAGGATCAAGTCTTCTATCCTATTTATATCCTCCACTTTTTGCTGTAGTTGGCAGGTGTTGTTGTTTCCATTGAAGAGGGATGCAGAGAATTGAGGAATCACGAACTGCATGGAGCTGACCATGAGGAATTAAGAAGTAATTTATTCTGGTATAAACTTTATGTGGGGAGAAGTAAAACGTTTAGTCCCGTTAACCCTAGTGCTGCAGTCGCCAAACATCAACCAATTGAGCACTGTTCATAGATTGTGCTGTCCACTTTTGGGAGCCAGGAGAGACAGAAGATACTCCTGACAAAGTGTCCACTGAGGGGAGCAGAGGGAAATTTAAATCTCCACCTAAAATCAGCTGACCTTCAGTAAATTCCAGAAGTTTTGCCCCCTTTTTTTAAATTGTCAGCCGCAGTTTTTCAGACTGCTACTCTGTTGTTCCCCCTATATTATTTATTTTATATTTTTATAGTTCATATATTTCTTTCAGTGGCAGTACTCAACTTAAAGTGCCCCAAACACCACTTTTTTATTTAATAAAGGGCATCCAATTACACGTCTCCCATAAATTTGGGTAATAAGCCCCCATCATGTCTGGGAGGCCAACAAGGAGAGGCAGATGTTCCCATGCCACTATGAGGGGGGCAGCAGTGTCTGCGTCCACAGGCAAAGGTGGATGTGGTCTGTCAGGCAGGGCACATTTTTCTCTGTTTAATAATGTTGCCCACGCTATCCAGCCACAGCATGCAGAGGAGATGGTGGACTGGCTTACTAAACCGTCCTCATCCTCTATCACCCAAGCAGAGACTAGTGCGCAGTCCACTGCAGCTGTCAGAGTGGCTTATTCTGCCTGTCCACAGCTACTCCTGCCATAGTCCCAGCATCATGCATGGAAGAGTCAGCTGAACTATTTGAACACAGCATCAGCCACTTGCTTCTTGATGATGCACAGGCATTACTTGATTCTGATGTTGGTTCTGAGGTTGAGAAAGGGGTTAACATGAGCCTACAGAGAGGGGTGAACATTGATAAACAACAAATTGGCAGTCATGTTCCTTCAGCCGCAGCGTATTGCCAAGTTGACTTCAGTGATGATGAGGATGGAGGGGATGATGATGATGATAAGGTCACTGATGTGGCTTTTTTTTCTGTATAGAGTAGAGAAGGAAAGTGAGGGGGAGGCATAACCCTAACGAGACAGGATGTCCTCCAGAGCCAGCCATCATGGAACAGTAGAGAGCAGCCACCGTATTCCATCAGATTGTAGAGCTGGTAACTCCCGGCTCACTTTCCACAGCTCAGCTGTGTGGGCCTTTTTTAGCACATGTGGAGCCAATCACATTGTTGCAATTTCCAAACTGTGCCGCAAGCAGATCAAGCGTGGCAAAAACACCAGCCATTTAGGTACCACATGCTTGCAAAGGCATTTACCCTCCCACCACTCAACCCATTGGCAAGAGCACATGAAAGTCACCACACAAAAGGGGCGGAATACTACCCCTCCTCACTCCTCACCTTTCATGTCTATCCCCGCTATATCTCATAAACTGTCCAAATTGCTGGCTTTATAACTCTTGCCTTTCTGTCTGGTGGATTCTGTCCCCTTCTCTGAATTTGCAGAACATGCTGTACCACAATGGCAGGTTCCCAGTTGCTACGAAAGGCCATTCCAGCTCTGTAGCATAACATGGAAGGCAATGTTTTGGCATTGTTGGTCAAGACAGTCATCAGCAAGGTCCATCTTACTGCTGACATGTTGTCCAGCAAGCATTGTCAGGCACAATATATTTTGTTCATAGCACACTGGGTAACTCTGCTTTCCAGTAGAAAGGATGCAGGACAGGGCTCAATGCTGGATCTTGTTTTGCCACCACGTCTTCATACAGCTGGTGGCGATGATGCGAGATTTGTCAGTTCCACCCCCTGCTCCTTCTCTTCCTCCTCTATGCCCTCCTGTCATGAAGATCCTGCCAGAAATCTGCACCCCAGGCTCTCTGGCTTGCGTCCTCGTGCGCCACCGCGCATGCGGGAACGCGCGTGCATGCACGGGTACGCGAGTGTGCACCCCTGTTGGCGCCAGACATGCTATTTAAGCCTGTCTGTCACAGACGGTCCCCGCTGTCTGCTCTACAGCGTTGTGTGCCCAAGAACCTGATCTGAAATACTTACCTGTGATAAAGACCCGGCTTGTCTGTGACCTACCCATTATCTGCCTGCACCTGACCCCGGCCTGTTTGTGACTACTCTCCTGCCTGCTTCCTTGTACCTCTGCCGCCAGCCTGATACCTGACCTTGGCATGTCTGTGACTTCTCTCCTGCCTGCACCCTTGTACCTTTGCTGCCAACCTGATACCTGACCTGGCCTGTTCGACGATCCAGTCTGCTGAGCTGATCTAGTTTGCTGCGCTGATCCAACCTACCAAGCTGTTCCAGTCTGCTGAGCTGATCCTACCTGCTAAGCTGTTCCAGTCTGCTAAGCTGATCCAGTCTGCTGAGCCCAGCCTGTTCGACGATCCAGTCTGCTGAGCTGATCCAGTTTGCTGCGCTGATCCAACCTACCAAGCTGTTCCAGTCTGCTGAGATGATCCTACCTGCTAAGCTGTTCCAGTCTGCTAAGCAGATCCAGTCTGCTGAGCCGATCCAGTCTGCTGAGCCGATCCAGTCTGCTGAGCCGATCCAGTCTGCTGAGCCGATCCAGTCTGCTGAGCCGATCCAGTTTGCTGAGCCGATCCAGTTTGCTGAGCCGATCCAGTCTGCTGAGCTGATCCAGTCTGCTGAGCTGATCCAGTCTCCTGAGTTGATCCTGTCTGCTAAGCTGTTCCAGTCTGCTAAGTTGATCCAGTTTGCTGAGCTGATCCAGGTTGCTGAGCTGATCCAGTCTGCTGAGTTGATCCTGTCTGCCAAGCTGTTCCAGTCTGCTGAGCTGACCCAGTCTGTTCATCCTTTCCGGTCTGTTGATCCTGCCAGGCACCCATGCCCCTCCTTACTCCTGTGTCTCCTGTTACCTTACCAGGGAACTGGGAGTGGGAGCCATAAGGGAGGCCTCCCTCTGCAATTCGGGGTCAAAACCATTAGGTACGTGACAGTAGCAGACTGCCATGTCTGAGCCCAAGCAGGGAACCTCTGCTATGGAAGAACTGTGTCAACACCTGGCAAGACTCACCAAGGCAGTTAAGAATCTCCAGCAAGGCTACACCCGGCTGGAAGAATGGTACCCTGGGAGCCCCTCATCCATCAGCTCCTTCAGCCGAAGCAGGACCGGCACCAACAGTTGTGATGCTCCCTCCGGAACCAAGAGTTCCTACACCTGAGCGATTTTCTGGGGACCGCAGTAGCTTCAGGGCTTTCCCGAACTCCTGCGAATTGTATTTTGCCCTCCAACCATGGACCTTTTCTTTGGAAGCCACCAAGGTGGGCTTCGTGGTGTCCTTACTTACCGGGACCCCCAGACTTGGGCTCACCGCCTCTTAGAACAGAAGGATGCCGCCTTAACCAATCTCACCACCTTCTTTGACGCAATGGCCCAATTGTACGAAGACCCTCAACTATCAGCAACTGCAGAAACTGCCTTGTGTACCCTCCAGCAGGGACGAAGAGCGGTAGAGGACTATGTGGCTGAGTTCAGGCGATGTGGTACGGATACGAACTGGAATGATGCTGCCCTTCGTTACCAGTTCCACATGGGACTCTCTGATTCCCTGAAAGATGAATTCGCTAGAGTTGGTGTCCCACAGACTTTAAATGCGCTGATCGATTTAGCTATACAGATCGATCGACGCCTGAGAGAACGGAGGGCCGAGAGGGCCACGGGTTTCTCTCATCCAACCTGGATGCTTCCAAGAGTTCCAAGCCATCTACAACCAGCACCAGCCGCCCGACCAGCATCCACTTCTGACGCACCTGAGCCCATGCAACTTGGGGTCCTGCGGCCGTCTCTTACCCCTGAAGAACATCAATGAAATCGGAATAATAATTTGTGTCTCTATTGTGGAGAATCTGGACATTACGTCAGGAACTGCCTTATAAAGCTCCGTAAGTGCCCACCTATGCCTTCTGGTTACACAGATCCTCTAACCAAGATTTCATCTCACTTTGCCCTTTCTGTCTCCTTTCAGCTCCCAGGAAAGACTTTACAGACACCCGCCATTCCGGAGCATGCAGCTGTTTTATGGATTCATCTTTTGCTGCCAAACACCAGATCCCCCTCCTGCCTAAGACTCATGGACTCTCTGTTCATCTGGCCGACGGGTCTGCTATCAAATCTGGCCCTGTAGTTCAAGAGACTGTCCCACTACCTGCTGTTATCTCCAGTTCTCACCGAGAATTTCTTTGTATGGACATAATTTCCTCTCCACTCTTTCCCATAATCATCGGTATGCCATGGCTGCAGGCCCACAATCCAGCCATAAACTGGGCCAAAGGGGAAATTACTTTCTCCTCACCTTACTGCCAGAAGTTCTGTGGCTCTCTCGACCCTCTGAGGCCATCCACCTTGTTATGTCTAGACACGGAAGTCGAATTACGTCAGGCCATCCCTGAAGCTTATCATGAGTTCCTCTGCGTATTCAGTAAACAAAAGGCAGAGGTGCTTCCACCCCATCGAGCCTATGACTGCCCCATTGAACTGCTCCCTGAAGCCGAAATTCCGTTTGGAAGGATTTTTCCCCTGACAGAAGTAGAGCAAGGGAAGCTAAAAGAATATATTGATGAAACCCTGAAGAAAGGGTTTATTCGCCCATCTACTTCCCTAGCAGGTGCGGGTATTTTCTTTGTTGACAAGAAAGATCACACCCTTTGACCCTGCGTGGACTACCGCGAATTGAATAACATTACAGTAAAGAACCGTTACCCTCTTCCTTTAGTTCCGGAATTATTTCAAAGACTGGGGACCGCTATTATTTTCACTAAACTCGATTTCTACGGGGCCTACAATCTGGTCTGTATCAAGGATGGAGATGAGTGGAAGACCGCTTTTCGTACCCGATTTGGGCACTTCGAGTACTTGGTGATGCCCTTCGGGTTGTGTAATGCCCCTGCCACCTTTCAATACTTCTTAACGATGGGCTCCGGCACTTTCTGGACTTATTCGCTGGTGTTTATTTAGATAACATATTAATCTTTTCTTCTTCCCGTGAATCCCATCGCAGGCATGACAAGAGTGTGTTAGGCCGGCTCCGACAACACCGTCTATATGCGAAAGCCGACAAGTGCCAATTTGAGCAGAAAAGTATACCATTCTTGGGCTTGATCATTTCCAGCAAAGGTATAAAGATGGACCACCAGAAGATCGCTGCGATTCTGGGTTGGCCAACTCCTGTGGACAGGAAAGAAATCCAATGTTTCATCGGGTTCGCCAACTTTTATTGCAAATTCATCAAAGGGTTCTCGGCTATTGTTGCACCAATCAAGCAGCAAACAAAACAAGGGACCCATTTCCGTTGGACCCCTGAAGCCCAAGAAGCTTTGAAATCCTCAAGGGACTCTTTACCTCTGCTTCTGTCTTAAGACATCCAGATTCCTCCCTACCATTTGTTCTAGAAGTGGATGCATCTGAAATTGCCGTAGGAGCAATATTGTCCCAAAGACAAGGAACCAGGGCCCTGCTCCATCCCGTAGCTTTCTTTTCACGCAAGCTATCAATAGCAGAGAAGAACTACGACTTAGGAGATCGGTAATTGTTAGCAATGAAATCCGCATTGGAAGAATGGCTCTATTTACTGGAAGGAGCTTCTCACCCAATCTTAATATTCACCGACCACAAAAACCTGGAGTACTTGAGATCCGCAAAAAGACTGAAGCCGAGACAAGCCAGGTGGGCGTTCTTTTTCTCCCGGTTCACCTTCCATGTAACTTATTGGCCAGGTTCTAAGAATATAAAGCCAGATGCCTTGTCACGGATGTTCCACAAGTCCCAAGAAATTTCTCCCCCAGACACCATTCTCGCTCCTGGGAATTTCCTTCTGCTTCAGGAAGACCTTCTTTCCTAACTCAGACAAGTCTCCGTGGGGCACATACTTTCCCCCGAACCAGAACTGCAAGCCAGAGACGGGTTGCTGTGGCACGAAGACAAGATCTACCTACGGGTAACCGTTTTAGAACCGACTTGGTAAAACATACCTTTTGGTGGCCTCAGTTGCGGGAGGACTGCAAGAAGTTTGTGGATACCTGCACTACGTGCATCAGGAGTAAGAGCCGTAGGACTAAGGCCTGGGGCCTACTCAAACCCCTGCCTGTTCTGGACAGGCCGTGGAGAATGCTGTCTCTGGATTTCATCGTTGAACTACCCCCGGCAGAAGATCATACCACTATTTTTGTGGTGGTTGATCGTTTGTCGAAGATGGCACACTTCATTCCCATGCAGGGCACCCCCTCAGCCCCTGAAACGGCACAGGTATTCATCAAGGAAATCATCAGGCTCCATGGAGTACCAGCCAATATAGTTTCAGATCGAGGGGTGCGGTTCACCTCCCGAATCTGGAAGTGCCTCTGCAAGGCTTTGGATATTGAATTGTGTTTTTCCTCCGCCTACCATCCTCAGTCCAACGGGCAAACTGAGAGGAGGAACCAAACCCTCGAACAATACCTATGCTGTTTCTCCTCTTTTGCTCAGGATGATTGGATCTCCCTGCTCCCAGTAGCCGAATTCGCCTACAACAATTCTATCCACTCCGCCACCAAGCAGACGCCTTTTTTCGCCAATTACGGGTTCGACCCTTCGTTTCTACCCAACTCCCTTCCCAAATGCACAGTGTCAGCGGTTCAGGAAAATATGGATTTCTTCTCAACCAATAACAAACTTCTGCAAGAAACCATGACTAGAACTCAAGAGCACAACAAGACAACCTTCGACAAGAAGAGACTAGGGGAATTGATACTGGTACCTGGTGATTTGGTGCGGTTATCCACGGTGAACTTGAAGATGGCGTGCCCTTCAAGGAAACTGGGTCCCAAGTTCTTAGGACCTTTTCCAGTTAGAAGGAAGATTAATGAAGTGGCCTTCGAATTGGAAATCCCAAACTCATAAAGGTCCACCCAGTATTCCATGTGTCCCTGTTGAAACCTTCCGTTCCCAACCCATTTCCTAACCGAAGTACCACCCCTCCTGATCTGGTCTTAGTAGACGGTGAGTAAAAATTTGAAGTGGTAGCTATCCTAAACTTCAGAAGAAGAAGAAACCAGAACCAGTTCTTAATTAAATAGAAGGGGTATGGTCCCGAAGAAAATTCCTGGGAGCCCGAGAACAACATCCACGCTAAGAGTCTGGTTCAATCTTTCAAGAGCACCCATCCCAAGAAATCTGGAGGCTGCCCCTGGGGGGGGGGGCAATGTCATGAAGATCCTGCCAGAAATCTGCACCCCAGGCTCTCTGGCTCACATCCGCGGGTACCATCGCGAATGCCCGGGAACACGAGCGCGTGCCCTGTTGGCACCAGACGGGCTATTTAAGCCTGTCTGTCACAGACGGTCCCCACTGTCTGCTCTACAGCATTGTGTGCCCAAGAATCTGATCTGAAATACTTATCTGTGATAAAGACCCGGCTTGTTTGTGACCTACCCGTTATCTGCCTGCACCCGACCCCGGCCTGTTTGTGACTACTCTCCTGCCTGCTTCCTTGTATCTCTGCCGCCAGCCTGATACCTGACCTTGGCCTGTCTGTGACGTCTCTCCTGCCTGCTCCCTTGTACTTTTGCTGCCAGCCTGATACCTGACCCGGCCTGTTCGACGATCCAGTCTGCTGAGCTGATCCAACCTACCAAGCCATTCCAGTCTGCTGAGCTGATCCAGTTTGCTGTGCTGATCCTACCTGCTAAGCTGTTCCAGTCTGCTAAGCTGATCCAGTTTGCTGAGCTGATCCAGTCTGCTGAGCTGATCCAGTCTGCTGAGTTGATCCTGTCTGCTAAGCTGTTCCAGTCTGCTAAGCTGATCCAGTTTGCTAAGCTGATCCAGGTTGCTGAGCTGATCCAGTCTGCTGAGTTGATCCTGTCTGCCAAGCTGTTCCAGTCTGCTGAGTTGACCCAGTCTGTTGATCCTTTCCGGTCTGTTGATCATGCCAGACACCCATGCCCCTCCTTACTCCTGTGTCTCCTGTTACATTACCAGGGAACCGGGAGTGGGAGCCATAAGGGAGGCCTCCTTCTGCAATTCGGGCTCAAAACCATTAGGTACGTGACACCTCCTCTGCTGAATTGTCCTATGAACCACCAGTACCCCCTAAGCCAGGGGTGGTCAAACTTTTTAAACAGGGGGCCAGTTCACGGTCCTTTGGACTGTTGGGGGGCCAGACTAGTTTGAAATAAATATGAACAAATTCCTATGCACACATCGTATTTGTAGTGCAAACAAAAATAGAAAAAAACAATACAATATTTAAAATAAAGAACAATTTTAATCAACATAAGCATATCAGTATTTCAAAGAATCCCCTCATCACAGACTCTTCCTATCACAGACTCTTCCCATCACAGACTCTTCCCATCACAGACTCTTCCCATCAGAGACTCTCCATCACAGATCCCCACCCTCCCATCACAGACACCTCTCCATCACAGATCCCCCCCATCACAGACTCCTCTCCACCACAGAGTTCTCTCCATCACAGAGCCCCCCCCCATCATAGACTCCTCTCCATCACAGAGCCCCCATCACAGATCCCCCCATAACAGACTCCTCTCCATCACAGAGCCCTCCATCACAGATTTCCCCCATCACAAAGCTCCCCGTAACAGATCCCCCATCACAGATCCCCTCCCCATCACATGGCCCTCCCAATCACAGACTTCCCCATCACAGACTCCTCTTCATAACAGAGCCCTCCATCACAGATCCCCCCGATGCAAAGCTTCCCATCACAAGCTCCTCTCCATCACAGAGCCCTCCTTCACAGATTCCCCCCATCAAAAATCCCTCCATAACAGATCCCCCATCACAAAGCCCCCCCCCATCACAGATTCCCCCATCACAAAGCTCCCCATAACAGATCCCCCCATTACAGACTCCCACAACACAGATCCCCCCATCACAAAGCCCCCATCACAGATCCCCCATCACAAAGCCCCCATAACAGATCCCCATCACAAAGCTCCCCATAACAGATTGCCCATCACAAAGCCCCCATAACAGATCCCCCATCACAAAGCCCCCTATAACAGATCCCCATCACACTCTCCCCCATCACAGATACCCCATCACAAAGCCCCCCATAAAAGATCCCCCAACACAATGCTCCCCATCACAGAGTCCTCCATCACAAAGCCACCCATAACAGATCCCCCATTGCAAAGCCCCCTATAACAGATCCCCCATCACAAGGCCCCCCATAACAGATCCCCCCAACACAATGCCCCCATCACAGAGCCCTTCATCACAAAGCCCCCCATAACAGATCCCTCATCACAAACCCCCCATAACAGATCGCCCCATCACGAAGTCCCCTATAACAGATCTCCCTAATATTTACCTGAGCCCCACCTCTATCCAGTGATGTGACTCAGCCATCCCTCCTAATTGGCTGAGACACAGCAGCAGTGCCATTGGCTCCCGCTGCTGTCAATCAAAGTCACCAAGTGGGAGAGAGAGGGGGCAGGGCCAAACTGCGGCTCCGTATCTGAATGGACACACAAAGCTTTGGCTCAGCTCGGATGCCCCCATAGCAAGCTGCTTGCAGTGGGGGCACTGGACAGGTGAGAGGGGCCAGGAGCGCCAAAGAGGGACCTGAGAAGAGGAGGATCTGGACTTCTCTGTGCAAAACCATTTCACATAGCAGGTAGGTATGACAAGACTTTAGTATTACTTCAATGCCTTCACAATTGTGTTCCCTACAGCCCCTTTAAAAACGACGTGTTCCACATCTGATATTTTATCTTCACAATGCATTATAAAATATCAGCATAAAAAAATAACAGATAAGGACAAAGTTAAAGAAAAAGGGGATGGACAGCAAAACAACTAAGCAAGTGTGAAAGAAGGAAATGTACAGGCAGTCTCCAGGTTACGAACAAGATTATGTGGGTTTGTTCTTAAAGCGGAGTTCCACCCAAAAGTGGAAGCTCCGCTTATCTGCCTCCTCCCTCTCTCTGGTGCCACATTTGGCACCTTTAAGGGGGGAGTGGGTACCTGTTTTGACAGGTACCCATCCCCACTTCAGAGAGATCTCACTGCAGCAAGATCACTTGTAAGTTCAGCCTCCCCCGCCGCCGTTCTCCTTCCATTCAGAAAGTGCAGTGCATTTCACATATGCACAGTAGGGAACTGGCTGTGGAGCTGAAAGGCTTCACTGCCAGTTTCCCTTACCACAAATGGTGGCGGCAGCACCTGAGATCCGATGGAAACATCGGCAGGGGTGACGACATTGCTGGATTGCAGGACAGTTAAGCGCCCTAATATTAAAAGTCAGCAGCTACGTTATATGTAGCTGTTGACTTTTCATTTTTTGCTGGCTGGGGGGGGCAGAGTTCTGCTTTAAGTTGAATTTGTATGTAAGTTGGAACAGGTATTTTTTTTTAAGTGTATCTCCAGGCAAAAATAATTTTTACGTTTTGGATAGCATAGGGAAGGGTTAACTGGCTATGCAGTGATGTGGGATTGCTTAAAGGTCTGCTGGACAGTAGGTGGAAGCATGCAGTGTGCAGCAAGATGGCCGCACGGCCATTGGTTAGAACATCTTGTGGCAAAAATAGGAAGGTGCAGCTCATTTTCTTCCTCTACCCAGCCTCTCTTTGAAGCTCTTCTTTTCTTCCATCCTCACCTAGGAAAGAATGATACATGCTTAGCCTACCACCACGCTGCCAGGAGGCTGCACGACCAGTCTCACTACACTGCTGTGCTTCGGCAATACGTGGCTGAGAACCTGGCTGGAAGATGTCAGGAAGTCACAGCTGACTATCAAATCCAAGATGGCGGTGCTGGAGCGCTAAAGCCCATCAAAGAACTGGCTGCATAAAAGACAGCACTGGATTCCATGGACTATTTCTTAAAAACAGCAGCTACAGTATTTGAGTTTTATTTTTTTACACCCCAGGTGAACCTCTTTAGTTATATTCAGAAGCCAACCATCAATATATTTTATTCAGCCTAGGGATGACAGTCTTTCAGATGTCCACCATACACAGCCATGAATCAGGTTTTTATTAAAGTACATGACAGCAATTCCAACTCTTTTGGTTGGGTCTACTGGGGTCATAGATGAGAGAAAAAATAATTATTTTTAAAAATTCTTCCGATGTAAGTCTATGTGAACGTTTCTTAAACAGAATATTACACATCTTGGCCATTATCATAGCCTTCTGTAATACATAATGTATGTCAAAATGTATAGAGAATCTTTAAAGTGTGATATCTAACATCAGTCTGCAATATAGCAGAGCCAACATATATAATGGAGAGAAAAGGTGAAAAAATCTGAAGAAAAATGGAAATAGATATAGGCAGGGGTATTATTGTGATCAGTCCTTGCTGCCCTGTCACTGCCATGAAAAATTGCAGGAAGAAAACAAAAGTACCAGTAGCTATTATTCACGAAGATGAGAATATTGATTTAATTCTGTCTGTACTTTTAAATAAATTTCAGGTTGTCCAAACCTTTCAATAATGATCAGATTTATTTTGGACGTCTACCTCAAATTTCTCCATTTTCCTGATGTGCTCTATTTCTTTATACCACTTGCCTGTTATCGGTACATTTGTCGATTTCTGGTCTCTGTGGATGAGAAGCTGGGCAGCTATCTATAGGTGTCTTGCCAAAGGCCCAAGTATAACCTCTCATCATATGAATTATCATAATCGCTAGGGCCAGTTGTCTTTAGTAAATCAAGTAATCTCTTTTAATTGCATAGATCTATTCCCATAAGCACTCATATACTGTATATATATATATATATATATATATATATATACATACACATTCCCACCAAATATGTGTCATCATCCTTTTCTGTTTAGAGCATTTTTATTAATGTTCTGAGGTGTGAAAGAAATTCCTACTCTCTCACACATTCTGTGCCAATAACAAATGTGTTTAGAAACTTTTTTTTGGACTTTGAAGCTTTCTAATACGGTTGGGTGTTGTGACCACGAGGACATTATATAGCAATGCATGTCCCCTGCATAGACCGCATATAATGTTCCATGCCTGCTAATACCACTTGAATAAATTAAATGTTACATAATGATTTTACAGGAAAATGCTCCATCACTAACAGGCAAAAGGGGATAGGGGGCAGCCCTGTGTGTCCCAGTACAAGTGTATTGAACACATGGCCTGTAATGGCATGTTTATATTTTTCAGAAAAATGGGACATTTATCATTGGCAGATGCATCCACCTTATACAACTGGGGAACTTATAAACGTCCCTGGTGCTACTGCACAGGGTAAATGCAAATAAGGATTTAAGCTTATAAAACCTGACAGGATGTCATAAACAGGAGTGAGAACTTGGAGTATTTTAAAGATACATAGGGATTTATTTACTAAAGACAAACTTTGCACTACAAGTGCATCTGAGGGGGACATGCAAGATAAATAAAAAACAGCATTTTAGCTCGCACATGATTGGATGATAAAATCAACAGAGCTTCCCCTCATTTCAGACCTTCTGCTCAGATTTACAGCGACTGCACTTCGAAGTGCACTTTTAAGTGCACTTGTAGTGCAAAGTGGATTTGCCTTTAGTAAATCAACCCCGTAGTATATGTAGCGCCAGTACTCCTGAAGAATACGCGCTATGTTTGTAAATTTAGTGTTTTCTAAGACCATAGTTGGGTCTTAGGGTTAAATTATGTAAATTGTGATTCTGGCATCAGTTTGGCTGGACTTTACTATGTTCTGCCTGGTCATAGGTGCATGTATCATCTCTGACAGGCATTGGAACGCAGTCTGGTTGGACGCATTGGGTACCAATCTCTCTCTCTGAGCCAATCAGTGGGTGCGTTGTCTCGCTGTGTATTCTGGGAGAGGGTACTTAAGGTGCTGAGGTCAGGTGGTTCTGGGTTTCCGGTCCAGAAGTATGTTCTGACTCCAGGGTCCTGGTCCTTCTGATCAGCCCCCAGAGGCCCTCTCAGGTTTGGAGAGGCCCAGCAACTCAAAATGCAACCAGGGAAGGACTCTTCAGAAGAGGGCCACGCACGAGGCTGGCTGCTCGGTAAGAGCCTGGAAGCTGAGCTGAAAGGACACCAAGTGAATCCGCTTTCTTACGGTATCGCCGGGCTGGCTGCAAGATACTGGTACTGTAAGAAAGTTCCTAATTTTAACCTTCGGTTACATCTAAGTTCCTGTGCTAACTTAAAGTTCTACAATCAAGTCTGTGGCAGAGACTTTGTTAAGCTTAAATCACCTGTCGGCTGCTAAATCCTCAAACAGGGATTTATCCGGTAGTTGAAATATCCAGTTGCAAATGGCTATTCCCTGGATCATCTAGAGAGAGACATTTCAAGTGTCAGCAGTTTCCAAACAAGTACCTGAGCTTTACTACCCAACTGAGAGACTGTGTTTTGTTCAACATTTTATGAAAATAAAAATTCCTCAAAAGGGATTCAAGTGTCGGTCTCTGCAGTTGGGCCATCAACCTCTGGAACTCCTAGATAAGAACGAGGTGCAGAAGGTAAACGGTAAGCCCAGCAAAACCAGCTGTTCCTTCGGGGGTCAGTGCTACATATAGTTACATAGTTAGGTTGAAAAAAGACACAAGTCCATATGGTAGTTCAACCAATATAAAAAAAAAAAAAACACATACAATTCCATATACACAATCCTATACCCACAGTTGATCCAGAGGAAGGCAAAAAACCCCAGCAAAGCCTGATCCAATTTACTACAGCAGGGGTAAAAACTCCTTCCTGATTTCCCGACAAGCATTTGGATATTCCCTGGATCAGCTCTACCTATAAATGTGAGTAACCAGTTATATTATGTACATTTCAGAAAGAATACAGGCCTTTTTTAAAGCAATCTACTGAGCTGGCTAGAACCCCCTCTTGAGGGACTCTGTTCCACATTTTCAAAGCTCTTACTGTGAAATTTTTTTTCTGTATTTGGAGATGAATTTGTCAGGGCTGGGCTCTCAGTCCTTCCTTCTCTGTGCTCAGGTTGCTCAGCTGTCGGTTAATTGCCAGAACTCATCATTCCACAGTGGCTCACCTGTTGATCATCTCCTGCTCGTCAGTCAAGCCCACAGCCAGCCCCTCCTGGCTATTTAAACTGCCTGGTTCATTTCATCAATTGCCTTCGCTTTGGTCCAACATATCTAGAGACTCTCTGCTGTGTTCCTGTTAGAGACTTGCCTGGCTGATGTCCCTTCTGGTTCCTAATCCTGTCTGCTGACAAGGGTCAAGCCTGTAGTTTGCCTCCACAGCGGTCATATGATCACGCAATTGACCTTCAACCCAGTGCTTTGCCCCCCCCCCTCCCCGGCCGGGTTTACCCTTTGTCTGTCTCGGCGGATGAAGCTATGGAGGACTATGTTGCTGCTCTCCTGCTGGTGCTGGCTTCTTCTTTGTGAAAAAGAAGAGCGGTGAAATGATACCTTGTATCGAATATGGGGCCTTAATCGCATTACAATTAAGAACGCTTACCCGATTCCTTTGATTACGGAATTATTTGACTGCCTCAAGAGAGCAATGGTTTTCACAAAGCCCAATCTGAGAGGGGCATAGAATCTTGCGAGGATCAAGGAGGGCGACGAATGGAAACACCAGGACAGTACATTATGAATACCTCGTAATGCTGTTTGGCCTTTGCAACGTTTTCATCAACGATGTCCTCCGAGATATGTTGCAGCAATGTGTGGTGGTTTATCTCGACGATATTCTCATATACTCTAAATCCCTAGAGAGCCACCACACAAATGTCTCTCATGTGCTACAGAGGTCAAGAGATAGCAACCTGTATTGTAAGTTGGAGAAATGCGAGTTCCATCATGAACAGGTAAATTTCTGGGTTATAACATTTCTACTGCTGTTTTTTTGATGAACCCAGAGAAATTATCTGCAGTTCTACAGTGGCCTCGACCCATAGGTCTACGTCCGTTACAATGTTTTCTTGGCTTTGCCAATTATTATTGGAAATGTATTTGGAAATTCTCTTCTCTGGTCAAACCCCTGAGTGATATGACCAGAAAAGATGGTAACCCACAGAATTGGTCTCTGGATTCCATTAAAGCCTTTGAGTCTCTCAAGGCTGCATTTGTTTCAGCTCCTGTGTTGGCACATCCTGATCCTATGCTACCCTTCATTCTTGAGGTTGATGCATCTGAGACTGGAGTGGGCACCTTCTGTCTCAATGTCCTACCTCTGAGAGCACTATGCATCTTTGTGGCTATTTTTATAAGAAATTGTCTTCTGCAGAATGCAATTATGAGACTGGGGAAAGAGAATTGTTAGCTATCATTTTAGCTCTTAAATAATGGAGGCATTTCCTCGAAGGTACCATTGCGCCAGTCCTCATTTTAACTGACCATAAGAATCTAACATTCTGATCTGAGGCTAAATGCTTATTTCCCAGAAGACCACGGTGGGCTCTTTTGCTGTAAAGCTTCAATTACATAGTCTTATCCTTACCCGGTGTCAAGAATGTAAGGGCTGACGCATTGTCGCAACAGTTTTGTTCCACTTCCAATATTGAGTCAGTGCCGGTTTCTGTAATACCTCCTGATCGCATTCTGGCTACTATACGCACCAGTCTCAACTCACCTTTGGGTGACAGAATTCATGCCTCTCAGATCCCAAGAAACCTGGTGACCACTGCTTTGTCCCTGAGAATCTCTGCACTGCTTTGCTCCAGACTTACCATTTTTCAAGGTAGCTGGCCACCCAGGGAAGAATCAACTCATTTGGGCTATTTCTCAACAATTCTGGTGGCCTAGTCTCCACGCTGATGTAACCGCCTTTGTAGCTGCTTGTTCTGTGTGTGCACAGATTAAGACACCACAACACCTCCCAGTGGGCCTCCAACAACCCATACCCAATGGAGAAAGACCTTGGACCCACCTGTCTATGGATTTTATTGTGGAGTTACCCAACTCCCAGGGCAACACAATTATTCTTATGGTGGTTGACCAGTTCACCTTGTATTCCACTAAAGAAGTTGCCCACTTTCAAAAAACTGTCATCCAATTTTATTTGGGAGATATTTTGATTACATGTGTTACCCAAAGTTATCATCTCTGACAGGGGTAGCCATTTTGTCTCCAGGTTTTGGCAAGCCTTTTGTGCACATTTGGGAATTCAGCTTTCCTTCTCTTTTGCGTATCATCCACAGTCTAAAGGAGCCGCAGAACGAGCCAACCAAGCCTTGGAGCAGTTTCTATGGGGCTATATTTCTGATCACCATAACAACTAGTCAGACCTCCTACCTTGGGCAGAGTTTGCTCACAATAGTGCCGTCAATACCGCTTCCCAATTGTCTCTGTTTATGGGGAATTATTATGGTTTCCAAACATCCATGTTGCCTGACTCATTTGTTCCTCAAAAAATTCCTGCATCAGAGGAGCATCTCCATGATCTTTGCTCCACTTGGGTGCAGGTTCAGGGGTCCTTGCAGCATGCCAGTGAGAAGTACATACTCCTTGCTGACCGCAGACGCCAACCTGTGCCTTCCTACCAGGTTGGGGAGAGGATCTAGCTGTCATCTTGTAACCTCTGTCTCTGTGTTCCCTCACTGAAACTGGCACCACTATTTATTGGGCCTTTCCATATTCTACGTAAGATCAAACCAGTGGCTTACACATTAGACCTTCCTTCTAACATGCGTATTTCAAATATTTTACATGTCTCCTTATTGAAACCTTTGGTGTGCAACCACTTCACCACCTCAGTGCCACGTCCTCATCTGGTGCAGGTCAAGAACCATGAGGAGTATGAGATACAATCGATTATTGACTCCTGTAGGTTCCGTGGGTGCATACAGTACCTGGTTCATTGGAAAGGGTATGGTCCTGTCAGAGAAATGGCCTTGTGGGCAATTCTGACAGTAACCATCATGGTAGCGCCAAACGAGTTTGTGTGCTTGCGCGCATGCAGATGCGGGACAGCCAGGACACGGCAGTCTGTGCGCGCCGGTGCACGTGCATACTGGGACAATTGTAGATGCACCCCCAGTCTATTTAAACCTGCCACTGACACTTGCAGTTTGTTGGATTATCAACAGCTTCCTGTGCTCCTCTGCCTTGTATACCCCGAAAATCCCTGGCTTGACTTCTGCTTGGCTTGACCTGTGATCCTGTCTCACTCTAACTTTGGCTCGGCTGACTACTCCTCGATCCTCTACCCTCTGTGTATGGCCCGGCTTGTTCCTGTACTTCTCTCGGACTCTCTACTGGTATATGACTGCAGACCTTGTTCCTGGTTTACCCTGCTGCTTCTTACTCTAGACTTCTCTTCGCATGGCTGCCCACATTTGCTACCCAGTGCACTCCAGCCATCTACTGCCAACCAGCCAGCCTGCAGCATTTCTGGCAACCCGTGCACCTTTGGGCACCGCATCCCCTGTATCACCCCCAGGGGAGAGCTGCACTCAGCCGCAAGGGACGCTCTCTCAGCAACCCGGCCTCACACTAGAGACTTGACAGGTCTGGAGGAACGCTCTTGGATCTCATTCTCAGACGTACATTCTCCTATCACCCTCCGTGCTTTCCATAGATGTTTTCCTCTCAAACCTGGTGGTCCTTTGAGGGGGAGGGGTCATTAAAAAGGGGGCTCTCAGCCCTTCCTTCTCTGCGCTCAGGTTACTCAGCTGTCGGTTAATTGGCAGAACTCATGGTTCCACAGTGGCTCACCTATTGATCATCTCCTGCTCATCAGTCAAGCCCACAGCCAGCCCCTCCTGGCTATTTAAACTCCCTGGTCCATTTCAATAATTGCCTTTGCCTTGGTCAAACATATCTAGAGACTCTCTGCTGTGTTCCTGTTAAAGATTTGCCTGGCTGACGTCCCTCGTGGTTCCTGATCCTGTCTGCTGCCTCTGACTATGCTCATCTCTAGCTCCCCGATTTCCTGGCTTGTTCTGACTACCTGATTTGGCTACCGAACCCTGGTTATGTTTTGACTACGTTTACCAGTTTTACCATTTTTACAATTTTTACTGCATTTTCTGTCTCTGTCTGTTTTGTGGTTCCTGACAGAAATCTCTTTTCCTCTAGTAACAAAGAGTGTCCTCTGTGATGACCTTAAAATGAATAACTCAACACTAAGTTCACAATTACAGGAGGCTTTAAAGGGACATAGGGTTATGCTGCTACCTTCAACAGAACAGAGAGGAATGAAAGAACTCACAGGGCCACTTGAAGAACCTTATGGCTGAAATTGGTGTCAGAAGTGGCCTGGTCATCCACCTGGTAAAACTGCCAGAACAGAAGAACAGGAAGCAATGAAGCACTAACTTACTTAGTGGAGTGGAGTTTGAGAGGAAAAGGAGGAACCCTATCCCTACCCTGATAGGTTTGAACGATTCTCTGTTGACTACACCTAGGAATAGTGGAACAAGAGGCATGTTGTCACTAATAAGAACCCTCAAGAAAAAAAAAATCACTTATCCTAAAGGAAGCTGTAGTTGATAGATAAACGTAAATAGTGTGTACCACATCTGGACAATGGAGTGAACAATCATTGGGATGTTTGGGAGCAGGACAGAATGATGGGTGAAAGACTTTTGGTCTGAACACAATCATGTAATTTTGTGAAGTACAAGATAAGACCTTTTACAGATAAAGCCTCCAACACAGAAATATGCCATGTAACAAAGATGGCAAAAGAGCAAGGCAACCTTGTGCGTAAGGCCCCTTTCACACACGGTGGATCTACTCAGTGGGAGATCGCTCCATTGATTGCGAATGACGAAATCGGACAGCATGTCTGTTTTCATCAAATCTCATCCAATGAAATTCCGCCTAGACGGATGACAGATGTATCGCCATACATCTGTCTTGAGCGGAATGGATGACAGGCGGGTGTCGGTGGACACATCTCCGTTGACACTCACCTGCCCATAGGAGTCAATGGATGGCCCGCTTGGATCCACCTGAAAAATGGACAGGCGGATCTGAGAGGGCTTATCATGTGAAATGGGCCTAAGGGAAGACAAAGAATATACCTGAAAAGTTTGAAGGGTGCCCACTGAATAACTGGTAGAACCAGGTTAAGATCACACGGAGGGGGGATTGTACAGGAGGAGCAATATGAGTAACATTGCACAAACGCCCTCATTAAAGAAAGAGATGTGATCAGCCTATGGAAGAGAATTGCCATGGCTGAGATTTGATCCATAATGGTGTTTAGTGCCAGGTGACTATTCAGACCAGACTGGAGAAAAGACATGATTACTTCCACAAAATGCTTCCTGGGATAGATTTACCTCGCAAAATGAGAAATATGCTTTTCAGGTATGGTGGTAGACCTTGCAACCTAGCTTTTAGGAGGGTGACAAATAGATCCTTGAAATAGAAGATCCGGATGATCTAGAAGGGCCCATTAAGAGTTTGCCAGGAGTTGGGTGAGGTCTGAATATCATAACTTCGTGGAACAGTTCAGTGAGATGAGAATCACTGGAATGCCTTCCACCTATATTCTGCGAGTGAGGAAGGAGTTGCAGAGCAGGCAAGATGTAGGCCAGGCTGAACCTATCCCCAAGACATCCACTGAAAAGACAAAAGTGGGAAGTTTGTTGTTGAACCTGGAAGCCAGGAGATCCATGTCTAGTGTCCCACACCTGTGAAAGAGGTCCTGAAACACCTTTGGGTAAGGGGATCACTTTCGGAAGTCCAGATATTTGGTACTAAAGAAGTCCGTCTGCCAGTTTTCTACACCTGAAAAGTGTATGACAGATTGGGCCAGAACATGAAGTTCCTAAGGATGAGCTCAGGCGTGTTTGCAAACAACACGTGCAGAGCCCGCCAGGAAGTCGGCACTGTGGAACGCTAATCACAAGCAGTGAGACAATGCGCGGCTGCAGAGATCGGGAAATGTCTCACTGCTTGTGATTAGCGCTCCCCAGTGCCAACTTGCTGGCATGCTCTGCACATGCTGTTTGCGAACACGCCTGGGCTCATCCTTAGAAGTTCCACTTAAGCCAGAATCTGGTTGACTTCAGTTTGAGCTACAAGACTTCTGGTTCCTCTCTAATGATTAATGTAGGCCACATGTGGTATTGTCCAACTGAATTTGGATAGGATGACCTTCCAGTCAAGTCCAGCTTTGAAGGCTCAGGGCAGTGACGGAACTTTCGGGGTGGCAGCAGTCGCACTTGCAACTGGGCCCTGCCGTTCTGTTGCTGTGGTGGGGCCCCAAGACCCGGCATCTCCCCCTGCACCTCTGGCTTTCAGTTTGGGATGCAGTGGGGGGAGTGGGAGGCAGCGATCAGCTATGGTGCCTGTGGGGCCTCTGACTCGGGCAGCTATCAGTTTCACTCTTCAGCATACAAGTGAGTTGCTCTGCTTGATAGCTGCCCGGGTCAGAGGCCCCTCCCCTCTCCACTGTATACACTCAGGAGGAAAACTACAAACCCCAAGAAGATCGCGTTGTCCACAGGAACAATAGAGCTGCCAATCGCCCCCTCCCTCCTCCCCCTGTGTTGGGGGTTGGAGGTGCACAGACAGCCAGATACACAGGAAACCTCTGGAAGGGGGACGGCTATGATGTAAGAGGGGGTACTCTGGGGACATTGATGTAAGGGGGACTCTCTGGGGACCCTGATGTAAGAGGGGGCTTTCTGGGGACCCTGTCATAAGAGGGGGCACTCTGGAGACTCTGATGTAAGGGGGCTCTTTGGAGACCCGGATGTAAGGGGGGCTCTCTGGGGACCCTGATGTAAGAGGGGGCTCTCTGGGGACTCTGATGTAAGGAGGGGACTCTCTGGAGACCCTGATGTAAGAGGGGGCTCTCTGGGGGCTCCGATGTAAGGAGGAGGCTCTCTGGAGACCCTGATGTAAAGGGAGGCTCTCTGGAGACCCTGCTGTAAGGGGGGCTCTCTGGGGACCCTGATGTAGAGGGGTTATCTTGGGACCCTGATGTAAGGGGAGGCTCCCTGGGGACCCTGATATAAGGAAGGGGCTCTCTGGGGACACTGATGTAAGGGGGGAGGATCTCTGTGGTCCCTGATGTAAGAGGAGGCTCTCCGAGGACACTGATGTAAGGGATGGGCTCTACGGGGACCCTGATGTAAGGGGGGCTCTCTGGGGACCCTAATGTAAGGTCAGATATGTAACTATATATATATATATATATATATATATATATATATATATATATATAAATACATACACACACACACACACACACACATGTATATTGTATATACATGTGTATGCCCCCCAAGCGTATGACTTTATTTACTTGCTACACTGCTATGGGCTCTAGCCCAAGATCTTTTGTAGACCTAGCAATGCCTCTGGTGGGGGCCCTTCATGGTTTCTTGCACTGGGTCCCTGAAGATTCTAGTTACACTTCTGGCTAGTCCCCTCTGTAGGCAGGTCCCCCATCGCTGCTTCACATGGTCAAACTCTGTAGCTGGGGCTGCACCTGTAAAGAGAGCTAGCCAGGCACACTCTGCAATCTGCATCCACCCAAGCCCACACAGACTCACACCTCTGCCATCATGTGTATGAATGCTGATTTGAAACTGGCTGACCCCATCCCACAGATAAAAGTTCATAATAACCCCATTTGCCCAGGGCCCATGTCACAAATGAGCCCAAGTCACCTGGTATGTGTTTCATGAGAGTGTTCTCCCTCACCACCAGAAAGGTGACTCCTTTTAATCACCACCTGCTCCTAAGTCGACAAGGTTTGCACAAATATTCACATTTATCTTCATCCCAGGTTTTGGCTTTGTATACTAATTCACACTTCTTGTCCTTGCAGGCTTAGTCACAAAAGAGTGTCTTTTCTTTGAACTGTACTAAAATATTAAAAAGTGTAATACAGTCCATTATACATGAAAGATTGGTTCCAAATGATGGCAGAAGGTGCATAACAGAAAATGTCCACATTCTGGCTCTAACAGAAATAAAGTCCCACTAACTACACAGCAGGGGTTGCTGTGGTGATACTTACTACATACAGTCTCCACATCTCAAGATAGGGAGGGGAGGAGACCACATCTCAAGAAGAAACATCTGCTTATACTCCTATTGCAGTATAAGTTCTGCAGTGTAGAAAGCTAAAAAAGGATAAATTACAATAGCTGAACTTATATTAAATGTAATGATTTAAATTAGTGGTCTCCAAACTGCGGCCCATGGGCCAAATTCGGTCCTTTGCTTGCCTTAAAGCAGAGTTCCACCCAAAAGTGGAACTTCCGCTTTAAGGACTCCTGACCCCTTTACATGCCAGATTTGTACCCAGCTCCCACTTCCGATCGGGCCGCCTAAGTGACTCGAGCAGAAGTTCTCCTTCCCTCCTTCTCTGCTTGCAATCTTCTGGGACACATCACAGGTCCCAGAAGATTGCCCGGCCATTCAGGAGACAAGCAGTGCGACTCGGGCATGTGCAGTGCACACCCGACTATGAAGCTGCAAGCTTTCACAGCCGGGTACCCACACTAGTGATGCCGATGCTGGGGAGAAGCAAGAGAGAGAACCGAGGCTTTGGGCGGCCACATCGCTGGGGCAGGTGAATGTGTGTTTATTAAAAGTCAGCAGCTTCACTTTTTGTAGCTGCTAACTTTTAATAAACACAGAAATGGCTGGAATTCCGCTTTGATCTGGCACTTGGGGCACTATTTCTCCCACTGACACCAGCAAGGGAAGGCTATTCCTTCCACTGACACTAAGAAGAGGGCACCATTCCTTTCACTGACACCAACAGTGGGGAAACATTCTTCTTATCAACTCCCGCAATAGGGCATTTTTCCTTCCACTGACACCAATGATGGGATACTATTCCTCCCACTGACACCAGCAATGGGTCACTATTCCTCCTTCTACCGACTACAAGCACTATTTAATTTATTTACTCCCACTGAAGCTGGGACATTTTCTACTTTCACTGGCCACTCTAGCCCCCCTAAAGTCTGAAGGACAGTAAACTGGCCCTTTGTTTAGAAAGGTTGCAGACCCCTGATCTAAATTAATATACTGTATAAATGGGTCATATGTTGCACTGTCTGCCCTTACACTATCATTAGTAAAGTTTCTCAATAAACTGTATTTATGCCTTAAAGTAATCCTGCCATCACAGGGACAGTCCTTGGTTGTGATATTGAAGCAGTAATTAAAGCGACCCTATCACCACTCAAAGACCATTCTGTATAAGACAAAGCTCTATACTTAATTTCTCCTGGCCACTGCAGCTATTCAACTTGTCCTATGTGTCGAATGCCTGTTGGACCTGCCCCACGTTGTGGTTTCTTCCATCAGATTATATGTCTTGTAGTGACATACAGTGGTGTGAAAAAGTGTTTGCCCCCTTCCTCATTTCCTGTTCCTTTGCATGTTTGTCACACTTAAGTGTTTCGAAACATCAAACCAATTTAAACAATAGTCAAGGACAACACAAGTAAACCCAAAATGCAATTTGTAAATGAAGGTGTTTATTATTAAAGGTGAAAAAAAATCCAAACCATCATGGCCCTGTGTGAAAAAGTGATTGCCCCCTAAACCTAATAACTGGTTGGGCCACCCTTAGCAGCAACAACTGCAACCAAGCGTTTGCGATAATGTGCAATGAGGCTTTTACAACGTCCTGGAGGAATTTTGGCCCACTCATCTTTGCAGAATTGTCCTAATTCAGTTACATTAGAGGGTTTTCGAGCATGAACGGCCTTTTTAAGGTCATACCACAACATCTCAATAGGATTCAGGTCAGGACTTTGGCTAGGCCACTCCAAAGTCTTCATTTTGTTTTTCTTCAGCCATTCGGTGGTGGACTTGCTGGTGTGTTTAGGATCATTGTCCTGCTGCAGAACCCAAGTTCGTTTCAGCTTGAGTACACGAACAGATGGTCGGACATTCTCCTTCAGGATCTCTTGGTAGACAGCAGAATTCATAGTTCCTTTTATCACGGCAAGTCTTCCAGGTCCTGAAGCAGCAAAACAGCCCCAGACCATCACACTACCACCACCATATTTTACTGTTGGTATAATGTTCTTTTTATGAAATGCAGTGTTCCTTCTACGCCAGATATACTTGGACACACACCTTCCAAAGAGTTCCACTTTTGTCTCATCGGTCCACAGAATGTTGTCCCAAAAGTCTTGGGGATCATCAAGATGTGTTGTGGAGAAATTGAGACGAGCTTTGATGTTCTTTTTGCTCAGCAGTGGTTTTCTCCTTGGAACTCTGCCATGCAGGCCATTTTTGCCCAGTCTTTTCCTGATGGTGGAGGCATGAACGCTGACCTTAACTGAGGCAAGTGAGGCCTGCAGTTCCTTGGACGTTGTTGTGGGGTCTTTTGTGACCCTTTGGATGAGTCGTCGCTGCGCTCTTGGGGTAATTTTGGGCGGCCGGCCACTCCTGGGAAGGTTCACCACTGTTCCATGTCTTCGCCATTTGTGGATAATGGCTCTCACTGTGGTTCGCTGGATTCCCAAAGCTTTGGAAATGGCTTTATAACCCTTTCCAGACTGATAGATCTCAATTACTTTCTTTCTCAATTGTTCCTGAATTTCTTTGGGTCTCGGCATGATGTGTAGCTTTTAAGGATCTTCTGGTGGACCTTACTGTGTCAAGCAGCTCCTATTTAAGTGATGCCTTGATTGTGAACAGGTGTGGCAATAATCAGGCCTGGGTGTGGCTAGAGAAATTGAACTCAGGTGTGGACAACCACAGTTATAGTATGTTTTAACAAGGGGGGCAATCACTTTTTCACACAGGGCCATGATGGTTTGGATTTTTTTTCACCTTTTAATAATAAACACCTTCATTTACAAATTGCATTTTGTGTTTACTTGTGTTGTCCTTGACTATTGTTTAAATTGGTTTGATGTTCCGAACACTTAAGTGTGACAAACATGCAAAGGAACAGGAAATGAGGAAGGGGGCAAACACTTTTTCACACCACTGTACAAACCGGCAGAAGGAACCACAGCCTGTGACAGGGATGAGTTATTATGCACATGTGGAAGTGTGGCATACCTGCTGCAGACAGGTTAGAAGTGAAGTGGTATCATTTTAACATACAAGCTGCCAGAAAGTTAGGTATATTGCATCATCATTTACAGGATGGTGTTTGAATAAAAGTGACCTTGTGGTGACAAAGTCACTTTAAACACTGCCTTAAAAAAGGGATGTCCTGGCTCCAAGAAATGTTGACCCCTTCCGCACAGTACTGCAGCACATTAAGTCATACATCTCAAGTCTCCCGCGAGGTGCGGGAATCTCCCGCATTTCTGCTCTCGCACACCGCAAGTGCCTCGCAAACTCCCAGGAATGATCGGTGTGGGGAACAGCTGTGAAAATCAATCTCCTTTGTATCGATTTTTAGCTGACAGCCACTTCTCCTTCTCTCCCTCCTGTGACTGTCAGCTAAAAAGCTATACCGGGAGATTGGTGTTCACAGCTGTTCCCCGCCACACCGATCATTCCCAGGAGTTCGCGAGGCTGCATCGATCATTCCCGGCTGTTCTGTGTGCTCCCCTCCTCCATGTTCTTCTCCACCCTTCCCCTGTTCTCCTCCAACCTTCGTGTTCTCTTCCACCCCTCCTGTCCTCCTCCTCTGCCCCCCTCGTCCCCTGCAGCCGGCTTCCAACTGTTTACTCTGCTCAGTTTATGAATGAACAGGAGCCTCTGTCTCCTGTTCATTCATATTTAGTGCTGAGAAAGAGACTGGGGAATCTGTGTCCTCAGTTCCTTTGTCTGTCTCAAAGGGGAGATGTCAGGGTTATGTTTAGACCCCTGACATCTCACCAAAACCCCCCAAAAAATATTTTAAAAAATATTGTAAAAACAAATTAAAAAAATTAAAAAGTGTAAAAAAATAAAATAAACTACTGACACCATTCTCCTCTGCCCTACTAACACTGTCCACTTCTCCCCTCCCCCCAAAAACATTGTAACAAACAATTAAGAAAAAATCTAATTGTAAAAAAAGCAATTGTTAAAAATAAAAAAACTACTGCCACCATCCACTGCCACATACCACCCACCCCCACCCCTTCCCGAGAAGCACTGTGAAAAAATATTGAAAAAGTGATTTAAAAAATATTTTGCTGAGGGAGGGCGGGGGGGCTGGTATGTGGGCATGAGGTGCCACCTCCCTGAAATTAGTTTGCCACCTCCCTGAAATTCCGTTTTGCAGGTTGGGATGTCTATTTAGTGGTTCTGCCATAACAAACTGTATGTGGAGCAAGTGTAGGAAATGGGATGCCTTCTGACATCAGGTGGGAATGCCAATCCATATGCATGCCTCTAATTTTTTTACATGTTTAGATACCCTATTGTAGGAAAGAAGTAAAGAATCAGTGTTTCGCATGAAGTTAAACTATGGCTTGAAACTTTTCAGCAAATAATATTTTTGGAATAGAAAACAAATCTATTTCCACTAGAGGGCACCACAGTCAAATGTTTCTATTTAGGGTAAAACCTGCAGAACAATATCATTTTGTAGCTGCTGGAACAATAAGTGCGCGATGTGTGGAAGAACGTTGTACTGCCTAAAGAAATCAGACTCATATTATTATTATTCACATTTTATAGCGCAAATCAGAAAATTACATTACTGATGTCGATGGACAACATTCTTCCTTCAACCACTTTGATACACAAATTATACACATGTTTAAAAACAATAATACACACTTCCGCCCTCACACCTGTGTATCACCACTGCGCTTACACAAAAAAAAAAATAATAATAATAATATCAAACAAAACAACAAAAACACGTGCTGCCACTCTAAATATATAATAATGTGCAAAAATCCTACCAAGCAGTGTAGAATGAGCGGCGCTAAATAATCAGTGAATATGCGAATGATACACAATCTCAACTCAAATGTATCCAATAAAGTATACACATAACATAAATAACATTGAATGTTACCACTTTAAACTATAATAGCAACACCCTGTGAAGTGAATAGTTGCAATAGATTCTATGAATAAGTAAATAAATAAATAAAGTGTCCAGTTTTAAAACACAAAGAGTCCAACGTTCATTAGATAGTGACCAGTGAATCAATTATAATTATAATTCATAAAGACTTCCAGAAACACTCCTCCACCACACCGCCGTGACTGTGACTTCAATCCCCTTATGTGCACACACTCACCTGCTGATTATGCCTCACACTGCCGTGTTTGGCTATAGACGCTTAAACCCTCTTTTCACAGGGATGAAGAGTGACAGATCTTCAGGTGTCAGTCAGAGGCAAATACACAGGTCCCGATTAATCCTCTTTACACACTCCACATATATATATAAAAAAACACAACCTCCGATAGTGTAAAACCTTCACACACTTTAATCTCATAAAATGTCACTGCATTGCACTCACATGTGGAATATCAAAGGCACACCATAAACAAATTGCACAGCACTCCAAGACCAAGGTAGCTGGATGATGGATGGCCACAGCAGACTCAGGGCTTACGAGATAGCAAGATAGCAGCTGTAAGGCTCACCACTAAGGATGAGCCGAACACCCCCCTGTTCGGTTCGCACCAGAACCTGCGAACAGACCTAAACTTCGTGTGAACTTTAGAACCCTATTAAAGTCTATGGGACTTGAACGTTCACAATCTAAAGTGCTAATTTTAAAGGCTAATATGCAAGTTACTGTCCTAAAAAGTGTTTGGGGACCTGGGTCCTGCCCCAGGGGACATGGATCAATGCAAAAAAAAGTTTTAAAAACGTCAGTTTTTTCAGGAGCAGTGATTTTAATAATGATTAAAGTGAAACAATAAAAGTGTAATATTCCTTTAAATTTCGTAGCTGGGGGGTATCTATAGTATGCCTGTGAAGAGGCGCATGTTTCCAGTGCTTAGAACTGTCCCTGCACAAAGTGTCATTTCGCAAGGAAAAAAAGTCTTTTAAAATCACTTTCAATTGTCGGCTCCCGTAATACAGAGAACACTCAATGAGTGTTCTCTGTATTACGGAGTGGACAATTCCTTCATTGTGTGTATGTGTGTGTGTGAGCATGCTTGTATGTGCGTGTGTGTATGTGAGCATGCATGCATGTATGTGTGTGTGTGTGTGAGCATGCTCACACACACACATACAATGGCACATAGCATAGCATGAATCTATCCATGGCCACCGCTGCCACCCCCATATTTAGGTGTCTTGTCCCTTTTGGGGTGCCGGGCACCTGAATTACAGCGGCGGGGGGGGGGGGGTGTTTTTGCAGTACCTGATTAGAGCCATGGGCTCTAACAGGCTTCAAAATAGGTGAATTGCGAGCGCCATACTTGATGCTCACAGTCTACCCAGGTGTGTTAGAAAAGTGAATTAATATTCACTTTCCTAACACTGAACCGCCTCTCCACCAATCAGGTGTGCGGGTCTGTTACCTATCAGCTGATTGGTTGAAACGATAGGCGCAGCTATTGGACGCCTATCAGGAGGAGAGGACAGGAGATGAGGATGGCAGGAGATGCATGGAGGACCCCGCTCATGGCCGTTACCCGCTGCCCCACCAAGACAGGGTAAGTGGCGGGCAGACAGCGAGCGGGTGGTGGGGATTCACAGTGGCAGCATTTGATGGGCACACCAACAGCATTTGATGTGCACAGTGGCGGCATTTGATGGGCACAGTGGCAGCATTTGATGGGTACACTGGCGGCATTTGATGGGCACAGCGGTGGCATTTGATGGGCACAGCAGCAGAGTTTGATGGGCACAGCGGCAGAGTTTGATGGGCACAGTGGCAGAGTTTGATGGGCACAGCGGCAGAGTTTGATGGGCACAGTGGTGACATTTGATGGTAGAGTGGTGGCGTTTGATGGGCACAGTGGTGACATTTGATGGTACAGCGGTGGCGTTTGATGGTACAGTGGGGGCGTTTGATGGGCACAGTGGCTGTAATTGATGTTTTTTAAATCGGTTCCTTTATATGTAGCCACCCACTTGGGACTGGGCCCTGGTGTTCCACCATCGGGCTTGGAGAAAAGAGCCCTGTCCGGAGGTCGGGGGGGGGCCTCCAAGGTTTCCTGCATCGGCCACCCGTCACCTGACCCCGCCCCCTCTGACGCTGGTGAGGGAAGCCAGGGGTTCCCCAGTGACGTATGGGTGACCCTGCCCCCTTTGATGTAACGGAAACCTGCGTTACATCAGAGGGGGGTGGGGTCACCCATATGTTACTGGGGAACCCCATACAGTGTTCTCTGTATTACGGGAGCCGACAATTGAAAGTGATTTTAAAAGACTTTTTTTCCTTGCGAAATGACACTTTGTGCAGGGACAATTCTAAGCACTGGAAACATGCGCCCCTTTACAGGCATACTATAGACACCCCCCAGGTACGAAATTTAAAGGAATATTACACTTTTATTGTTTCACTTTAATCATTATTAAAATCACTGCTCCTGAAAAAACGGCCATTTTTTGCATTGATCCATTTCCCCCGGGGCAGGACCCAGGTCCCCAAACACTTTTTAGGACAGTAACTTGCATATTAGCCTTTAAAATTAGCACTTTAGATTTCTCCCATAGACTTGTATAGGGTGTTCCGGCTTTTCGAATTTGCCGCGAACAGCCCAAATTGTTCACTGTTCGCTGAACAGGTGAACAGGCAATGTTCGAGTCGAACATAAGTTTGACTCGAACTCGAAGCTCATCCCTACTCACCACTCCTCGTCCCAGCCCCCGTCAGTAGCCACTCGGTGTATGTTGGTCAGCGTTCCGTGTCTACCTCAATGATCGCTCTGTAGCCATACCCCCGACATGTTTCATCATAGAATTGACTCAATCATGGGATTGATTAGATAGATACCCTATTGTAGGAAAGAAGTAAAGAATCAGTATTTGGCATGAAGTTAAACTATGGCTTGAAACTTTTCAGCAAATAATATTTTTGGAATAGAAAGCAAATCTGTTTCCACTAGAGGGCACTACAGTCAAATGTTTCTATTTAGGGTAAAACACCTGCAGAATAATATCATTCTGTAGCTGTGTTTTCCAAATGATTTCTCTGAAAGCGACATTGTATCTTTAGCTATTTTCTATATATATATTTTTATACTAGAACAATACTTTTTGGAAACATCTCAAAATTCCTTTAAAGGAGTTTTCTACTTTTAGCATCTAAATGGAAAAGCCCTCTTCTTGCAATCCATATGTCTCCCCACTCTCTGGCTCTGTAAAAAAGCTGCTGGAACAATAAGTGTGCGATGTGTGGAAGAACTTTGTACTGCCTAAAGAAATCAGACTCATATTATTATTCACATATTATAGCGCAAATCGGAAAATTAAATTAATGATGTCTATGGACAACATTCTTCCTTCAACCACTTTGATACTCAAATTATACACGTTTGTTGTATTTGCTGAAAGCTAAATTTACAATACATTGTAGGATATGCCTAACCACTTGCCACCCTGTTACAGTACATTTACTGCAGCATGGCAGCACGGGCAGGCTGGATCATGTACATGTACATCAACCAGCCTGTTCTGGGTTAGGGGTGCGTGCATGCTAATCTACGCTGTCACTGGCTACAGCGAGATTTTGTCAGCAGTATAAAAACAGGGTTCTGTGCTGTTCTCTATGTGTTAGTATTTGGTTTGGGTTTTGATATATTTTCAAATGTATTTCTTTAAGATGGAAATTTTTTTTTGTTTCAGTAGTTTTTTTATTAAGATTGTCATAGAACAATAACAAAGTTTTTTACTTTACATTGAGCATTACACGGTTGCCATAGTACATATATACATATAAAATGTACTAGTCCACCTCTCATGCTATCAAAACCAATAAACCTGTACTGATATGGACTGTACCTTATTTGTTCTGGTGCTTGTGGTCTATGTGGTTATTCCACTCTAGTCCTCATACTATATCCTATGGCCCTATGCATGCTCTATATCATGGGCCTCGGAGTACAACCCATCCCCTGGGAAACGCCAGCTCCCCGTCCATCTGTTGGGGGAGTCTGGCCTCCCAAGTCTCGGGGGCCCCCTCCAGACCTCATTAGGTTGGTATCTTGCCGAGAGAAGAAAAAAGGGGGAGTTAAGTCCCGAAAGATGGAAAAGGGGGAAGACTCAGAATTAGTAAGGGGTAGAGTTGGGAGGAGAGGGAAAGGGAGTGGAAAGGGGTCGGGGGCTCCACGCTCTACACCAGTCTTTCAAGAGGGGTCCTGGTTTGTGATTGTTCTGAGATCATTTGTCAGGTATCTGATCCAAGGATCCCATACTTTATTAAACAATTAAATTTTATCCTGTACCATTGCTAGTAGCCATTCATTTAACATAAGCCATGACATTTTATGTTTAAGTTGGTCAAATGGTAAGGCCACAGACCTCCAGTTCCTTGTTATAGTGATTTTAGCTGATATAAATATAAATGTGAGAAGTCTTCTTTGATGCTTTGCTGCTTCCACTATCCTACCACCCAGGAGTGCATGCTTCGTGGACTTCACCAGGTTAATCTGGGTGAGGGTATATATAAAGTTGTAGACCTTGATCCAAACTCTCCTGACCCTGGGGCATGTCAACCATATATGATATGCTGTTCCCACATGGCCGCATCCCCAAAAGCACTCCAGGGTGGCACTGGGCACAAAAGAGGCTAGTCTGGCCGGTACCATATACCATCTTAATAAAACCTTATAGTTAGCCTCTATAATGGAGGTATTGATGAGCAATCGAGAGGCTGACATTGTTATTGAGTGCCATTCTTCAAGAGCCAAAGGTTCTTGGAGATCTTGTTCCCATAAAGTCATATATTTCAGATTAGTCGAGATATATGTCAATATCGTATATATAGCAGTTATATGACCCCTGAGTTTGTCATATTGTTTACATATATTTTACATGGGAGTCATTGTTGCTAGATCACCTTTACAAGCTAGGGTTTGCATATAATGGCGTATTTGAGTGAACCTATAGTGTTCAGTATTTGGCATTTGATATTTTTCTCTCAAGGATATCTCGGTTAGCATGCCCTTGTGGTCACAGAGGTCTGCTATCCGTATTAGGCCCTTGTTGGTCCACCATTCAAATGCAGGGGGGGGGGGGGGACAAGGCTCATGTGAAGTCTCTATTTCTCAATAGAGGTGCTAACGGAGTGTGGAGTGACTTGAATTTCTGAGTTCTTGAGAGTCTATCCCAGATCTCTAGTGAGAAGGAAAGGGTAGGGCATAATATGATCGGTCTTTCTTTAATTGGTAATCACATAATATGTGAGATTGGATTAGGGTGACAGGAATAAGATTCCACTGTCATCCATATTGTTTGGGGTTGTTGGGAGTGAAATTTAGTAAGTTGGGCCATCTGGGCCGCATTAAAGTATTTCAGTAAATCAGGTAGGCCAAGTCCTCCTTTTTGTTTGGAGTGTACATTGTGCCTTTGTTCACCCTGGACCTCTTGTCCCCCATATAAACTGGAGAATCTTTTTTTGGAACGTCTGCAGGTGAGAGCAGACTAGTGACACAGGTATAGTGTGAAACAGATATAGAACCTTTGGTAACACATTTATTTTTATCGAGTGTAGTCTGCCAAACCACGAGGGGGGGGGGGGGAGTATCTGCCATCTGGCTAGATCTTCTGTCAGCCTTTTAAACAGAGCAGGGTAGTTTTGTTTCTATAGGGATTGTATAGATGAGATCAATCGTATTCCTAAATATGGAAGAGCTTCTGGCTCCCATATAAATTGGTGGGATTGTTCAAGCGCAGTCTGGGTTGAACTCTGCAGAGAGAGGTTCAGTGCTCTGGATTTACTGTGATTAATTTTAAGGCATATAAATAGCATATAGATTGGGAAGGGAGGTGATAGGTGATGACAGGCCTAACAAGAGGTCATCCGCGAAAAGTAAGCACCTGTGCTCTCTATCGCCACAGATAATGCCCTTGACATCTTAACAGGTTCAAATCCTAATAGCCAATGGCTCTATTGCTAGGGAGAATAACAACAGGGATAATGGGCATCACTGCCTAGTTCCCCTCCTGATGGCGAGGGGTTGGGATGAATATCCTCTGAGCATCAAGAATGCTGTGGGGGTTTCATAGATGGCGCTCACCAATCCCAAAGTGACATAACACGTCAAATAAGTAATCCCAAGATAGGGAGTCGAACGCCTTCTGGATGTCCAATGAAAGCAGCATGCCCTGTCTAGGTCCCTTACTATCCCAATTGGATTGGATAGCCAAAATTAATTTTAGGATTCTGCATGTCTGATCCGATGCTTGGTGGTTTGGGACAAAACCTGCCTGGTCTGGGTGAATATATTGTGGGAGGAAAGAATTTAATCTAAGGGCTAGTACTTTGGTCATTATTTTTAAATCCATATTAATCAGGGAGATTGGGCGGTAGTTGGCGCAATCCCCATGATCCTTTCCTGGTTTTCGTGGAACATGTAGATATGCTGCATTTTCGTGTTTGGGGATTTTATTACCCCATCTCAGGGTGTAAAGGAGGTCTGTTTTGAAAAATTAGAATTACATTGGCTTTCTGTGCATAATAGAATTGAAAAGCTTTGGTTCTTTTTGTCGGGGAATTAAAGCCATGGACATTGTGGGTGATTACCACATAATCAGTGGGGTATGTCTTAGCCATCGTGGCAGGGCAGAGTACTCTTACCTTGTGCCACATAGTGAGTTGATGAAGCTTTTGGGGTAGGTGTAATCAGCTTCCATATCAATCTGAACCAGGTTGTGAGGTTGGAGCATGGAGGAAGGATGAAAGGAGAAAAGGGAGAAAAAAGGTTAGAGTAAAAGGAAAGTTAATATTTGGCCTCAAGCCTAAACTCTTTCTTGATAAACCTTATTAAGTTAGCGTTGTTCACGGGGTTCAAACCCGCTTCCGGATACAATGTCTGGAGGTGTGCGTGCATGGGTACCCTCATCTTCAGAGGAAGGTAGTCTCGTGGTTGGGTGGCATGTGTGTCCACTCCGACCCAAATAACAATTATAGAATGGCGCCCCCCTTCCCATTCTCAAGGGCCGCGATTCCAGGGCAGGCGGGTTCACCTGCCCTGGCTTCACCGGCCCGGGGGGGGCCGTGTTGCCCCACCCTGGGGGCACGGGTACAGCAATCTGCCATCCTGTTATAAAACTAGTGATTAGTAATGAACAACAAACAAACTTTGATCATTCAAGTATCAATCTGGTTGTACGGTGAACTGCACTGTTCTTGTGCAACTGGGGTGATTTTAATCTACTGTCCTTTGTAGACATTAACCCCTCCAACGTGGAGAAACTTGGAGAAACTTTAGCACTCCCTATTCGGGAGAGGTGGTAACTGCCATTTTCAGGTGATATGAGGTTTTCTGGCTTGTTCTTTCGGTCCTTCCACAGCTGTGAGAGGGGACGATTCGCTTGATGGGAGGGGGAGGGAGCATATGAGTCTCATGTTATGATTCCCAGGTTCAGCAGTAGATCTTCGCCATCTTGGAATGTTGTGTAGAAATGGGATTTCCCTTTATATGTGAACAACAACTTGAAGGGGAATGCCCATTGGTATTTTATCTGTTTGTTCACGAGCTGCTGTAGTAGGGGCTTCAGTCGTTTTTGCACCGTTGACGGGGCTAGATCGGTGAAGAGTTGACAAGTCCTGTATGTTGCGTGCAGCAAGCATCAACTTTTCCTTTATATGATAATAGTGTGGTTTGACTATGATATAGCGTGGTAGGCCATCCTGTCTTGGGGGCGTTAGGGCTCAATGAATTTGATTGATCTCCTTTTGGTGCGTATTAATGTCAGGAATCAGATCTTTCATTAGCTCTCTCATGGCTCCTTTCAGATCAGTATGGGTTTCAGGGAGGCCCCGTATACGCACGTTATACCTGCGGGACCGGTTTTCCAGATCTTCAGTTTTAGTGTGGGCCTCTTCTAGCGAGACCTGGAGGTCAGTAATCATGTTGAAATTCTGATTGACCTTTTTAACTATGCTGTCCATCTTTGTTTAAATTATCTCAAACCTTTCTCCTATGCTGTTTATGTCCCGTTTGAGATCAGTGGTAATTATAGAGCATGCTTTAGATAACTCTTGCTGCAGCATTGTGGAAAAACGTGCTAGAAGTACTGCATCCCCTGCATAATGTGCTGGCTGAGGGGCAGAAATGTCCGGGCTGGTTTGACTAAAGATGACATCTGTCATTTCGGCCAAATTCCTGTCCATAGAGGACATTGAGGAATCTAAAGGCTCTTGAGTGTCCCTATATGTGTCTGGCGATGGAGGCTGTGATAGGGACTCACCCTGCTGCTCTGTGTCCAGCTCTCCAGATGGGGGTCCCTGATGTGCTCAGGCTGGATCTGTTTGGTCTCCTTCTTTTGTGGAGATTTCTCCATTGCTGGATCTGTGTCTCCTCATGCGTCTCTGCGTCCCGTCACCATCTTTGATTGCGGTTTGTGTCTGGGAGAGGGCCCAGCTGCTCCGTTGGTGCTAGACTGCTTATACTGCCATTTTTGGGCTGTCCTGTCACCCTATGGTTTATTACCGCCTTGGGATGTCTGCCGATTGTTTTCTGGTAATTCGTCCCCGCTGCTTGTGTTATTTTTAGCTCTTTTTTTGGCCGGAGCGCGCAGAGCACTTTCAGAGCACGTCTGACTCCGACATCCCACGAATGCGCACTTTGGAAACGTTTTTTAAACTAAAATTTCACCAAAGGTAGAGTGCTCTTACTTATATTATAGTATAAGGCGATAAAAACTGTATAGATCCCTAAGGGACAATATTTTAAAAAAAGTGATCTGAGTGAAATGAGTGAATGTGAAAAAAATTAATCCTGCCAGTTTATTTTATTCAAGGCTATTTAACTCATTTAGGAAGGTAATGTATTAACCCATTACAACCATTCAGAATTCAGTCTACAGAAATCAGATCAGTGAATAAGAAATGTTTATTGGTTGTTAGGGATTACTGCATATTACTCATTTTCTTATACAGTAAGTCAATTCGTATGAGAAGAACCTGGAACTCTCTGAAGTAGCATTGATTAAAAGGGGATTGCTTACATGTCCTCTGCCTTTATCTATGCTTCCTCACATTGTGCTTTAGAAAATACTGTTCTCTAAAAAAAATAAGCTAAAATAGCCTGTCTATGTCATATTTATTCTGCAAAGTGACCTAATTGTCGCAGGGATTTCTGACTGTTGTCTCATATTGGTGTTCTTCTCAATGCTGTAACCGAAGAACACTGCGTGCTAGAAACCAGTGATGTCATTGGTTGCCAGAATGCCTGCACAGTCTTTGGTTATTATGTTGCACCATAACAACCAGTGACAATGTGAAAAAAACAACCCCCCCCCCAAAAAAAAAAAAAACATGAGGTGGGGTTCCCCCAAAACCTATACCCTCAACTTTGGGGGCTCATACAAGGGGCCACATCTGGCAAAGCACCTTGTCTTCATGTTGATGGGGACAAGGGCCTCTTCTCCACATCCGTAGCCTGGTAAATGTGGGGTACTGCGGTTGGGAACTTTTCAGAATCTGAAAGCCCTCTTTAGGACAAAAAGGCCTTCGGATATCAGCACCCTCTATATAAGTAACTGTAATCAGAGCATGGGTTTTGGTAACTCCCTATGTTAGAAATGTCTCCAGACACTATTCTCCAAATACTCCATTATGGCTGAACCCCATATGGAAACTTCCTTTCTCTCACCTCATATCCTCCAGGAACATCTGATCCAGTTTCAAATACTACATAAGTATCATTTTATGCCATATAGACTGCATAAGATGCACCCAAATAGCCCACTGTGCTGCTGGCATTGCCAAGCTGATCCGGCCAATTACTTACATAAGATTTGGCACTGCTGTCCCTTTCAGGCCTTTTGGTCGAATGTACTACATTTTATTACTTGCTTAACCACTGTCCCAATTCCCCAGGCAGTAGATGTCTGTATTTTAAGGCTGGGGAATGCTCTGGGCCCCCTCCAAAGCTGTCCTTACATTGTTGGGTTTATGCCTATTTTATGCCCAGAAAAGTAAATATAGAATTTTCTCTGTTCCTACATTAAACTTGTGGAGGTTGTTGGTTAGCTCAGTCATCCCCTTGTACAAGGAAACCCATTTGAACAGAGGCTGCCACCAAAAATTCAGGAAGGTATAGGATGTCTGGTTGGAGTCTGATACCACTACTACAAGGCAGGATAGCCCTGAAGATAGCCCATCTTAAATTTTTTCGACTCTTACCCTGTTAAAGCAAATAGTGTTGATGTGGTTGATACATTGTATTGTCTGTCGTGATATTTCAGCCTCCTTTAGCCCCTTTGCTACTTGTAATGTAGAGACAAACGACCATTGATAGTGCTGACTATCTGATCATCATCCCCTTTGATAATACTTCCTGTGTGCTCAAGCACTTACTTCTCCTTTCTTGGCAGCAAGCTTTGGGACGTCAAGCTATAGTTAGTTGTTTTTCTTTGTATGTGTAGCGCCGGTTCCTGAAGAGCACGCGCTATGTTTTTTGAAAGTTAAGGTTACACCTGAACTGCAGTTTGGTTTGGGTGCAATTGTTCTAAATTTGGACCCTTAGCATCAGTCTGACTGGACTATAGGATGTTCAGCCTGGCCACAAGGGGCACCGTCTTTTCTGGCAGGCATGGAACTACAGTCTGGTTGGGCGCTTTAAGTTTACTCTCTCTCGGAGCCCACCCAGTGGGAGTGTCACTCTTGCTGTGCTTTCTGGGAAAGGGCACTGAAGATGTGGATGTCATGTGGTTTGGGGTTCTGGTCCAGAAGTATGTTCTGACTCCATGGTCCTGGTCCTCCTGACCAGCCCCCAGGAAGGCTATGGCCTGGGGTGCTGATCCACCCTACTTATTGTCTCGGGGCTGGCTAGCCCGAGGCAAGGAAACTAAAGAAGGATTCCGAGGTGGTCCGGTGCTGTCTCCAGTAGTTGGAGAGGTCCAGTAACTTCGTAGCTATTCAGGGGAGGACTCTTCATAAGAAGGCCACGTACGGGTTGGCTTCTTAGCAAGAGCCTGGAGGGGCTGAAGTACCTAAGGGAATTCAGTCTCGTGGGCATCGCCAAGCTGGCTGAAAGATCCAGGTATCACACGATAGTGTTAATTTCCTGAAGTTCTACAACACCGTCTGTGGCAGAGACGTATTCCTGAAGTTCTACAACAACGTCTGTGGCAGAGACTTATTCCTGTATGTTCTACAACGTCTGTGGCAGAGACTTGTTCCTGAGTTAAGCACCTTGTTGGCTGCTAGGCCTTGTGAGAGAGGGACTATCTAACTTGAGTGAATATCCAGTTGGCTATTCTCTGGATTTAATCAAAGTAAGCAAGTCCTTCATTATTGAGATTGACACTAATGCCACGTACACACGACCAGACTTTTTGACAGCAAAGGTCCGACAGAACGAGTCCGTCAGACAAATCGATCGTGTGTGGGCTCCATCGGACATTTGCTTGCCAAAAATCCGGCGGACTTTAGAAATATAACATGTTTGAAATTTTCCGACCGGAACTCTGCCGGACCGAGAAATCCGTTCGTGTGTATGCTAGTCTGACGGACAAAAACGGACGCTAGGGCAGCTATTAGCTACTGGCTATGAACTTCCTTATTCTAGTCGGTCATATGTCATCATGTTCAAATCCATCGGACTTTGGTGTGATTGTGTGTGGCCAAGTCTGTTCATTTGGAAAGTCTGTTGGAACTCAGCTGAAAGTCCGTCGGAAAGACTGTCGGACCTAGTCCCTCGAAAAGTCCGGTCGTGTGTACGCGTCATTAGAGTACCTGAACTTCCTTCCCAACCCTCTGATCCTATTTTAAGAGACTGTTTGTTGTCTGTGTTTTTGCAAATAAAAATCCCTTTATGCGGATCTGTCGTCAGTCTCTAAAGTTACTGGGCCATCTACCACGGGAAATCCCTAGACACAAATCGAGGAGAAGAAGGTAACGGTAAGCCCAGCTCTGTTTTTAACCTCTTATACTTTCAAATAATATAAAGAATTTGCAAAAAAAAAAAAAGATGTTCCGCTCATGACGGACTCTTGCCACGCATGACATTTCTTAAGTCGGCCGCTGACTATAAAATAAACGGACGTGGGATGCTGATATTTCATTGATATTTATTGGTGTTTTATTTTTCAGCTGATTTATTGTATTTATTGCAGGAGCATGACTTTTTCCTTCTTTCTCATAGATAGAAGTTGTGCGCTGGTGTAACTTCCCATTATGTTTTAGGATATGTACAGCTATTACTAATCCATGAGAGGTCATTGCTTCTGGTTTATTCTAGCATTTATCTTCTAACTGATGTTAAGACGAACATATTAAAGATTGGTGCTAATACATAGGATATTTTTCTATAATAATGCAGAATATTAGGTGGATAAATACTGTATGTATTAGTAAATGTTAAAGGAAAAAGGAAAAAGTTACAACAAAGGTATTAGTGATGTATAAGTACTCCCCTAGATACGCTTTTATCTGTAATTTGACAGCTTGTTCTCTAGGCAGAGGAGGAGATTAGCTAACAGCCAGGCAGGTAGAGCGAGACATTCCACTAGTCATTTCTGTGATCCTGTGATACTGTACACACACAACACAAGCTCTCAGGTGAACATGGCGAAAGTACGACTCCTCTTCTTTCTGCTGGGGGTTATAGGTCCTGGTAAGTGAAATCCTTCCTATTAAAAATCCATACAATCTGTATTGACTGTATTGAATGACATTTGTTTATAATATAAAACCGATAACAAGGAACTAAATTTGGTTATATTTTAATGTGTGACTGAATACAGAAGCATCAATCACAATCTTTTTTTCTTTATATTTTTGACAAATTTGATATGGATATAGAAGATATGAAACAGAAACTTTTGTTCTATAAAAAGTAGCTTTATGTAAATGAGATAATTGAAGGGACAATGCAAATGTTTCTGTGTCAGGCATAAGAAAAGGCATATAAGTAAAAGTGAAACACCTTGTCATTTTGTAGAGAATGAGCAGTCAGCTGGTGAATAAAGAGTAGTGGTACGTATAATTGGTCCCCTTGATATCAAGAGCCTATAACAGTGCATCTTGTGCCTTTTTTTTTTTACTATAATAAGGTTTTTATTAAAGTGAAATTAAGGCTTCACATTTGAGAAACAAAAACAATGCATGCCTTAATGAGTATATGTAGTACAATACAATGGTCACGATGCGACGAATCAGTGAAAATCTTGTGCCTGTTATAGGATCATGTCCTTGTCCTTAGTAGCTCAATTAATAGAAATGTCCTATTGTTATAGTAAAATAGGGCTTTATGTGTTTATAAGGCAAAGCTTATCTTTTTAGATCAGCCTTTCTCAACTAGGTCTCTTCCAAAGGTTGCCAGGGGCCCCTTGAACTATAGCAAATTGATTTTCCATCTATCCTGACCACTAAAGCTAGAGTTCATTTCCACTAACCAATGTAAGCAGTCACTTTTATACTGATCACTAATGTTAGGGTATATCAAAATTTTCACTGACCACCAAGGGCTGTAGACATGCTACATTTTAGCATCGGTTCCCTGATACTTGAAAATTATTTTAAGGGTTCTTTTGGAGGTAACAAAGTTAGGAAAGACTGCCCTAGACTGTTCAGATAATTAAAAATGTACGTCAATAAAACAATATGAGCATGTTTTTTTAAATGACTAATTTGCATTAAGTAAAAATAGTGAAAATTTGTAAAATTTCAGTAACATGTTGTTGTTTAAATGGTGAAAATTTTTTAGTGGTCAAAGTGAGTTAATTTCTGTTTTACGCTTTTATATACACATAATTCTTAGCAGGGCTGCAGCTACCCCTCAGATCTCTAGTTCTCTGGGATCATAGCGGGTAGAGCAATTGATGACATTTTTAATACATACTGGAAATCTAATTTACATGCAATGGTAATCTTTCAATAACCCATCCAATTAAAAATGGAGGCAGCCTATAGGCTTTGTAGATTGGGCCCTTTACAATATTACTCCATTTTATAGTTATATTTCTGTTACAGTTCTGTCATTAATACTTAAGACTAGTTAGCATCTATATTATTTTTGAAGTAACTTCTGAAGCCTCTGTTTGCACATAGCATGGTACTCATTTCTTTTAGTGTACCTGCTAGGTAGATTTTGTATTTTTCTGATTCTTAGCTGTTCTTGCCTGTTACCACATTAAAATGAACAATTTGCTTTGATAAAATCTTTACTAGAGTATGCATTTTTGATTCACTGGTAGAGGCAATTGATTTTAAGCTACATTCAATCAGGGCCTCGTGTTAATGGCTATATAAAAGAATAACACATTTTAAAACAAAAACTTGATTACACATTTTAACATTTAATAGATGGGGCTCAGGGTAAATCCAATTATGTAAATTCATCTTTTTTGGATAATAGGGGAGATAATAGCAAAAAGCTGTTTGCAGCTTTTGGAAATCTTGATTCCAGGAATGTCTGTAATGCCAAAGAGTTTTCACTTAGGGATTAATGGTAGATAGTTGACTAGATGTGCAGTAGAATATCATACAATTGTGGTCTAGAATTGTTTAATTTTAGGACATGTCCAAAAAGCATGGAAGCTCTATTTGTCAAGTGGAGCTTAGGCCCACTAAGTAAGATCGATGTGGAGATTTGCATTAATGGTGATAGAATCTGACAGTTTAAACGTTTTAAACTAAACGTCCACGTGAGTCTACACAATGATAATGCATGGCGGCTCACAATATCATGGTCTATAAACAGCTTTAGAATGTTATATAGCATTTTTTTAAAGATTTATATAACATTTTTTGTAAAAAAATAAAAATACAGGGTACAAATAAAAAACCCAAAATGAAAAAAAAAATCCAACTAATACAGAGAAAAACACCCTAAGCTGTTTCTCAATTCTTCACAAGTCAAATTAGAATAGTAATACAGATAACATACCAAATAACATAATAATATGGCATCTTTAGTGATGTGGGGAAGTTAGGAATTGCAAGGCTTCCCCATTTAAACACAGTTAAGATTGAGATTTGCCAAGAATATTGCCGTACTTGCCCTCATACTGATGTACCTCAATGTATGTTTTGGTACCTACATATTTTGATACTTATATGTTTTGATATTTGTACACTTGAAATGTGTATGTTATGATACCTGCATATTGAGATCTGTATGACAAATTCTATTTATTTTAATAAAAATGAATTAAACAAAAAAAAAAAAGATTTGCCAAGAATATCATGACCCTGGTTAACAGTATACTTATTTTGGAGAAGCTGCTTTCTTTCTATGATATGTGTGCTCAAGTGGTTATTATAGAATTATAATATAATAGGTGATGGGTACACAAAATGGCCTCCCATTATGTATTAAAAGTGTTTAAAGGAAGAACTGTATGTGTCACAGCAAAAAACATTTCCCCTTTGTATTATGTGGGACGAAAGCAAGAATGTAGTTGGTTGAAGGGACATGTGGTGAGGTGAGTGGCTGGTGAAGCACTGGCTAGTATCAGAGCCAGATACGCACAGGTTACATATGCCGCAATTATTAGAGTGAGAGCAATCATTCTAGCACTAGACCTCTTCTGTAACGCTAAACATGTAATCTGTAAAAAATGTTAGAGTCCCCTATGGAGATTATTAAGTACTGAAGTTTGGTGCCATTCCATGAGTGTGTGTGTAATTTGAAAGCATGATATGTTAGGTATCTATTTACTTGCGTAACATTATCTTTCACATTTTACAAAAAAATCGGGCTATCTTTAGTGGTTTTTTTTTTAAATTCATGAAACAGTTTTTTTCCCCCCCAAAAAAATGAGTTTGGAAAATTGCTGCGCAAATACTGTGTACCATAAAAAGTTGCAACGACCACCATTTTTTTCCCTAGGGTGTCTGCTAAAACTATATATATATATATATATATATATATATATATATATATATATATATATATGATGTTTGGGGGTTCTGAGTAATTTTCTAGCAAAAAAATTATGATTATTAGATGTAGAAGAGAAGTGTCAGAATTGGCCTGGGTGTCAAGGGGTTAATTACCATAAGTAATATACAAATAATTATTATATATTTGTTTTTAAGGTAATTTACTATATTTTCAAAAACTGTACTATAGCAGGTGGCATAATGGACACATTACTGAAGTTTGAAGTTATAACTTCAAACCAGTAATTTCACAGTAAATAGATAAATAATAAATGATTATGTTATAACATATAGCATAATAATATATTATTTAGCTTGATTAAAACAGTACCATTTCAACAGAAGCAGATTCTCATTCTCCCTTTTAACTGTGTGAGAAAAACATAGAATTGTAGGTACACCTTTTACCCATAAACCCATATATGTTCCTTGTAGTTAAGAGGGCTGGGCTGGGAGGGAGCATTTGTCTTTTAGACACATGCCCTTTCTATGACACTGCAGTGAGAGACCTTCCTCCACTGCAGCATTTTTATTGCACAGCTGGGGCTAATGGTACTTTACCATTGGTCCAAGACTCCAAGTTGTCCATTGAGCTCAGTGCTTCTGACAAATAGTGAGGACAGGCACTGTGAGCTCATACTCTCAGTCTGCTGCAAACAGCGTGCACAAGACAGGCTCTTGAACCATAGGTCATAGGAGCCCCACATTTTTTACCAGTGGTGGGATAGGACCCAGTTTGGGGTCTCTGTGACCTCAGGTCACCGAGCTATGACCTTCAAAGTGTGATTTTTTATTTTTATATATTTTTACATTTTTATTTATTTTTTATGTTCATGCCCTCACCTGCCTCTCCTGACTGCTCGTCCCTGGTTGGCTGGTGTGGGGCAATAGACTGTCAGAGATACTTCTCACTTCACACACATTTATAAATCAGGCCCACTTATATTCACCGATGTAAAAGCAATATTGTTCAGGGCTCAAGGCAACATGACTTTTCTTTTGGAGGTGTTTTGAAAGTGTCTTTTGGTATTTATTTCATATGTATTGCTTTAAGAGTGAAAAATAATTTAAAACTAAAATTTCACAAAAGGCAGAATGCACTTATCTTTATTATTTGAGGTGGTAATAACAGCTCTCTAAAAATTGTCCTGGGGACCAATAACTAAAATCCAACTACTGTAGGTTCTATTATACATAGCTATTTTAGTGACATTTATAGGCTAATGAATTAACATATAACAACCATCCAGAATTCAATGTACTGAAATCAGATCACTAAATGGGAAATTTTGATTGTTGTGCTGCATAAATTGTCGGTGCTACATAATTACCTGTAATAAATAATGAATGATCGCATTTTGGCTGGGTCTTCTGACTGCCGTCTCGTATCTTAGTTCTTCACATTGCTGTAGTCTGACAATTTAAAAGTGTATTGGGCACAAACATTATCAACCTCACTAGGAATACACTGAGTGTATGTTGTGGATATAAGATTTTCAATTGAATAAGGACATTTTACAGCATTAGTATAAATCTTTACATTAATATTATATTTGAGGTGATAAATATATTTGTACGCCTTTAAGGCTTCCACTGTCTACCTGGGATCTGTGAATCCTCTACATTCATGTGAGGTTTATGCTCTGTATATGACTATATGAGGACCTGTGAATCATTTCCTTTCATATGAGGCTTACATTGTGTACATGGAGATCTGTGAATTTTCTCTATTTGTATGAGGCTTGCACTCTGTATATTAAGATCTTGACTTGACTTCTCTCTAACGTTATAAGATTTTCAGTTTCTACACAGAGATCTGTTAATTCTTTTTAACTCTGTGAGGATTACAGTGTATACACAGGGATCTGAAAAATCTCTATTTGTATGAGGCCAATACCCTGTACATTGGGAGTTGTGAATCCTCTCCATTTGTACCCATTTGTGTGATTTTACTCCCTATACACAAGGATATATGATTTTTCTTCATTTATATGAGGCCTACATTCTCTAAACTGGTGTCTGGGGATCCTCTTAATTTGGGATTTGTGAATGTCCTACATTTATACAAAAAATATCAGCGCTATGAAAAAATATGTGGTACCCAACTGCTGCTCAAAAAGTGTTCACCCTTTCTGCACTTACTATAATGTGTAAAAATAAATATGAGTTGCGCTTTAAATCTCAAGGACATACTTAAATGATTTGGAATTTTTTGTATATTTTCAGATTCAAAGATTTCATATTTATTTTTACACAATATCTTCCATTCGTTCGGGGCTTACACTGTCTACGAGGGGGGGATCTGTGGAAATCTTTTACTTGTGTGACTCGTACAATTTGTACACAGGGATCTGTGGATCACTTCATTTGTGTGAGACAAGGTTCACACTGTCTACACAGGGATCTTCAACTTCTCTCCATTGGTGTATAGAGGAATCTGTAAATCCTCTTAGTTTGCCCTAGGCTAAGGCCGGCCATAGGCGGTTCTAGTCTTGGCTGGTTGGCTGAGCTTTGAACCATTAATGGGCAGGCTGAATGTACCAAATTGATCGACCGATCAACTTGGATACAACCAGTCTGCTGGATTCGCTCGCAATTATTGCAATAGGCTGCTCTAGCTGCTGGTGATAATCACTGTCTTCTTCCAGTGGAGACAGCTTCCCCTGCCTGCCCCCCCCCCCCATCCAACCCCCCCTCCAGGAGTAGAAAATTGCTGGGTAGGGGGGATTCCCCCGTCAGCACTGTCTATGTTGATGGGGGAATCGTGCAAATTTCTTTCCTGCAACCCATGGAGGATAGAAATTGCAGGAAAGAAATTTGCACCATCTATGGCCGGCCTAAGGCTGGCAATACATTTTACATTTTTCTTGTACAATGTTCCTGTAGATTTACCAAAACTATATAATAATATGAGGTCAAACCTAAGCACTTTCAATTTGTGTGCAATCAGGCAAGCCCTTACACTATAGTTGAAGGTAAATCTAAAGGAAATTTTAACCACTTACCAACCGCCGCACAACGATGTACTTCCCTTTTTTGAAGAGGGATATCTCGGTAACGGCAGCAGCTGCTGCCACAACAAAGGTATCCATCTCTTCAGGCGGCGGTTCGGTAAACGATAATGGTGGTCTCTAACTTTACTGTTGTCTTATTTTTTTATTCAAGAAAGTGAATTTTTTCCAAAAAAAGTGTGCTTGTAAGACCGCTGTGCAAATACGGTGTGACAAAAAGTATTGCAATGACCACCGTTTTATTCTGTAGGGTGTTAGAAAAAAAATGATAATGTTTGGGGGTTCTAAGTAATTTTCTAGCAAAAAAAGTGTTTTTAACTTGTAAATACTGAGTTTGAAAAGGAGGCCTGGTCCTTAAGTGGTTAATAAGAAAATGGTATAATGTATGATCAGCCTTTTTTTTGTTTTTTAATCAAAACTTTTTTATTCACAGGGAAGACAATTATGTGCTAGTACAATATAGATTTGGAAAGCATAGTGTTATGATTGTCGACGGTTGGCCTTGCCATAAGCAGTGGCGGAACTATAGGGGTCGCTGCAGTCGCACTTGCAACGGGGCCCTGCCATTCTGTCGCTGTGGGGGGCCCAAGACCCTGCATCTCCTCCTGCACCCCTGGTTGTCCGTTTAACATGCAGGGGGGAGGTGGGAGGTGGCGATCAGCAGCTGTATGGTGTCCACGGGCGGCTGGATCTTCCTGGGGCTTGTAGTTCTTTTGCCGAATGTATGGAGAGGGGAGGGGTCTCTGATCCGGGCATGTATCAGCTTCACTCTTCAGTGAGTCGATCTGCTTCTACACTTTTGATGATACATGCCCGGGTCAGAGGCCCCTCCCCTGTTCAGTGGATACGCCCGTGGACATCATAGAGCTGCCAATCGCTTCCTCCCACCTCCCCCTAGGTGGGGGGCTACAGAGATGTGCTGGGGGTCCAAGGTGCATAGCAGAGACCAGCCAGGTACAGGGGAACCTCTGGAAGGGGGGTGACTGTCTGGGGACCCTGATGTAAGAGGGGGGCTCTCTGGGGACCCTGAAGTAAGGGGAGGCCCTCTGTGGACCCTGATCTAAGGGGGCTCTCTGGGGACTCTAAAGTAAGGGGGGCCTCTGGGGACCCTGAAGTAAGTTGGCTCTCTGGGAACCTTGATGTAAGGGGGCTCTCTGGGGATCTTGATGTAAGGGGGGCTCTCTGGGGATGCTTATGTAAGGGGGTTCTCTGGGGACCCTGATGTAAGGAAGGCTCTCTCTGGGGACCCTGATGTGAGGAGGGGCCCTCTGGGGACCCTGATGTAAGGGGGGCTCTCTGGGGACCTTGATGTAAGGAATGATTTCTGGTGACCCTGATGTAAGGAGAGACCCTCTGGGGACCCTGATGTAAGGGGGGCTCTCTGGGGATCCTGAAAGGAGGTAGACTCTCTGGGGACCCTGATGTAAGGAAGGGGCTCTCTGGGGACCCTGGTGTAAGTGGGGCTCTCTGGGGATCCAGATGTAAGGAAGGCTCTCTGGGGATGCTTATGTAAGGGGGGTTCTCTGGGGACCCTGATGTAAGGAAGGCTCTCTCTGGGGACCCTGATGTGAGGATGGGCCCTCTGGGGACCCTGATATAAGGGGGGGCTTTCTGGGGACCTTGATGTAAGGAAGGCTTTCTGGAGACCCTGATGTAAGGAGAGGCCCTCTGGGACCCTGATGTAAGGGGGGCTCTCTGGTGATCCTGAAGTAAGGATGGCTCTCTGGGGACCCTGATGTAAGGAAGGTGCTCTCTGGGGACCCTGGTGTAAGGGGGGCTCTCTGGGGAGCCTGATGTAAGAAAGGGGCTCTCTGGGGACACTGATGTAAGGGGGGCTCTCTGGGGACCCTGATGTAAGGAAGGGGCTCTCTGGGGACCCTGATGTAAGGGGGGGCTCTCTGGGAAAGGTGATGTAAGTGGGGCTCTCTGGGGACCCTGATGTAAGGAAGGCTCTCTGAGGACCCTGATGTAAGGAGGAGCCCTCTGGGGACCCTGATGTAAGGAGGGGCTCTCTGCGGACCCTGATGTAAGGAAGGCTTTCTGGGGACCCTGATGTAAGGAGGGGTTCTCTGGGGACCCTGATGTAAGGGGGCTCTCTGGGGACCCTGATGTAAGGAAGGGGCTCTCTGGGGACCCTGATGTAAGAAAGGGGTTCTCTGGGGACCCTGATGTAAGGGGACTCTCTGGAGACCCTGATGTAAGGGCGACTCTCTGGGGACCCTGATGTAAGGGGGGGCCCTCTGGGGACCCTGATGTAAGGAAGGCTCCCTGGGGACCCTGATGTAAGGGGGCTCTCTGTGGACCCTGATGTAAGGAAGGGGCTCTCTGGGGACCCTGATGTAAGGGGGCTCTCTGGGGACCCTGATGTAAGGAAGGGGCTCTCTGGGGACCCTGATGTAAGGGGGCTCTCTGGGGACCCTGATGTAAGGAAGGGGCTCTCTGGGGACCCTGATGTAAGGGGGCTCTCTGGGGATCCTGATGTAAGGGGGGGCTCTTTGGGGACTCTAATGTAAGGGGGGCTCTCTGGGGTCCCTGAAGTAAGGGGGGGCTCTCTGGGGACCCTGATGTAAGGAAGGGGCTCTCTGGGGACCCTGATGTAAGGGGAGGCTCTCTGGGGACTCTGATATTAGGAGAGGCTCTCTGGGGACCCTGATGTAAGGGGGAGCTCTCTGGGAACCCTGGTGTAAGAAGAGGCTCTCTGGGGACCCTGATGCAAAGGCAGGCTTTCTGGGGACCCTGATGTAAGGAGGAGATCTCTGTGGACCCTAATGTAAGGAGGGGCTCTCTGAGGACCCTGCTGTACAGGGGGGGGGGTTCTGGGGACCCTGATGTAAGTAGGGAGGCTCTCTGGGGACTCTGATGTAAGTAGGGAGGCTCTCTGGGGACCCTGATGCAAAGGCAGGCTTTCTGGGGACCCTGATGTAAGGGGGAGATCTCAAGGGACCCTAATGTAAGGAGGGGCTCTCTGAGGACCCTGATGTACGGGGGGCTTTCTGGGGACCCCGATGTAAGTAGGGAGGCTCTTTGGGGATCCTGATGTAAGGAAGGGGCTCTCTGTGGACCCTGATGTCAGGAGGGGCTCTCTGGGGACCCTGATGTGAGGGGAGGCTCTCTGGGGACTCTGATGTAAGGGGAGGCTCTCTGTGGACCCTGAAGTAAGGGGGGCTTCCTGGGGACCCTGATGTAAGGAAGGGGCTCCCTGGGGATTCTAATGTAAGGTGGGGCTCTCTGGGGACTCTGATGCAATTCAGGGACCCTGATGTACCAAGCGTATGACTTTCTTTACTTTACTGCTATGGGCTCTAGCCTGAGATCTTTTGTAGACCTAGCAACGCCCCTGGTGGGGACCCTTAATGGTTTCTTGCCCTGGAGCCCTGAAGATTCTAGTTACACCTCTGGCCATAAGCATTATACTACGGTAAGAAAATGAAAATGTATTCACTTTATTGCATCCTGTACTAATATATTGTATCCTTCGTAGTTTTCATTATGCATTTGTTCAGTGTGTATATAATGTATGTTGAGCTACTAGCAGTACAAAAAGAATAAGTGTTAGGGCCGGTTCACACTGCGACGCGAGGCGAGGCGACACGGCTCGCCTCGCCTCGCTCCCGCAAGTCGCCCCCATTCTGTACAATGGAACCGTTCTGAGAGGAGCGACTCGAGTCGCTCCGACTCAGAAAAAAGGTTCCTGTACTACTTTGGGGCGACTTCGGGGGCGACTTGCATTGACTTCTATACAGAAGTCCTCTGCAAGTCGCCGCTGAGGTCCGTGCAGGTCGCGGCGAGGCAAGTCGGAGACGCCTCGCCGCGCATCGCTGTGTGAACCGGCCCTTATGGAAATAATGACAACTGAAAGTTGCATGTTCTGAATCCGTACGTATTCCTTTTGAGACTATTTCACCAAATGACAAATGTAATTTAGTAGCAGCTTTAGTTCTATTTACAAAGACTGACAATGGTGAAATCATCTTTCTTAGTGTGTACAGACAGCCTTAGAAACAATATATGTTTGCATATAACTATCTAATACTGTATATTGTATCGCAGCAGCAGAGAAGACTATAGCAGCCATAAGCAGCCATAAGCAGCCATATACACACCCTATGGACACGAAGCTTTGCATTGCGGCACAGAAAAAAATTGTCCCTCCCTGTTGTGTTCAAGCAAATGGGACCATACTGCAGTCATTTTCAACACCTGCAGTTGCAGCACAGTGCTGCAGGTTTTTAGGGGTTAAAACAGGCAGTGATATGGCAACTTAATGCCTCCTTACTGCCTGTCAAACGCCCTCTGAAAAGTGATCTACAGCAAATTACTCTTCAGAGTGCAGCAAGTATAAACAAGCCCTTTTCGTAACGTTATTCAGAAACCATCCTGACCTCTGCAGCATGTGGGAGTAATCACTCCACTCTTTCATGTACACCTGCAAGATAACAAATTGATCAGCAGACTTCATGGCACAAAGTTAGGATGTTGAATTGCACCATAGTGAGGATACTGGTATGTTCTTACTGTCCTCATGAGAAAACCAATGAGGTTGGGAGTATTCAGGGATACTGGTAGCAGTAAACACAATGTGAGTAAATACATTATAATGGTACCTTTAATCCTGCACTATTGGGCTCTTTTCGTATGTCCCCAGATTTTCCAGTTGATTACCTTTTAAAAGCACCATTGGGGAAGTCTGCAAGACAGGGAAAGTGAGGGGTAGGGATGAGCTTCGAGTTCGAGTCGAACTCATGTTCAACTCGAACATTGCCTGTTCGCCTCTTCAGCGAACAGTGAACAACATGGGCTGTTCGCAGCAAATTCGAAAAGCCGGAACACCCTGTACAAGTCTATGGGAGAAATCTAAAGTGCTAATTTTAAAGGCTAATATACAAGTTACTGTCCTAAAAACTGTTTGGGGACCTGGGTCGTGACCCAGGGGACATGGATCAATGCAAAAAAAGTTTTAAAAACTGAAGTTTTTTCAGGAGCAGTGATTTTAATAATGATTAAAGTGAAACAATAAAAGTGTAATATTCCTTTAAATTTCGTACCTGGGGGGTGTCTATAGTATGCCTGTGAAGGGGCGCATGTTTCCCGTGCTTAGAACTGTCCCTGCACAAAGTGTCATTTCGCAAGGAAAAAAAGTCTTTTAAAATCACTTTGAATTGTCGGCTCCCGTAATACAGAGAATACTCAATGAGTGTTCTCTGTATTACGGAGCCGACAATTCATTCATTGATAAAAAAAAAAAGCGTGGGGTTCCCCTAAATTCAATTACCAGGCCCTTCAGGTCTGGTATGGATATTAAGGGGAACCCCGCAACAAATTTAAAAAAAATTGACGTGGGGGTCCCCCTAAAAATCCATACCAGACCCTTTATCCGAGCACGCAACCTGGCAGGCCGCAGGAAAAGAGGGGGGGGCAAGAGAGCGCCCCCCCCCCCTCCTGAACCGTACCAGGCCACATGTCCTCAACATTGGGAGGATGCTTTGGGGGTCTGTGTTTGTTGCCTTTTCACAGTTGTGCAAAATTTTACAGCGTGACACGTTTGGTGTGTATTTAGTCCACATAACATTATCTTTTATATTTTACCAAACAATCAGGTATTATATTGTAAAATATACCAACACAAATGTATTCCTACACATAATAAACTTGATATGATGATAATTAGTGAGTTTCACTCAGGAGATAGCAGGTGATCCTAAACGGTTGGTTAAATCGTGCACAAAACCAACAAACACCAAAATCTTTACCATGTGAGGCACACTCCCCAAAGGAGTTATACTCACCAGAGCTCAGAATATCTCAAGCATTATAGTAAATCCTATTAATACTTTAAAGAAAAGTCATCAGTTTTGCAGGGGGGGTTCTGGACAATGTGAACCATTCCGGTTAGATGCAATCATAAAAACAGAAAGATTCCAAAATAGTGTAATCCTGTTTCACACATTTATTAAAACCCCAAACCCTTCCCTCATACAGAAAACGTACAAGCTGTTAAAATCAATAAAGTTTAATCACTCAGGATAGCATCCATGGGGATGCTCAGGATAGCATCTATGGGGATTCCCCAGCCGCGCTGTGTAGTTCGTGATAGTATCCAGCAGACGTAGAGATGCAAACGTCACTTGCTGTCGCCGTGGAGGTCAAGCACTGATGAGTTTCAACATATCCGACTTTAACTGAGGGCGTCATATTATATACGCCACAATGTGTTTTTGGGCATTAAAATTCATTAAAGTGTATTTTTTTTAAGTTATGTTTGAAAAACCACTGCAAAATTTTGTGTGATATAAAAATATGCAACACCCACCTTTTTATTGTCTAGGGCCTCAACTTAAAAATGCTGATTTTTACATGTGGGAGAGTAATGTCAGAACTGGCCCTGACTGGAAGTGGTTAGTCTTTTATCTTTCCTCCCTTCCTTATTTTGGACTGTGAACACTGTGAACTTAAAGAGGAAGTAAACCCTGATGGGTTTATTTCCTCTTTCATTCCCTGCAAAGGCAAAGCATAATGGACTACTATGTATCACATAGTAGTCCATTATGTGTCACTTACCTGACACAGGAGCCAGTGAAGTCACCGCTGTCCCCTGTAGTCCGGCGCATCCATCTTCTCGATGGGGTCTCGCAGCTCAGCCGCTGTCAATCGGCGAAGCCGCGATGATGTCACTCCCGCGCCTGCGCACGGGAGCCGACACACGCGGCATCTTCGTCATTGACGATGCCACGCTCAGTGCGCCTGCGCGCCGTAGACAGCGGTGCCTGTCTTTGGGCAAATACCGTATAGGTTTAGGAGATATTTCTTGGACCTACAGGTAAGCCTTAATCTAGGCTTACCTGTAGGTCAAAGTGGTTTGTAAGGGTTTACAACCACTTTAACAGTTTGGTATTTTCCACGCTGAACCTTTATTGTTTTCAGACTGCCTGGTGAATACATTTGCATTTCTTGACTGGTTGACAAATGCTGATTTACCGCAGCCTAGTGTGAAATCACATATAATAAAACAATGGTGGAAGTTTTGTATACTATAATCTTCAAGCATAATTCCCGCCATCACTGAAAACCCTTTTTGCAACTGAATACATCATTGTTGAATTATCTCTGTGTTTTTTTATTTATATCTTCTCTGTCCATACTTATCCCACAGTGTCCCTTCTGCTCATCCCATTACCATTATGTTCTGATTTATACAGAATGCAGCAGATGTGCTGTTTTCCCAAAAGTCATATCTCAAACAACTTATATGTCCCACTTCCCAGATCTCAAAAGCCCTTTATAAGGAACATGTAATCAAAATGACAACCATTATGGTTAGCCAGATAATGAACAAATAACTGACCTTTTGTTGTACCTAACAAAAGCCCTGCCCAAGAATGGCTATGGTAACTGTTCCACTCATCTGTAACAAAGAGACGTGGCCAAACACCATCACCAGGATATATTTTTTCTTTTCATATTCAGTATTAATTATGGTTTAGATTATGTACTTTTTTTGAGTTAGGTAGATATTATATACATTGTTTGCAAAAATAGTGTTGCGCTATCACATAAATCGTAAATTCATAAAGAGTGCATAAATCATAATATTCTCAAATTAGAGTCCAGTGAAAAATTTAAACTCAGTCCAATGTGAATATAAACTCTTCACACCATATCTCAAGAAGTCTTTTGCAGCGTACACAGGATCGAATTGTCTGGCGGACTTAGTCCGCTGGACCGCATTACGCCGGACAATTCGATCGTGTGTGGGCTCCAGCGGACTTTTTCATCGTAAAGTCCGGCAGACTTAGAAAGTAGTTTTGACTCAAAATTTGTCCCCCGGACTTGGCTTTCAGCAGACAATCCGTTCGTCAGTGTGCTAGTCCGGTGGACGCGTGCTCTGAAGCAAGTACGAGAAGGAAGCTATTGGCTACTGGCTATTGAACTTCCTTTTTCTAGTCCCGTTGTACGTGCTGTACGTCATCGCCTTAGAAATTGCCGGACTTTCGGAGTGTCTGTTTGTGGCCAAGTCCGTTCGTTAGAAAGTCTGGCAGATTGTTTGCCGGATTGTTTGCCAGACTAAGTCCGCCGGACAATTCGATCATGTGTACGCAGTATAACGGTGCTTTAAAATGATAGATCCCTCCTGGATAGATGGATAGCTCCAGGTCCCTCTCTCTCACAGTTGGATATGCCTCAGGCCTGTCACACTTCAGAATGGCGTGCCCCACACAGCCACTGGATTGGTTCATATAAACTTGCCTCAGCAACATTAACACATAGCCAGAAAGAAGCAAGGAAATCCCAGAATGAGGAACAGTTAAAATAGAATTATTACTAAAATTGATGGGTACTCACAAGCAAAACAATATCAGAGAGCATATCACACAGCCGCCGGCTGTCTGATCAGACATTCTGACGTCACCACTAGGCCTTGACCTACATATGTTTCGTCCAAAGGGTCATCTTCCAGGGGAAACATACATTCAATTTTCAGCCAGAGAGTGGCATGTTTGTAGTAACAGCAATGGTTTTGTAATACATAATGACAGCTGTTTTTCAAAAAAAAGGGGTGAGATCAAACTACACACACACACAAGTTGGAGGAGGAACTACACTCCCTGTTTCTTCCCTCCTTTCCAGCAGCAATAGGACCATCTTAACCAATTCCCTCCCATCCCAGGACGTCCTTGACTTTGAGCGGGTATATCTGAATAATGCCTGCAGCTACAGGCATCATTCAGATATCGGCTTTTTCAGCCAGCGATTCCCTACACCATAAGAATGATCATAGTGGCTGTTCCACCGCTTGATCGTTCTTACAGGTGGCGAGAGGGGATGCATCGGTGAGTCGGAGAATGGATCCGCCGGCCCCAGATGGTGACCATAGAGATTTCCGGCGGATCAGATGGTCGCTGGAGTCTCTATGATCGTTCGGGGGCCAGGCGCGATGTTATGATGTCACGCCCAGCCTCTGCATTTAAACGAATGGCGCCGCCTCGGCTGGGAAGCCGAAATTGTTTATTTTTTTTTTTTATTTCAGGCTTCCCAGCCTAGAGGTGAGATGTGAGGTGCTATTGACCCCATATCTCACTGTAAAGAGGACTGATCATGCCATATTCCTATTACAAGTGATGTTTACATTCCTTGTAATAGGAATAAAAGTGATCAAATTTAAGTTTTTTTTTAAGGTGTCAAACTAAAAAAAGAAAAGTTAAATTAACAAATAAAAAAAATTAAAAATTTAACGCGCCCCTGGTGCCGTGTGCTCGCAAGCAGAAGCAAACACATACGTAAGTCCCGCCCACATATGAAAATGGTGTTCAAACCACACATGTAAGGTATCACCCCGAATGTTAGAGCGAGAAAAATAATTCTCGCCCTAAACCTCCTCTGTAACTCAAAACATGTAAACAATAAAAAAATTTAGATCATTGCCTATGGGGATTTTTAAGTACCGAAGTTTGGCACCATTCCACGAGCGTGTGCAATTTTGAAGCATGATATGTTGGGTATCTATTTACTCGGCGCAACTTCAGCTTTCGCGATATGCAAAAAAATTGGGCTAACTTTAATGTTTTTTTTTTCTTTAAAGCATGAACATATAGACCACCCTGTCTAATGGGGAAACTAAGGTGGGCCATGTTATAAAGAAATAACAGACCAGAAGAAAAGATAAAAGGGGGTAGGGAGAACAAATAAAAAAAAGGGGGGGGGGAGCCTAGGAAGGGCATCCAAAACTCCACACCACCTATACTGCCTGCTTTGTTTCAGCCATGATGATCATAGATAAAGGTATGAGGAGCATGTAAACGTATGCCAGTAAAACCATGTTTTCCGGTGCCTCTCCTTTTTCTGTTTATTAGGCACTGTCAGCGATTCCATAGTTTGAATATCCTCCATTTCATCAAACCATTGACTAATCAATGGGGGGGTTAGTACACTTCCACAGGCGGGGTATACATACTCTGACCGCATTAATATGACAACTTTTTGTTTTTTGTTTTTATTAGCACTGCAAAAATGCACCATGGAATGATGTCTATATGTCTATATAGTATACCTTAGTAGTCCATAGGGCATGGGCCACACCGGGTTGCCACATTGTTTTGTGTTCCACCCATATTTAGGGCGTAAAAGGTGGAGTTAGCTTTTAATAATAAAACTAAAAAACAGTACATTTTTAAATAAAGCCTAACTTTCTATAAAATAGCAAATACCACTTGTGTAGTTAAGAAGGTAAAATTAGAATTAATTTCTTTTGTTTTAATTGTTTGGTTCTTTGCCACAGTAGCATTTATATCATGTATGAAAAGAAAATGTTTCAAACGCTAAGATTTACAATCCCATTATTAACCAAAGGTATCACTTTAACTAAATATGCCGCTAAAGGGGTGTGTGTGTGTGTGTGTGTGTGTGTGTGTGTGCAGGGCTGGTGCAAGGATCTTTGACACCCTAGGCGAAACCTAATTTTGCCGCCCCCCCCCCCCCCCCCCCGGCTGCGCCCCTGACTCCACTTTACCCTGCCCTTGCTACACATGTGACCTATCTGACCCCCTGACAGATACACTAATCCACCTGACTCCTACTTCCTGCACTACTCACATCACACTGACCCCTACACTGACCTACCTGATAATTACACCAACCCACCTGGCACCTACACTAACCATCACACTGACACCTACACTGACCATCACACTGACACCTACACTGACCATCACACTGACACCTACACTGACACTCACACTGACCATCACACTGACCATCACACTGACCATCACGCTGACCATCACACTGACCCATACGCTGACCATCACACTGACACATACGCTGACCATCACACTGACACATACGCTGACATATATGCTGACCATCACACTGACACATACGCTGACACATGTGCTGAACATCACACTGACCATCACACCGACACATACGCTGACCCATACGCTGACCCATACGCTGACACATACGCTGACCATCACGCTGACACATACGCTGACCATCACGCTGACACATACGCTGACCATCACGCTGACACATACACTGACACATACGCTGACACATACGCTGACACATACGCTGACACATACGCTGACACATACGCTGACACATACGCTGACACATATGCTGACCATCACGCTGACACATACGCTGACCATCACACTGACACATACGCTGACACATATGCTGACCATCACGCTGACCCATACGCTGACCATCACACTGACACATACGCTAACACATACGCTGACACATACGCTGACACATACGCTGACACATACGCTGACACATACGCTGACACATACGCTGACACATACGCTGACCTATACGCTGACCCATACGCTGACCCATACGCTGACACATACGCTGACCCATACGCTGACACATACGCTGACCCATACGCTGACACATACGCTGACCATCACGCTGACACATACACTGACCATCACGCTGACCCATACGCTGACCATCACACTGACACATACGCTAACACATACGCTGACACATACGCTGACCATCACACTGACACATACGCTGACCATCACACTGACACATACGCTAACACATACGCTGACCCATACGCTGACCCATACGCTGACCATCACACTGACACATACGCTGACACATATGCTGACACATACGCTGACCCATACGCTGACCCATACGCTGACCCATACGCTGACCCATACGCTGACCCATACGCTGACCCATCACGCTGACACATACGCTGACACATACGCTGACCATCACGCTGACACATACGCTGACACATACGCTGACCATCACGCTGACCCATACGCTAACCATCACACTGACACATACGCTAACACATACGCTGACACATACGCTGACCATCACACTGACACATACGCTGACCATCACACTGACACATACGCTGACCATCACACTGACACATACGCTGACCATCACACTGACACATACGCTGACCATCACACTGACACATACGCTGACCATCACACTGACACATACGCTGACCCATACGCTGACCATCACACTGACACATACGCTAACACATACGCTGACCCATACGCTGACACATACGCTGACCATCACACTGACACATACGCTGACACATACGCTGACACATACGCTGACCATCACACTGACACATACGCTGACCATCACACTGACACATACGCTGACCCATACGCTGACCATCACACTGACACATACGCTGACCATCACGCTGACACATACGCTGACCATCACGCTGACACATACGCTGACCATCACGCTGACCATCACACTGACACATACGCTGACCATCACGCTGACACATACGCTGACCATCACACTGACACATACGCTGACACATACGCTGACCATCACGCTGACACATACACTGACCATCACACTGACACATACGCTGATCATCACACTGACACATACGCTAACACATACGCTGACCCATACGCTGACACATACGCTGACCATCACACTGACACATACGCTGACCCATACGCTGACACATACACTGACCATCACGCTAACACATACACTGACCATCACACTGACAAATACGCTGACACATACGCTGACCATCACACTGACACATACGCTGACACATATGCTGACCATCACGCTGACACATACGCTGACACATACGCTGACCATCACACTGACACATACGCTGACACATATGCTGACCATCACGCTGACACATACGCTGACACATACACTGACCATCACACTGACACATACGCTGACCATCACACTGACACATACGCTAACACATACGCTGACCATCACGCTGACACATACGCTGACCATCACGCTGACACATACGCTGACCATCACGCTGACACATACGCTGACCATCACGCTGACACATACGCTGACCATCACGCTGACACATACGCTGACCATCACGCTGACACATACGCTGACACATATGCTGACCATCACGCTAACACATACACTGACCATCACACTGACACATACGCTGACCATCACACTGACAAATACGCTGACACATACGCTGACCATCACACTGACACATACGCTGACACATATGCTGACCATCACGCTGACACATACGCTGACACATATGCTGACCATCACGCTGACACATACGCTGACCATCACACTGACACATACGCTGACACATATGCTGACACATACACTGACCATCACACTGACACATACGCTGACACATACGCTGACCATCACACTGACACATACGCTGACACATATGCTGACCATCACGCTGACACATACGCTGACCATCACACTGACACATACGCTGACACATATGCTGACCATCACGCTGACACATACGCTGACACATACACTGACCATCACACTGACACATACGCTGACACATATGCTGACCATCACGCTGACACATACGCTGACACATATGCTGACCATCACACTGACAAATACGCTGACACATACGCTGACACATACGCTGACCATCACACTGACACATACGCTGACACATATGCTGACCATCACACTGACACATACGCTGACACATACGCTGACACATACGCTGACCATCACACTGACACATACGCTGACACATATGCTGACCATCACACTGACAAATACGCTGACACATACGCTGACACATACGCTGACCATCACACTGACACATACGCTGACACATATGCTGACCATCACACTGACAAATACGCTGACACATACGCTGACCATCACACTGACACATACGCTGACACATACGCTGACACATACGCTGACCATCACACTGACACATACGCTGACACATATGCTGACCATCACACTGACAAATACGCTGACCATCACACTGACACATACGCTGACACATATGCTGACCATCACGCTGACACATACGCTGACCATCACACTGACACATACGCTGACACATATGCTGACCATCACGCTGACACATACGCTGACCATCACACTGACACATACGCTGACACATATGCTGACCATCACACTGACAAATACGCTGACACATACGCTGACACATACGCTGACCATCACACTGACACATACGCTGACACATATGCTGACCATCACACTGACAAATACGCTGACACATACGCTGACCATCACACTGACACATACGCTGACACATACGCTGACCATCACACTGACACATACGCTGACACATATGCTGACCATCACACTGACAAATACGCTGACACATACGCTGACCATCACACTGACACATACGCTGACACATATGCTGACCATCACGCTGACACATACGCTGACCATCACACTGACACATACGCTGACACATATGCTGACCATCACGCTGACACATACGCTGACCATCACACTGACACATACGCTGACACATATGCTGACCATCACGCTGACACATACGCTGACACATACACTGACCATCACACTGACACATACGCTGACCATCACACTGACACATACGCTGACCATCACACTGACCATCACACTGACCTACCTGACTCCTAGTTCCTGCATTACTCACACACAAACTCTCTCCATACAGCTCAATGTAGATCAGGGAAGAACCACCCTCCTCCTTACCTCTGCTCTTTGATGCTTCAGCGACCATAATCCGGGCCTCTCCTCAGCACTGGGTGTGCAGAATTGTTCAGGAGTCCACGCCAGCGCCGTCCACCCACTCCACCTCCACGATGTCCCTCCAGGCCAGCGCCGTCCACCCGCTCCACGATGTCCCCGCCGGGGCCAGGCCAGCGCCTTCCACCCGCTCCACGATGTCCCCGCCGGGGCCAGGCCAGCGCCGTCCACCCGCTCCACGATGTCCCCGCCGGGGCCAGGCCAGCGCCTTCCACCCGCTCCACGATGTCCCCGCCGGGGCCAGGCCAGCGCCTTCCACCCGCTCCACGATGTCCCCGCCGGGGCCAGGCCAGCGCCTTCCACCCGCTTCACGATGTCCCCGCCGGGAGGGAGGTCAGCTGACAGACCTCTCCGCTCCCATCTCCGCTGAGCCCCGCCCCTCCGCTGCACTCACAGAGACACACAGCGCCGCTCCACAGGGACAGGCTGGAGCAAAGGAGTCCCTGAGCGGCGCTGTGAGTTAAACCCATGTGAGCACAGCGGGCGCTCAAGGGGAAACATGGGGGATTGGTGGCGCCGGCGGCACACCACCGGGAGCGAGCGATCAGGAGAGGAAAGCTGACCTCACCCTGGACAGAGGCCGTAAGTGCGCCCTAGGTAGTAGTGCGCCCTAGGCGGCTGCCTACTCCGCCTAGTGGTAGCGCCGGCCCTGTGTGTGTGTGTGTATATATATATAAATTCTTTGCTTTTTTTTTAACATTGTGCTCTTTTCTCTTCAAAGGTGGGGGCACACTGTTGTTTGATGGACTGCCTAACTCAACGACCGTTCAGGAAAACACCCCAGCTGGCACCAAGGTGTATTCATTCTCAGTCAATTCTACAATGGGTTTATTTGTAACTCCTGAAATAATAAACACTAGTCCTCTCACTACAGCCTTTAGAGTTGATTCCAGTCCCCCCCTATATTATGTAAGTATTCCTGTGTAGCAGTTTTTTTCTCTTTAACTAAAGCATAATGAGCGGATATTACTCAAACATTTTTATATATATATATTTATTATAGCAAAAACTAAAAAAATATTGTTTTTTTTCCAAACTTTTTTTGTTTATAGTGCAAAAAATAAAAACCACAGAGGTGATTAAAAACCCCCAAAAGAAAGTTCTATTTGTGGGAAAAAAAGGATGCCAATTTTGTTTGGGTACAGTGTCGCACAACTGCACAATTGTCAATTAAAGTGACACATTGCCGTATCGCAAAAAAAATGGCCCGGTCATTAAGGGGGAAAATCTTCCGGAGCTGAAGTGGTTAACATTAGTCTTTCTTATAACAGTGATGATCACTGTTATAACCAATAGATTTAGCTGTCATGTATGGCTTTAATTCATGTCTACTATTGTTAACTGTGATTGGCTACAGCTAATCACATGGTAAAGGGTGCTAGGCCCAGGTACAATGTGATAGCTGTGGGCCAATCACAGCATCACAATAGTACACAATTAACAGTCATGAATGGAAGCCTTGTTTACATTGTTATCATGTGGTCACTATGACCAATCATAGCAAGCAGCTAGGTACCATGGGGCACGCTAGTATGCATGTACTAGGCTATGTACGGGTACGCCGCCTAGCCTGTAACTGTCGTCCCATTCACAGTAAATGTACTATGGTTGGATGGCAAGCGGTTAAACAAAATAGCTGTTACAACTTCCATAATTCTACCCTCATAGTTTCTCTTTAAAACACCCTTTAGCTCCAGTCCAAGTGTGTTTAATACAGATCCTAAAGCCTCCTACTGCTACAAATATGGTATTCTGATAACTGTATGTGTATAATACATTTAATGAAGCTAATGAGTATATTAGATCCTTTGTTAACTCACATGACTTCTTTTTATATTTCTTCATACAGTATATTTATATTCATAGGAATGTCATATTTGTTCAGCATTAAAAAATACAGTGTTGTATGGTATTAACATCAGCTGCATATTAATAAATGTTTTAAAGATGTGATCCAGCGAAATTGTATTTTTTTTAAAAAAGACAGCAGCTACAAACACTGTAGCTGCTGACTTTTAATAAGGACACTTACCTGTCCAGGGCACCCGCGATGTCGGCCCTGCTGAGGCCGATACGTCCCTTGTATCGTGTCCCGGCGCCGCCATCCTCACTAAGGGAAACAGGCAGTGTAGCATTGCGGCCCGTTTCCTACTGCGAATGCACGAGTGGCGCGGCGCTTTATGCATGGGGCGCGCTGTGTTCTGGAGCACATATATTTCCCAGAACACAGCGTGCCCCATTCCCCAGAAGACAACTTGAAGAGGAGAGAAGACTGAAGATCACTGCGGAGTAGGAAGAGGCAGATTATGAAGACTGCCTTGCAACAGGGGTTTCTGGTAAGTTAAAAATAATTTTTTTCAATTTATTTTTTATTTTTGAAGAATATTAATGCTTTTTTTTTTTAGGGTGGCCCTCCACTTTAAAATGAATGTTATATTGCTATATGTGTACATGCGCTGTGATGGTAGGAGCATGCTCTCACTCTGTTGCAGGTAGTCGTAACTGGCAATCCAGTCCTTGATTTTGAAACAATGCCTAATAGCTTTGAGTTGCAAATATATATGGAAGACACGTCAGGAACAACTCAACTGCAAATTTTAACTGTGCAGCTTACCAATGTCAACGAGCCTCCCGTGTTCCTGGGCAACCTGGCAAATCAAGGTGTGTATCAGCTTTAGCACTCATTCATGTCATAACATATGTGGTAATGTTCACTGCCATGTGATTTCACATAAAAAGTCTAATTTAGTTCACCTAAATGGAATGCAGGGTAAGGTATTCAAAAATGCAGCATGTTTAATTGTTATATAAAAATATCCTCCTGTACTAAAAATCTAAATTATATGAACTCTATAAGTGTTAGCTGTGCCAGCACTTTATGTGCTGTTCTAACACAAATATATCAACCAAACAAGCAAAAAATTAAGTGAAAATGTAATATATACTTAATATATCAATAAACATATAATCACCTTAGAGAAAAACATACATCAGTGATATCACATCACAATAATAAATGAAACATCATAAAAGTCTTCCATTATATGATATTGTAGCTTTTTAAAATGTGACCCAAAAGTATGCAATGTGCTCTTCAGTGCTCTATCTTGTGCTGTTCCACGTGAATCCCACATGGAAAATATTGACACACACCACCACTCCATGGTCCTTTCACAATTTATAATTATAAGTGTTAATAAATTAGAGTTAAAAAGGAACTGCAGTCTACTCACATAATTTGTAATAAAAACATCTTTGCTATTCTGAAGCTTCCCTCCAACCAGTTTGCATATTATTTGATATATACTGTGGTTCTGTACTTGCCAAATATGCTGCAGAAAGCTCCCTCCACTGAGTCTGGCTGCATCCATTTTAACTGTGGGCAGCTGAAACTGCTGCCTGTTCACTTCCTGGATTTACACAGACACACACAGACGCACACCTCCAGCTCTGAAGCCCTGCAGCTCTCATTGGCCCTCTTATGACTCACCCCACCTTCCTGGCAAAGGTTAGGAGAGTGAGAGAGAGAGCTGTGCATGATGTCATAAGCCTAGGCCAGGTATGGCGAACCTTGGCACCCCAGATGTTTTGAAAAACTACATTTCCCATGATGCTCGGCTATACTGCAGAGTTCCATGAGCATCATGGGAAATGTAGTTCCAAAACATCTGGGGTGCCAAGGTTCGCCATCACTGGCCTAGGCTTTAACCAGACAAGAAACAGGAAGTTGGCTGTATAAAGTATTTACTGGCAGAAAAAAAAAATGTTTTACTATCCAAAGTTAAAACAACAAGGGCAGAAGGTTTAATACATGGAAAGTTGAAAAAATTACTGAAGGTCTGCTTTATAGTGTTACTAAACCCACAAGAGTAAAATCAGTCTGTATATGCAGTAAAGCATTCTTGTTATACTGCCTGTGGAAAGTAAGGGGTTAATCCACTGCATTGTGTAAAAAGGCTGTTTGATCCAGTCTTCTCTGATCCTCTCCTCCTTCCACTGCCCCCAATATATTTCCTGATAATACAGAGCCAGGGGACAAGCTGCACATGCTCAGTTTGGTGTGTATTGCTAAAGAGTTTTTTTTTCTTCGGAGGGTGCATGTGATCAGCACAGGGCCAATCAGCACTGTCCAGATAGAGGGTCAGGGGACCTGCAGCCTCATAAGGCAGTCAGAGTAGAATTAAAACTCCTCCTATAAGCTTTAACCAGACACTGATAGAAGTCAGAAGACTGCTATATACTGTTGATGAGAAAAATTATTTAGCAGTTCATATTTACTAAAATCATTGCATTTCCAAGTTCTGTGTGGTGTGGGAGACCAGTTGTAGTGAATCCAGGGTCCTGGATTTAGTAACACTTTCATTTTATTTATTCTCATATATTGATGTAGCACGGAGGTCATATAAATTATATATATATATATATATATATATATATATATATATATATATATATATATATATAATGTTAGTCTATAAATAGCATGGACTCTCACCTAAGGTGAAAGATTTTTATGATATTTTGTTTTTCACAAAATGCTGTAGCATTTCTGAGAATGAGAATGTGCTCCTTTTGAAATCATTACAATGAGTGAACAGTGAAGCCTCAAGAAGCCTATATGCATTGTATTTATCAATGCATAATAAACATTGTATTTTTCTACCCATTAAATAAGAACAAGATGATTCTGAGCAACTTTATCAAGCCTGGTTTTAGGATACTGGTGGTGGTTTTCAGCAGCACAGTAGTGTGATTTAAAAAAAAAAGCCCTATTGTAGCAAAATGTTTCTGTATGGCAGTACATTGTATAAATCAATAAATGTGTGACCAGAACATTTGATTATTTACAGGATAAAGGTACAAAGCTATCATTTCTGGAATCTATATCAATTTATATTTAGCGTACAATTCATTTTTTTTTTTTAGTTGTTACAGTTTACATCGTAGAAGGATCACCTATGGGACCAATATATCAGGTTTTGGCATCTGACCCTGAAGATCCAAATTCTCTGCAGGCAAGTGTCTGTGCGTTCACAATATAATGACACAGAGCAATCATTTCCTTTACCTAGGAAGTGGAAAGTTAATAACAAAACATTCTTTTGGAGTTATAAGTGGAATTGAACACATTGTAAATTAAAAACAAAATGTACAGATAAGTATACATAACATGGTTCTATAGGAACCATGTTATGAACCACAAAATCATGACATTTAAAGTGGTTGTAAACCCTTACAAACCACTTTGACCTACAGGTAAGCCTAGATTAAGGCTTACCTGTAGGTCCAAGAAATATCTCCTAAACCTATATGGTTTAGGAGATATTTGGCCGAAAACAGGCACCGCTGTCTGCGGCGCGCAGGCGCACTGAGCGCGGCATTCTCAACGACGGAGCTGCCGCGCGTGTCGGCTCCCGTGCGCATGCACGGCATCATCGCGGCTTCGCCGAGTGACAGCGGCGGAGCTGCGAGACCCCACCAAGAAGATGGATGCGGCGGACTACAGGGGACAGCGGCGACTTCGCTGGCTCCTGTGTCAGGTAAGTGACACATAATGGACTACTATGCGATGCATAGTAGTCCATTATGCTTTGCCTTTGCAGGGAATGAAAGAGGAAGTAAACTCATCAGGGTTTACTTCCTCTTTAAGGGGAAAATGCTGCTTGTTATTATCCAAACATTCAATTTTGAATTCCTTAATTAATAAGTGCCATTTGCATTATCTCAGTATAATCCATGTCCTGTGTTTTTTTTTTTTTAAAGACTAGGCTTTGCCAACGAATACCCTAATTAGAGCGGAACTCCAGCCATTTTATTTCTCACTTTGGGGAAGGGCTACAACCCTGGTCAGGTTTTCATTGCTGCCCTTGTAACAATTTGGGAGATGTTAGAATACTTTTTTTTTTAAAACATTTATTTTATTTTTAATGGTTAGTGGGGTAAAAAATTCAAAGGAGCAGGATAATACATTTTTCTCGGAAGGGAAGGGAATACAGCACTAAACTGGCACAATTTATTACGTAAAGTACAATATAAAGCAAATGGAACTCACAAGCGGGTGAGGGGGAGAAAGAGGATTGTAATGAACTGGGAGCTGTGTGGTAGTCCTTGGTAGAGAAGAAAGCTGGCTGTTGTGTGGAACAAGATGAGCCTGGAGTCCATGCAGGGAGACCAGTGTCAGGGATATACAATGTAATACTGACATGTAATTACACACATAGTTTGGACTTGATGGACTTGTGTCTTTTTTTACCTCACCTACTATGTAACTGTGCAGGCTGCCCTGTGTGGCCATGATGGTATTCCAGAAATCGGATGTTTGCCCAATGATGATGTGTCCAGCTCGAGTAGTGAGAGGAGCTGTCAGGCTGATAAGGTTAAGAACTTCGAGCTCAAGGTTATCTGCTGCTGTTTCTAATTAAAAAGTGTGAATGTGCATGCATGCTGGAAGCAGACACTGACACGTGTGTTCAGTATGATCACTTCCTTATCACTGTTTATTTGCTGAGCGGGGCTAATGTTTTATAAACAAAGATACGTCATTGCTATGTCAGTCTAATGCCTTGTACACATGGTCGGACATTCCGACCACAAAATCCGTCTAATTTTTTCAGACGGATTTTGTCCTAAACTGGTGTTGCATACGCACAGTCGGACAAAGTTGTCGGAAAATCCGATCGTTCAGAACATGATGACATTCGTTCGTTATGACGGGACTACGTTGAGGCTAGTAGCCAATAGCTTTGGTCTCGTAATTTGATCTGAGCATGCGTGGCACTTTGTCCGATCGGAATTCTCTACAAACAATCGGAAAAAGTCAAATCTGATTTTTTTTGGCGGAAAATTTGAGATCCTGTCCTCAATTTTTTTCTGTCTAATTTTCCGACGGGAAAAGTCTGACAGAGCCCACACACGAACGTATTTTCCGACAATATAATCCGTTTTCCGTCTGAATTTACGACCGTGTGTACAGGGCATTATAGGTACATCTCATTGGTTGAAAATACAAGACAAGACTTGATGCTTGAAGCTTGATTGAAGTTGGTTCTGTCTTCTTTTCCACATTCTTCTAATGTGTGGGAAGCAGCGGGTAGCAGTCATTTTAGTAACTAATCTGTATACTATATAATGAGTAAGGAGTTGCATAGAAACATGTATACACATAAGCAAATTGACATTTTCTGATTATCAGTATGTACATTACATTCCTCTACAAGTCCAACCACTGTGTGAGCCAATCGGGATGCATTTCGAAATCTATGCCTCCTTCATCAGCCTGGGTAGGCATAGCTTTCAAAACGATTGGCTCACACAACAGTTGGACTGACAGCTCCTCTTACTAATCCAGCTGGACACATCCTCTTTGGGCGGACATCCAATTTCTGGATATACCATCACAGCCACACAGGGCAGCCTGATGCTGGTCTCCCTGCACGGACTTCAGGCTCATCTTGATCCCCACCACAGCTGCCTTTCTTCCCCACCAAGGACTACCACACTACCACACAACTCCCAGTTCATTACAATCCACTGCGGAATGTCATCCTCTCTCTCCCCCTCACCCGCTTGTGAGTTCCATTTGTTTTATATTATATTTTACTTAATAAATTGTGCAACACTATGCCGGTTTGGAGCTTTCTTACCTACCCTTCCTATTTTACAGATTGTGGATTTCCAGCCCACATATGAAAGCAGCCTTGACAAGAAACCACAGTGTCAGCCATTTTCTACCAATTGACATTTTTATTTCTATACCTCCGGGAATAAGTATCGTTCAATACTTCTTTTTTAACCTGGTATATGACATTTTATCACTATAGGATGGTCACAGTATCATCACTGTAGTGTTTTTTTTTTTGGTCATATCCCTAATACATTTTTCTCAACTGAGCAAAATTCTAACTGTGAATGTGGTTTTTGTTCAGGAAAAAAGTTACAAAGAGCCATACATATTGTAATGAAATCTGTTTAATATGTCTGGGATGCCATTGTAATAGCAGGTCTAAATGAAATTTTAAAGGCTTTCAAATAAAATTAATAAGCTCAATGATGACAAGAAAGAAGGTTCTTGCTAGAATTTTCTTACAAACATTTGTATGAAATTCTATTAATGTATGTGCCAGCTTAAATCTGCCCAAAGTCAGGGAAATGTCACCTTTAACAGTTGTCAACAAAAAGCAGGCATTCCCATTTGGAGATTTCCCCTGCACTCCTCTCCCTGTAATTGTTGCTTGTCTAGACCAGACTTTTTCAACCAAGGTGCCCAAACACCCTTGGGTGCCTTCAGGTTTCTTCAGGGGTGCCTTCGCAAAATGCCCACAAATTGCCCAAAAATTGTACACAAGCCAGCAAATGGACAAAGCCTGTCTTTTAGTTGCACAAAGCCACATATTTTCATTGTGCACATTACAACCTTACAGCTGCCAGTGTCCTAACAATCAATGACATAATTGGTTGATGAGGAGGATCTCAGGTACCTGCATAGCTTCCTATATTGCCCCTCCCCTGCTCCTTTTCATCAACAATGGGGTCACATTAGCTGATTGAGGGAGTAAACTGAGGTAGAAGAGAAATGCTGAAATACTAGTCAATACCAGTGTGCAAAGGTGTATTTGCTTTGGAAGAAGTTGTCTATTCTAATGTCGAGTGTCCTATGTGTGTGGATGTTGCTGTGTTATGTAAAATGATTTGTTTTGCTTTTTAAATTTTAGGGTGCCTCCAGATTGTATGCAATTTTAAATGGTGCCTTGACTGAAAAAAGGTCGAGAAAAAGCTTTACTTTTAATAAACCAATAAGTAATATCCTGTGAAACTTCATAGTTTTTGTATAACAAACTGGGAAAAGAACACATGGGTATATGTATTATCAGCAGGCAAATCGGAGACATTCTCTTGCTTGTATTATACCGAATTTGCCCCCATTCTTTCTGCACACTGAGGAAATTATTGACATCCATGATGGAAGCAGAGGACCAGTGCTGGTGAATGTAAATGAGGAATGAGCTGGGGGGGGGGGGACTGTGCAGAAGAGGATCCATTTTGGTTTAGTAGCATTTGTTATATTATTAATAGTGTGAATTTAATTTGGACTTGGATTGCCTATTAATGAATATGTCACAGATATCTGCAAATTCAATCCGATCTGGCAAATGTGCTTTATAAATTCAGTGGATAACCTGACAGTTGAATGTTTGGTGTATGAGTGTTGAATAATCTTTAAATTAATAATCTGCTGGTTTTTACATTTGCCATATGGTTAAAAGTTAGAACTATTTACAATAACCCATGTCATAAATGACTGTTAATGGCTGACTTTACCAATGACAATAAAAGGTATTAATTTGAAATATTTTGCAGTTGTCACTAGCTCCTGCTTCTGCCCCATTTACTCTACCATCTACTGCCCCGGGAGACATTCGTTCTACAAAAATATTTGATTATGAGACTGACCCACACAGGTAAACATGCAGAATTCATTTGTTTACAAAAATAGAGGTTCAACCTGTATTCACACCTGAGCAGAGCATATTCCAAGTGATTTTGAAACTTTTTTTTAGGTTAGATTCATACTGTTGTGATCAGATTTTCATCCAATTTTCAGTTTAAATTATGTAGTGCAAATTGGATGTGATTTTCACATTCTGTGGGGCCAAAATCTTGCTAAAATCACACCAAAGTAGTACAGGAACCTTTTCCAAAATCATGCTGTGCTGAGTTGCATTGATGTGAATGGACACCATTCAAAACAATGTGATTTCCTTTGTCATGCAATTCTGTGCAACTCAATTTGCATCTGAACTCGTACTAGTGTAAACAGAGCCTTAATGTTTTATGCATATTTTACAAGCATCTTACAAGCTTTGTGCAAGTATTTTCCATTTGTCTAAAGGTTTAGGCGGTTATTTTCTGAACTGGGCTTTGAAAATTAATTTTTCAGGTGAAATTCATGTGTACCGCGTTTACAGGCATGTGCACTGAAGTCTATGGTGGGAAAATGCCTGAATATGGTAAAAAAGAAAATGTACTTTTTTTAGCCAAGGGCAGTGACGACAAACCTTGGCACCCCAGATGTTTTGGAGCTACATTTCCCGTAATGCTCAAATACAATGCAGAGTGCATGAGCATCATGGGAAATGTAGTTCCAAAACATCTGGGGTGCTAAGGTTCGCCATCACTGGCCTAGGGCATAGAGCAGGAGGTGGCTGTACACATGTGAACAGGGACAATTTGAAAGAATGGGATTCTGCATGTTAAGTGTAGTCAGGTGTAGGGAAACAAGCGGAAAAATGCTCAAGTGTGAATGGGGCTCATAGAAAACTTTACCATGAACACAAATAAACACCATCTTTCTTTTAACCAGTTACACTTTGACTGTGACAGTGACGGACTCAGGAGGATTGTCTGCAAATGGGAGTCTGATAGTCTATATAACGAATGTCAACGATGAAACACCATATTTCACTACGTATGTACCTTGGAAAAGAATGACACAGAGCAAATTTTTATAACAGAAAATTGTATTGTGGCAAAGATATAATAATAGATATCAACAGTAGTATCTGTTGGGACAATCTTTGTGAGAAAGCCAGGCATTTGTCAGAAATGGTTGCCTAAATATTTCTCTTAGTACTTAGTAAAAAAAACACTAAGCATGCTACATATACAGACTGCCCCTGGCATCTGTAAAAAGGGTCTAAGACACTTTTTAGAATTCCAGAGCCCTTCCACATGACAAATGTTGGTGTGGGCAACAGAATCTGGAGCACACACTGAGTGTGGAGGCGCACTGGGAGCGGAGTTTCCATACGCACACTCCTACCTCAGTACAGCAGCTTTCCTTCAACGCAGTTCTGTTACTGGGTGGGGCCTGATGGGGATTTACAGACACTAATTTCCTATCAGGTCCACTCTCTTTGTTATTGACAGCTGACAGTGGACAGATCTTTAGCCAATAGACAGCCTGCTATTGGTTAATTAATCCACTTACTGTCTGCTGTCAAATACAAGTTGTGTGTGGACCTGTTAGGGAACTAAAGTCTTAGCTTGCTCATTAGGCCCTGCCTACTGCAGCATCATTGGTTATTAGAAGGTTGACGGCTGTGAGGCCAACAGTGCCCTTAACAACCAGTGACAGGGAGGGAGTAGCAACTGCGAATATGCCACTCTGCTACACTGCAGATAGGGATAGGCACTCTGCTTGTCTCTCTATACCAGTTAAGGAGGAACTCCAGTCAAAATGTATAAATAAAAAAGGAAACCTGTAGCAGTTATATATATTGTTAACTAGAATTATTTTAAACTATTCTGTGTTTACACTTGAAATTTTTTTTTTGTGTAATGCTTAGATATAGTGTGAAGGCAGCCATTTGTAGTAAGGGCAGGTAAAGTCAGTGGCCGGTCTCTTCCTGGAACAGCTAGATACATGCTGCAATACATAGTAAACTGCTACTATCCCACTCCCAACACCAGTCGCTGCTACACACAGTGAGCTGCTCCTCCGCCACACTACACAGCAGCCGCTATGCACAGTGAGCTGCCCCTCCACCCCCTGCACAAGCTACATATAGTGCCAAAAAACAGTCCTTATTCGTTCATTAAATTCCCCCCCGTTTTAACGTGGTGTTCTTTACTAATTTGATAGTATGGTAACAGTTTTATATATGGGAAAGGGAATTTAATTGCTGTTTTTATTTATTTCAGAACAACCACATCATTTTCCATTCCTGAAGAACAGAGTCCAGGAACTATCCTTACCACGATTACAGCAGTAGACCCAGATGCTGCTGGGTTTGTTAATACACTGTACTACAGCATCACCACACCAAATCAGTATTTCTCCATCAATGAACGTAAGATTCCAATTGCATGCTTTCTCTATAGTCTACTAACATCTATTTAATCAAGGCAAAAATATTATTTGAAATCAAGAATTCACAACTATAGCTAATACATCATACATAGCATTATATGGAATCGGCCAACCACCATGGCTATGATATTGCACATGTCTTTTTTATTTCTTTTTGAAGACTGCCACCTTATCGTGCAAGAACTATTTGTCCAAAGTAGCTAAGAAAGGTAAACTGGTAACAGCTTATTGTCAAAGTAGGGAAACTCATGCCAGACAAATCAAAGGGCAGGGGTTATAGAAAACAGAACAAAAGCAGAAGTGAGGGCTCTATACACACAGTGAAATTTAAACCAAGTTCTTATATAAAGTTATGAAAGCTAATGAATTAACTGTACATTCAGTATTTACTGGTGAGGTTTGATGACAATCAGTTATGTAATCTAGGAAGATGCACTATTTCAAGCAAAAGGAACAGATTATTAAACAGGACAGAATCAGGAACAAGTAGAACCTGAAACTGGCTCTGTGGCTCGTAATAGATGTTGTTAAACTCTGATAGTTTGGACATAGAGTATAAATTGGATAACTAGACAGTCTGTCCACACAAGTGTGTGAGGTACATTGTGAGGGAACCTGAACAAGGAGGTTAAAGTAAAAAATAATATTGAAGAACCGGGAAGCAACCAGAGTATATACTGCAATCAAGTAGGGATGTTGTTTACATATTTGTTGAATTGTCAAGGTTTTTTGCCAACCATTCTTAAAGAGGTTCTAAAGGCTGAAGGCTTTTACATTCATGCATGCTGAATAAAGGTAAAAACTTTAAGTGTGCAGCTCTTCCCTCTGCCCCCCCCCCCCCCCCCCACCTGAGAACTCAACTGATCCAGTCATGTGCACGAGAGGCATTGGCTTCCGCTGCTGTCAATCACAGCCAGTGAAGAGGGAGCAAGGTTGGGGCCAAGCCACGCTTTGTGTGTCTCATACATACAGAGGCGGTTCAGCAGCAAGCACACACGAGTGCCCCCAGAGCAGCTTGAACTGGGGGCACTCAACAGGGGGGAGGTACCAGGAGCGCTGGCATGGGACTAGAGAAGAAGAGGAGGATCGGGGCTGCTCTGTGCAAAACAATCGTATACAGCTGGTAAGTATAACATGTTTGTTTGTTTTTTATATGAAAAGATTTGAACCTTTAGTGTCCCTTTAATTTAAACCCAAAAAATGTCAATTGAGTCCACTGTCTTGTGAATGGCTTCAGTTTTCTTCTTTTCTATTTTAGTGACTGGTGCAATCCAGATTGCAAAGACAATAGACCGTGATGCTGATCCGTTCAGGCTTAATCCACTTATAATATTGGAAATCAAAGTTATTGATCGTCCAGGTACAGGCCAGGCAAACTATACAAATATAAACATCACTATTCAGGATATAAATGACAACCCACCAGTTTGTAAGAAGTATGCATCCAGGTAAGACATCAATTAATGTATCATACTGCCTTTTGAATTAAGAAGCACACGTGTGACTGTATACAAATATATCTGTAATCATGTATCAGCTAAACTTTGCTCTCTTATTGTTATAGTTTTTTTTTATTACCAGACCTATTTAATAATATTATGGCTTTTGAAAATAGTTATGTAATAAGAAAAAAGTGGATATTAATGATTTCCCAAGGAGGATGGTGCGATGATATTGAGCCATAAGACCACTAAAAAATACGTGACGAATAGGATGTTGTTCCCTACATACTCCTCCATTGAGAGGGATGGAAGGGGCCCTCTAATCAGTATAATTAACTTTATTGATGTTAATCTGCAGATAAGCCATGCTAGCACCTTCACCTTGGTACTGCAGTGGGTGGATCGCTCATTGCTTACCTCACCTCTTTGCTAGTGAATAGGATGTTGTCCTGAGAATTTGCAGTCCTGTTACATTCTATCTAATTTAAATAATAAAAACAAAAAAGTCTTGTGTGTAAGGTTACTTTCACACTGGGGCGGGCACCGGCGGTAAAGCGGTGCTATTTTTAGCTGTGCTTTACCATTGTTTTAGCGGCGCTATTCGGCTGCCAACAAGGCAGTTTTAACCCCCGCTAGCAGCCGAAAAAGGGTTAAAACCACCCGCAAAGCTTGCTGGTATGTTTGTTTTCAATGGGAAGGGGTGCTTTAGGAGCGTTGAATACACCGCTCCTATAGCGCTGCAAAGATGCAGCTTGCAGGACTTTTTTGAAAGTCATGCAAGCACACCACTCCTGTGTGAAAGCCCACAATGGAATGAATTGAGCGGCTCTTTCAGGGCGCTTTGCAGGTGCTATTTTTAGCACTATAGGGTCTGCAAAGAGCCTCAGTGTGAAAGTAGCCTAAGAACTCATTCAACTCAGCAGGCTTCTTGAATCCCATTACAGAAAGTTGAGTACATATTTCTCAGAGGTTTTGTAAACGTCAAAGGTCCTCTGTGTCTCATAAAATTGGCCTTAAAGCAGAACTAAAGGTAACATTTTTTGTCAGGTTTTTTTTGCCATCTGTGTCCCATTGAAGAGATTTCTCTTCACTTCCTGTTCCATGGCCTCTAACCCTTGGGTTTTACTAGGGTCACCAAAACTAGTGTCCCCCTTGGAAGATTTCCCCTCCATTACTCTTCTGGGGACAACCAAATTGTGGGGTTCTCCTTTACTTTCATTCTTGATGATAATGGGTGGGGGCACATACACCAAAAAAACTTACAGACGTTACCTTCTTCACTCGATCCAAAACTGAAAAAAATATGTTTTTCCCTTAGTAATGTTACTGCTACAAATGCTAAAGTATAACTAAGGCAGAACATACATTAGTCAGTTTTTCCCACAGATTCACCCATCAACACATTAGAGATACATGAGGGAATCCTCCCTGTTATGTCATAGTATTCTGACAGTGGGAAGACTTCCCCATCGTCAGAATACACTAATCGGTGTACTGATCAAGCGGAGAAAATCAGTACATCGACTTCTGTACAACCACAGTGCCCATACATTGATCAAAATTTGGCCAGTCCCTGATGAACTGGCTTAACTTCAATCCATGTATGGCCAGATTAAGCCAGAGCATATACAGCTTGTAAGGGCTAAATTTTTAAATAGGTAGTTGAAAAAGGTTCACAGGATATCTGGTAACTGAACACTGAAAACTTTTAATGACTGATTAACTGTTGTAATGTCATTACGCCCAACATAGGTTAGCCACTTGAGTATTGGACACTTTCACCCCCTTCCTACCCAGGCCAATTTTCAGCTTTCACCACTCTCAAACTTTGAATGACAATTGCACGGTCATGCAACACTGTACCCATATGACATTTCTTTGGTGGTATTTTTTTAAACAATACAATTATTTTTATTGAGGAAAATAAGTTACTTTTACTACAAATGAGCAGACTTAAACCATTTGACATTGTAAGTATAATACAAAATGGGGTACAATAGCCACAATTGATGATATGTCCAACATAAAACAAGAAAAGCATACAATAATTACAGTATACAAAGTGAGCAGTGATGTGTCACACACAATATCAGGTTAAGACCCTGGACAAGAAAGACCAGCAAAAAGGGAGAGAGTTGAGGTGAAGAAGATAAAGCCAAGATAGCAGGAAAAAAGAAAATAGGGGGTGGGGGGGGGGGGGGAGAGAAAAGGCAAGGAGGAGAGGGTGGGTAAGGGAAAGAAACCTTGACAGTCTACCCATGGATAAATTGGTGTAAGTATTAGGGGGCATGAACCACACACCACAATTCAGAGGCGTAACTAGAATCTTCAGGGCCCCGGTGCAGGAAACCATAAAGGGCCCCCAGCAGGGGCATTGCTTGGTCTACAAAAGATCTTGGGCTAGAGCCCATAGCAGTGAAGTAAAGAAATCCATACACTTGGGCGGGCATACCATACAAATGTATATAATATACATGTGTGTGTATGTATGTATTTACAATATATATATATATATATATATATATATATATATATATATATATATACAGTATCTCACAAAAGTGAGTACACCCCTCAAATTTTTGTAAATATTTTATTATATCTTTTCATGCGACAACAAGTGGAAATGTACAAATTGGGGCCAATTAGCCATTTTCCCTCCCCGGTGTCATGTGGATTATTAGTGTTACAAGGTCTCAGGTGTTAATGGGGAGCCAAGACCATACAGAAGTTTAACAGGACAGGTTCCACTCAGAACAGGCCTTGCCATGGTCGACCAAAGAAGTTGAGTGCACATGTTCAGCCTCATATCCAGAGGTTGTCTTTGAGAAATAGACATATGAGTGCTGCCAGCATTGCTGCAGAGGCTGGTGGGGTGAATGGTCAGCCTGTCAGTGCTCAGACCATATGCCGCACACTGCATCAAATTAGTCTGCCTGGTTGTCATCCCAGAAGAAAGCCTCTTCTAAAGATGATGCACAAGAAAGCCCTCAAACTGTTTGCTGAAGAAAAGCAGATTAAGGACATGGACTACTGGAACCATGGCCTGTGGTCTGATGAAACCAAGATAAGCTTATTTGGTTCAGATGGTGTCAAGCATGTGTGGCAGAAACCAGGTGAGGAGTACAAAGACAAGTGTATCTTGCCTACAGTCAAGCATGGTTGTTGAAGTGTCATGGTCTGGGGCTGCATGAGTTCTGCCGGCACTGGGGAGCTAAAGTTCATTGAGGGAACCATGAATGCCAACATGTATGTGACATACTGAAGCACAGCTCTCCTTATGATAATGACCCCAAATACACCTCCAAGATGACCACTGCCTTGCTAAAGAAGCTGAGGGTAAAGGTGATGGACTGGCCAAGCATGTCTCCAGACCTAAACCATATTGAGCATCTGTGGGGCATGTTCAAACGGAAGGTGGAGGAGCGCAAAGTCTCTAACATCCACCAGCTCTGTCGTGTCATCATGGAGGAGTGGAAGAGGATTCCAGTGTTAACCTGTGAAGCTCTGGTGAACTCCATGCCGAAAAGGGTTAAAGAGGAAGTAAATCCTGCAGTATCTATGTTGCTCTTCATATATTTCTTTTTAATCACTCTTTATCAAACATTACATAGTCCAATAACACACAATAGCCGATTACTTTTTTATCTAACTTTAAAAAATTTTGTCTATCTACACAAGGCAGCACCATCTTCAGTATAGTTTTCTCAGTCCAAGCAGAATATAATTTCCGCCCTTTCATGTTTCCCTTCAATACAATCTCGCGCATGTGCGATCTGACATTACTGTGATAACCGAGCACCACCACTCATAGCTGACCTGCTGCATTGTTTTTGTACTTTATTAATGGGTAAATACCGTTCTGGGTATATGCGTGCCTGTTTGTTTTGCTACAAATCGTGAAAGAATTAAATAAAATACTTGTGAACAGTGACTGTTTCTGCTAAAATAAATAGTGTCAGAGATTTGCATGTAAAGATTTAACTGCTGAAGTAACCCAACCCCAGTGTCAACTGTTCTTAGTCAGCTGTAGACATGTGCGGTTCTTTTAGTTCCGAAATTCGGACACATTTTCAATTATTTCGAATTACAATAGTACCGAATTTAAACTAATCCGAAATAACAAAAAAAAAATTTGGGCGAATATGAATTTAAATCGCTTTTGAATACTTTTCGAATTTGAATCGTTTTAAAATTTGAAAGTTTTAATATGCAAATAGTTTTAAAATTCTAATAGTTTTTGAATTCGATTTGTTTTTGAATTTGAATTGTCTTCGAATTTGAATTGTCTTCGAATTTGAGTAGTTTTCATATTTGATTTGTTTTCAAATTCAATTATTTTTTAAATTCAATTCGTTTTCAAATTCAAATCGTTTTCAAATTTCCAAAGTGAATAAAATCGAATAGAAAATTAAGGAATAGAAAAAAAATAATAGAATAGAAAAGAATATAACAGAAAATAAAAGAATAGACTATAATAGAATAAAACAGAACAAAATAGAATAGAAAATAAAAGAAGAAGCATATAATGGATACAAATAGAATAGAATAACATTGAAAGAATATAATCATCTTCTGGAATTCGATTTTCAGAGAGTAAATTTGAATTTGAATACATAAGAAAAGAATAGAATAGACTATAATAGAATAGAAAAGAAAAGAATTAAAAAAAGAATAGAATACAAAGAATATAACCATATCCCAAAAATAGAATAGAAAAGAATAGATTTGATTACAATAGAAAAAAAACAGAATAGTATCGAAAAAACAACAGAATAGAATAGAAAGAATATAAACATCTTCCAAAAATGATAATAGAATAAAAGAAAAGAAAATAATATAATAGAATAAACAAATAGAAAAAGAATACAATTAAAATAACAATAGAGTAGAATGGAAAGAATATAGCTATTTTCCAAAATTGAAATAGCATCAATTCAAATTTCAATAGAATAGATTAGAATAGGAATCTTGTTGGTTTTTTCTATACTATTGTGTTATTTTCTATTCTATTCTACTCTATTCTTTTCTATTCTATCTAAATTTAAATTGATTCTATTTGAATGTTGGAAAATGGTTATATTATTTCTATTCTATTGTTTTTTTAAAAATTATATTATTTTCTATTCTATTTGAATTTCAGAAGATGGTTATAATTATATATTTTTTATTCTATTATATTCTATTCCATTCTATTCTCTTCCTTTATTTTCTATCCTATTTTGTTCTGTTTTATTCAATTGTATTCTATTATTTTATTTTCTGTTATATTCTTTTCTATTATATTCAATTTTTTCTATTCTATTCCTTTATTTTCTCTTCTATTGTATTCTCTTTGGAAATTGGAAAACTATTCAAATACTTTTCGAATTCAAAAACAATTCTTTTTTTTTCACAAGAAGGAATTCAAAAACAATTCTAAATTGATTTGAAACCTTTCAAATCGATTTGAAGACAAATAAACAAAACAAATTCCGAAAACGAATTAAACGGCTTAAATGCATTTAACAAAACAAATTTATGCAAATAACGAATTGAAACTAAACAAAACTAATTTTCTTTTTCTACACATGTCTAGTCAGCTGGCACTTAGATTATTGTCATGCAAGCTAAAGAATCTCTGTGCTAAGTGAGACTGATAGGGCTCTTTCACACTTGCGTTAAATTTTAAAGCAGCCTAAAAGTACATTAACGCACCTATAGCAATAATGAGCATGAGGATGTGTTGTACAAGTATTCCTGTTGCGTCAGGCAACACATCTCAAATGCCCTCTGTACAAGGCTAAAATGGGAAATAATCACTTTAGACACTTTCCAACTGCACTGTAAACGCAATGTAAATTCCATAGGCACATTAACAAAGTGTTTAAGGTGCGGTTGTGGTGCATTTCAATAGAAGTGAATGGAATTGCAGAGTATGAACTCTGCAGGCAGTGTTATTTTTGACTCGGCTCAACGTAAAGCAACCCTAAGGCTGGATTCACACCTCTGCATTTTTAGTGCTTTTTGCATTTTGCAGATTTGCACAGCAGTCCATTTAACATGGTTTCCTATGGAACACAGTCTGTAGTGCAAATCTGCAAAATGCAAAAAGCACTAAAAATGCAGAGGTGTGAATCAGGCCTCAATCTGTACCGCGGCTGCCCCGGTCCTGTGTGAACCGGCTCCATTGAAAGCCAGGCACACTCGCATCTCATGCAAATTGAATACAGGGAAACTCACATCCAATTTGTTTATACGCTTGTACGTATAAAAATGCATAGGTGTGAATCCAGCCTAACACTGCAGTGTGAACACCTCCATCAGCTCCCCATTGTAACAATTTGGAGTGGCCGTGTGAAAGAGCCCATAGTGCCATTGTCAAATTGTTGATTGAATTTTGTCAGAAAAATAACAGAATGTAAAATAACTGGTATAGTTACAGTTTTATTAAGTTGCTCCAACAGATAGTACTGTATAGAATGGGAAATGTGTTACTGAGTATCTAAAATAACATACTTTACATGTCATACAACAAGTTTAGCAATTTTACTTCTAATTATACTAACTGATATTAGGTGGGTTCATTTAACAAGATGGTTCTGAGGTTATTGTGAATAATGGATTTGTTACGAACCTTTGAGGAGGCATTTTCTTATAAAAATAGCAGATTTTTTTCTGCCACTATAATTTGCCATGTTATTGAGTCTATAAGGCTGGATTCACGTATAAGCGAATTGGATGTGAGTTTCCCTGTATTCAATTTGCATTAGATGCGAGTGTGCCTGGCTTTCAATGGAGCTGGTTCACACAGGTCCGGGGCAGCCGCGGTACAGATTGAGGCTGGATTCACACCTATGCATTTTTAGTGCTTTTTGCATTTTGCAGATTTGCACTACAGAACGTGTTCCATAGGAAACCATGTTAAATGGACTGTAGTCCAAATCTGCAAAAAGCACTAAAACCGCATAGGTGTGAATCCAGCCTCAAAGAGGGTCCTGTGCGTGTTTGGGTTAAGGGGCAAATTCAGGCAAAAATTCGGACCTGATTCGCACCCGAACCAGTGAACAGACACACGCCGGATGCCAGGCATGAACCCGCGGCCACACATATGTGAACCCGGCCTAATTGACAAACATTGAAACCTACAATAGGAAAAGACAGATAGAGAATTACATTGTGTTTGGTTGCTGTGAGTCAAATCATGAATAATATATACATGTATTATACATGTATAATGTACTTTATGACTAAACTTTAATATTGGTTAAAAAAGCACATTTATGTTTTGTTTTTTTTAACAGCGTGGCAGTTCCAGAGACTACAGCAAATGGGTCCCTTATATATGATCTTAGTAGTAATGTGTGCACAGACATTGATGTGGATACACAAAACAATGTATTCAACTTTACTGGATTGTCAGGTCTTGGAAGCAATCAACTATTTCAACTCGACCCATCAGGATCTGGCAAAATAGTGGTATGATTTGTTTTAATGTTATGGGTTAGTGGTAAACTGGCACTGGTAATTGAACTTATGTTGTGGTAGATCCATTCCTGACTCATACACATTTTTGTGACTAAATAGGTAAAAGAGGAGAATTCTTATAGAAAATATTTAATTAGGGTGGAGTCAACTATATTTTTTCATGTTTGGCGATCCAGGATAGGTAGCGTGATTTACAGTGCAACTTTGCAATGAGATTTTTACTGCGATGTCATGTGACCAGTTCTCAACAAGTCACGTGAAAGTAGTAGTGCAATGATGCAAAAACCTTTTTTGGAGTCGCTGCGACTTGAGTCGCACCAGTTAGAACGCGGACCATTGAAATACATGGGTTTTGACTTGTCATGCGACTTCACATGTGTCAAGTCGCACAACAACTCGCAGTAGTGGAAACAGAGCCTTAAAGCAGCAGGAAAGTTGTATAAACACATGTTTTAAATATGTCAACAGGCCAGGCCTTAAAGAGGAAGTAAACCCTGATGAGTTTACTTCCTCTTTCATTCCCTGCAAAGGCAAAGCATAATGGACTACTATGCATCGCATAGTAGTCCATTATGTGTCACTTACCTGACACAGGAGCCAGCGAAGTCGCCGCTGTCCCCTGTAGTCCGCCGCATCCATCTTCTTGGTGGGGTCTCGCAGCTCCGCCGCTGTTATTCGGCGAAGCCGCGATGACGTCACTCCCACGCATGCGCACGGGAGCCGACACGCGCGGCAGCTCCGTCATTGAGAATGCCGCGCTCGGTGCGCATGCGCGCCGCTGTCTACGGCGCATGCGCCGTAGACAGCGGTGCCTCTTTTCGGGCAAATATCTCCTAAACCATATAGGTTTAGGAGATATCTCTTGGACCTACAGGTAAGCCTTAATCTAGGCTTACCTGTAGGTCAAAGTGGTTTGTAAGGGTTTACAACCACTTTAAATGCTGCCTGTAAAATAAAAGAGCCATGTCACCAAACAAGTCACCATTTCTAATGACACTAATAGGATGTTTCTAGTACAAATCACAGCATTATGCCCCTTATACACAAGCGGAATTTCCGCCAACAAAAGTTGGATGTGAGCTTTTGGTCGTAAATTCCGACCGTGTGTATGCTCCGTGTGTATGCTCCATCGGACTTTTGCTTGCGGAATTCCCACCAGCAAAAGATTGAGAGCAGGTTCTCTATTTTTCGGTCGGAAAAAGTTCAGATTGGAAATTCTGATAGTCTCTACCAATTTCGACGCATGCTCGGAAACAATTCGACGCATGCTCGGAAGCATTGAACTTAATTTTCTCGGCTCGTCGTAGTGTTGTATGTCACCGCGTTCTTGACGGTCGAAAGTTCAGAGAACTTTTGTGTGACCGTGTGTATGCAAGCCAAGTTTGAGCGGAATTCCGTCGGAAAAACCATCCAAGCTTTTCCGACGGAAATTCTGCTCATGTGTATGGGGCATTAAAGTTATTCATAAAGGAAATCAAAGCATTTTTTTTCCTTTTGATTGCAATGTTATAAAGAAATTTAAATTAAAAAAAAAATACAAAAACAAAACAAATAAAAGAACTGTACGGAAAAAAAAAAAAGCTAAAAAACTTTAGCTGAAAAAAAAATATCTAAGGGAGAAGGGGTATGAATTATTTTGGAAATATATTAGGGTAATTCATGATAATAAGGTTTTAAACCACTTGAAGACCATGCCTATTCTAACACTTCTCTCCTACATGTAAAAATCCATATTTTTTTGCTAGAAAATTACTTAGAACCCGCAAACATTGTATATTTTTATTTAGCAGAGGCCCTGTAAAATGGTGATCAATGCCATTGTCACACGGTATTTGCACAGCAGTTTTTCAAATGCAATAAAAAAAATACACTATTATTGAATTTTAATGCAAAAAATCTCATAATATATAACCCAATTTTTTGATAAAATATAAAAGATGATGTTACGCAGAGTAAATAGATACCTAACATGTCACACTTTAAAATTGCTCACGTTTGTGGAATGACGACAAACTACAATACTGTACTTAAAAATCTCCATTGGTGAGGCTTTAAAAATGTTTACAGGTTACTAGTTTAGAGTTACAAAGGAGGTCTTGCATTAGAATTATTGCTTTCACTTTAATGTTTGCGTCAATACCTCACATGTTTTGTGTGAACTCAGTTTACATATGCATGCGCAACCTATGTATGCGTTCACATCTGCACACGAGCACGGGAGGAACAGGGGTGCTTTGAAAAAAATGTTATTCATTTATTTTATTAATATTTTTTTATTTTTACACTGTCCCTTTAATTTTTTGTGATCACTTTTATTCCTATCACAACAATTGTAAATATCCCTTGTGATAGACATGACTGGAAATTAATAAGCATGACAGGTCCTCTTTATGGACACATCTGTCTATAAGAATCCAGATCTCCTCTCTACTCTTGAAAGCATGAGACCAAAAAAAATGCAAAAACATTGATCTCATGCTTTTAAAAAAAAAAATGGCAGTGCTTACTTCTGCCCTAAATGGAAGCTACAAAGTTTTTGTTGCTTCCAGTATCCTAGACCATAAAGGTGAACAGAGATGATCCAGTCTCCAAGCACCTCAATTGTAAGCCGACGCAACCGTCGGATTGGATCCCATATTCCTCGCTGGGACAGAGGAGCCCTGGAAGTCACTGGATGGCTCGAGGGAACCCTTCCACTGCCCATAAAAGCAATCCAGCGGCTAATTAGCCTCTAGGATTGATTTGACTTTGTAGAGCATTTCTGACTACAGAAAACAATACTGGGGTTATGGCTGAAAGCTGCAGTCATAACCCTGGTATAATCGTTTGAAGTCAATTAGGTACATGTACGTGATTTGGCAGCAAGTGGTTAATAGAAAGAAATTGTTTTAACCACTTTCAGACCGGACCATTTTGCTGGTCAATGACCAGAGGTCTTTTTACAATTTGGCACTGCGCTGCTTTAACTGGTAATTGCGCGGTCATGCAATGTTGTACCCAAACAAAATTTGCGTCCTTTTCTTCCCACAAATAGAGCTTTCTTTTGATGGTATTTGATTGCCTCTGCGATTTTTATTTTTTGCGATATAAACGTAAAAAGACCACAAATTTTGAAAAAAATTGATATTTTCTACTTTTTGTTATTAGAAAAATCCAATAAACTCAATTTTAGTCATACATTTAGGCCAAAATGTATTCAGCCACATGTCTTTGGTAAAAAAAAAGTCAATAACTGTATATTTATTGGTTTGCGCAAAAGTTGTCACATCTACAAACTAAGGTACGTTTTCTGGAATTTACGCAGCTTTTAGTTTACGACTGCCTATCTCATTTCTTGATTGAATAATGACAAATCACTAAATGATATATTGCTCACACATGCTATGGGCATATGTGAAATGACACCCCAAAATAAATTCTGCTGCTTCTCCTGAGTACGGGGATACCACATATGTGGGACTTTTTGGGAGCCTAGCCGCGTACGGGGCCCCGAAAACCAAGCACCGCCTTCAGGCTTTCTAAGGGCGTAAATTTTTGATTTCACTTCTCACTACCTATTACAGTTTTGAAGGCCATAAAATGCCAAGATGGCACAAAACCCCCACAAATGACCCCATTTTAGAAAGTAGACACCCCAAGCTATTTGCTGAGAGGCATGTTGAGTCCATGGAATATTTTATATTTTGCCACAAGTTGCGGGAAAATTACAAACTTTAATTTTTTTTAATTTTTTTTTCACAAAGTTGTCACTAAATGATATATTGCTCACACATGCCATGGGCATATGTGAAATGATACCCCAAAATAAATTCTGCTGCTTCTCCTGAGTACGGGGATACCACATGTGTGGGATTTTTTGGGAGCCTAGCCGCGTACGGGGCCCCGAAAGCCAAGAACCGCCTTCAGGTTTTCTAAGGGCGTAAATATTTGACTTCACTCCTCACTACCTATTACAGTTTTGAAGGCCATAAAATGCCAAGATGGCACAAAACCCCCACAAATGACCCCATTTTAGAAAGTAGACACCCCAAGCTATTTGCTGAGAGGCATGTTGAGTCCATGGAATAATTTATATTTTGCCACAAATTGCGGGAAAATTACAAACTTTTTTTTTTTTATTTATTTTTTTCACAAAGTTGTCACTAAATGATATATTGCTCACGCATGCCATGGGCATATGTGAAATGACACCCCAAAATAAATTCTGCTGCTTCTCCTGAGTACGGGGATACCACATATGTGGGACTTTTTGGGAGCCTAGCCGCGTACGGGGCCCCGAAAACCAAGCACCGCCTTCAGGCTTTCTAAGGGCGTTACAGTTTTGAAGGCCATAAAATGCCAAGATGGCACAAACCCCCCCAAATGACCCCATTTTGGAAAGTAGACACCCCTAAATTTAGGGGTACACTAGTGAGACTAGGTAATAAATGGCGGGTGCCATGAAACTATAAAAAAATAACTAACCAACCAGCGTCACCTGTAACAGTTATATGGTGATCACTGGTGAAAGGGTTAACTAGGGGGCAATCAGGGGGCTTTATGCGGTAGTATATGGGGGTCCCTGGCGCTATAAAAAGCTGCGGCGAACCTAAATACCTACCTGCCTAACTAGCGTCACCTGTGACACTAATACAGCGATCATAAAAACGATCGCTTATTAGGCTGGGTTCACACTGGGGCGATGCAGGAACGCCACGAATCCGCGGCGGGATCCCGCATCGCATGCCTCCCGGCGGCAGTTCACACTGCCCTATGCGAACTGCTGGGAGTGTCAGTGAAATGTTAATGACACCCCCAGATCAGTTCGCATATCGCAGTGCGATCTGCAAACTCGGATCGCATGGTGTGAACACCCATGCGATCCGATTCTGCTGCGGACCAAAAAAAGGGTCCCGTGCGAGTTTGCGGCGGGTGCGGCGGGTGCGACACGAATTCAGCCATACTATCTGTATGGCTGAACTCGAATCGCACAGAGATCGGATGTGATTTGCACTGCAGTGCGGTGCGAATCACATCCGTTCTCATAAACCGCTGCAATGTGAACCCAGCCTTAGTGACACTGGCGACGGGGGGTGATCACGGGGTTAAACCTTTATTGGGGGGGTTAGGGGGGTACCTTAGAACTAAAGGGGGCTAACCCTAACTGCCCTAACAGTTATTACAGTCACAAATGACACCCGCCGGGTGATCAGGGGGTTAAACCTTTATTAGGTAATAAATGGCGGGTGCCCTGAAACTATAAAAAAATAACTAACCAACCAGCGTCACCTGTAACAGTTATATGGTGATCACTGGTGAAAGGGTTAACTAGGGGGCAATCAGGGGGCTTTATGCGGTAGTATATGGGGGTCCCTGGCGCTATAAAAAGTTGCGGCGAACCTAAATACCTACCTGCCTAACTAGCGTCACCGGTGACACTAATACAGCGATCAGAAAAATGATCGCTTATTAGGCTGGGTTCACACTGGAGCGATGCGGGAACGCCACGAATCCGCGGCGGGTTCCCGCATCGCATGCCTCCCGGCGGCAGTTCACACTGCCCTATGCGAACTGCTGGGAGTGTCAGTGAAATGTTAATGACACCCCCAGATCAGTTCGCATATCGCAGTGCGATCTGCAAACTCGGATCGCATGGTGTGAACACCCATGCGATCCGATTCTGCTGCAGACCAAAAAAAGGGTCCCGTGCGAATTTGCGGCGGGTGCGGCGCGAATTCAGCCATACTATCTGTATGGCTGAACTCGAATCGCACAGAGATCGGATGTGATTTGCACTGCAGTGCGGTGTGAAGCACATTCGTTCTCATAAACCGCTGCAATGTGAACCCAGCCTTAGTGACACTGGCGACGGGGGGTGATCAAGGGGTTAAACCTTTATTGGGGGGGGTTAGGGGGGTACATTAGAACTAAAGGGGGCTAACCCTAACTGCCCTAACAGTTATTACAGTCACAAATGACACCAATGCAAAAAAAAAAAATGCAATTGGTGTCACTGTGACTGGGGGAGCAGGGTTAATTGGGGGGGTGATCGGGGGGTGAAGGGGGGGTGTGAGTGTGCCTGGCATGTTCTACTGTGTAGTGTCGTGTTGGTGCAACTCACCGATCCTCTCTCCTCGGTGCCGGAACGAAAAATACCGACACGGAGGAGAGATTACATCACTTCCTCTCCTGTGTTTACATTACAGGAGAGGAAGTGATGTCACGGAGCATTTCTATTCGTCGGGAGCGATCGCGAGGGGGTGGCCATGAATGAATCGATCGGGCCCCCCACCCGCAGGAAGGCAGGGACGTATATATACGCCCATATGCCTGCCCGTGCCATTCTGTCAACGTATATCGTCGTGCGGCGGTCGGCAAGTGGTTAAATAAAATCATTTTTTAGGGTAAGGTATATTTCTTTAGCTGACATCACATGCATTTCAAAGGTCAACCCTTTGATCTACATATCAATAAAACACAAATACAAAGTAACAATAATATGGTTACATCATATTCTTAAGTTAAGCTTCCTATTATACTACAGCAAGTCTCTGCTGTAATTATGACAGCTGGGATATAGCAGCAAGATTATGGAAGCCGCAGATGAGGAAAAAGGCGAATAAATTATTTGGGGTGTACATCGTACATCTTAAGTTCTCAACTGGTTAAGTACTTTTTGACTCTTATATTAACACAAAGTATTTATAGATGATGCTTGAAATCTTTGCAGGCTGCAACTACAAAGGAGCAACTATCTGAGCTCTTGCTCCACAGAGCAGGAACTGGTGATTTTGCCAAATAGGATTTTAAGGGTCTGCAAGGTACATCCAAGGTACTTAAGGTTTTGGGGTGTACCTTGTACTGCATGTGCCTTGGGCTATGGATGACTGCCAGAACTGTCCCAATGTGGACCTGTCACTGTGTAAAGTGGATCAATCAAGCCATACACAAGTAGCCAAGCTAAATACTTTAGCGATGCAAAAAGTCCATGGTGTCAATTAAACCACTATATGGAACAGAGATACTAGATCAGTGATGGCGAACCATGGCTCACCGGATGTTTTGGAACTACATTTCCCATGATGCTCTGGCACTCTGCAGTGTAGTTGAGCATCATGGGAAATGTAGTTCCAAATCATCTGGGGTGCCAAGGTTTGCTATCACTGTACTAGATGTATCAAACCCTACTTTCTGGTTTCAAAGCGTTTTTTTTCTTATTGTAATTAGTAAGTAACTGGGGAATCTGTGGTAGATAGACAGATAGCCTGAATAACCTTTGGACTTTCTGTGCTTAATGGGCTTTCAGACACTTTGACACGGACACTTCCATTCTTCTTAGGTCATATATTTTGTCACATTTGTGACAGATCTCACTGAGAAAACGCAGTGCACTGGGAAAGTTTCTGCTGCTTGTCAAGCACACATTACGCAAAAATACATTATCATTGGACTGTTGGTATTAGTAATATTATTCATGCTTCAAAGCATAAATAAATCGTATTTAAAGCTGGATTTTAGGAATATATTTTAATTACATAGTTGCATTGGAATAGCTTGGACCAATGTAAGTATGCATATTCCATAACTGTGAGATTTCTGTGGAAGCTGTAAATCACTGTAGTAATCATCTATACATAAAGTGATTGTAAGAGTTCATTTTTATTTTTTTTAAATAACAAGCTCGTTTTTCACAGCGTGGCCCCGATCCTTGTCTTCTGGGCTCCCTCGGTGGCTCTCGCGGCTCCTCCCCCCATCAGATAAACTCCTTGGAGAAGCACACTCCCGAGTCCAGCGTTCGGCGTCCATAGCCAGTGAATGTATGACTAGGCCTGCCCACCCAACACTGTGTCATTGGATTTGATTGACAGCAGTGGCAGCCAATGGCTACGCTGCTATCAATCTATCCAATCAAGAGCCGAGAACCCCGGGCAGAGAGACAGCGTGTCCCCGCTGGGTCAAGTTCCAGGGCTCAGGTAAGTAAAATGGGGGGGCCGGTCACTGCCAGGTGTTTTTTCAGCTTGATGCATAGGACGCATTAAGCTGAAAAAACACAAAGGTTTACAAACCCCTTAACCGCTTCAGCCCCAGAAGATTTTACCCCCTTCCTGACCAGAGCACTTTTTACGATTCGGCACTGTGTCCCTTTAACTGACAATTGCGCTGTCGTGCAACGTTGTATCCAAACAAAATTGACATCCTTTTTTCCCCACAAATAGAGCTTTCCTTTGGTGGTATTTGATTACTTCTGCGGTTTTTATTTTTTGCGCCATAAAGAAAAAAGTGCGACAATTTTGAAAAAAATTAAATATTTTTTACTTTTTGCTATAATAAATATCCCCCAATAATATATAAAAAAACACTTTTTTTCCTCAGTTTAGGCCGATATGCATTCTTCTACATATTTTTGTTAAAAAAAATATTGATAGGTTTGTGCAAAAGTTATAGCGTCAACAAAATAGGGGATACTTTTATGGCATTTTTATTATAATTTTTTTTTTTACTAGTAATGGCAGCGATCTGAGATTGTTATTGGGACTGCGACATTATGGCAGACACGTCGGACAATTTTGACACATTTTTGGTACCATTAGCATTTATACAGCAATCAGTGCTATAAAAATGCATTGATTACTGTAAAAATGTCACTGGTAGGGAAGGGCTTAACATTAGGGGGCAAACAAGGGGTTAATTGTGTTCCCTAGTATGTGTTCTAACTGAAGGGGGAGTGGACTGTGTAGGGGAAGAGATAGATCGCTGTTCATACTCCGTATGAACAGATGATCTGTCTCTTCTCCCCTCAGAGAACTGGAAACTATGTTTTTACACACAGAGATGCCGGTTCTTTGTGTGCTCCGAGTGATTGCGGGAGCCCGGTGATGATCGCGACCGCCGGGCACTTGAATCGGCTCCATGGGCGAGTGGGGGGTGCGCATGCCCCTAGTGGACAAATAAGGAAGCGACATAACATGACGGCGATTCGCGCAGTCGAGCCATGTTGCCGCAGTACAACTGTGGCGGCTGGTCGGCAATCAATTAAGTGATCGCCATTGTCTTCCAGGTTCCATGCTGAGCAGCTGCTCTACTGCACAGTAACCACAGGGAGTTGCCTGCTTGGCACATGTGCTATTCACAAAACACCTTGCATTCACAATCCAAGGCGTTCTCGGATTGGACTAGGCGGAGAGCTGTTACAATCTCCAATTTACCCAGTCAGAAAAAGTTTTGCATTCATTGAGAAAAACGCAAGGTGTTCTGTAAATGTCTGTTCTGAGTGAGTGACCCCCTCCGGTTACTATGCAGCAGATCAGCTGCTAGGCATGGGACTCAGAAGACCACAGCAATCAATGCAGTAATGGTAACTAATACAGTGATTTTCAGCTTCTACAGTGGCCCAACAGGTACCGAATATGCAAATTTATGTTAATCCAAGCTGGACCAGTGTAACGCTATAATAACATCTCTACCTGGAATTCAGTTTTAATCAGCTTCATATTGTCTGTCTAGGTCAGGGGTCTCCAAACTATGTCCCTCAGCTGTTCAGGAACTACAATTCCCATCATGCCTAGTCATGTCTGTTAATGTCAGAGGTTAACAATGCCTCATGGTACATAAAGTTCCGCAACATCTGGAGGGCCATAGTTTAGATATCCCTGATCTAGGTGAATGTTATACATGAATGTCAGCCTCTAAATTTTCACATTATGTGTTTATTTTCGCAGTTGATAGGTAACTTGGACTTTGAAAACCCAAGTAATATTGCTGTTGGCAATGAATATAGTCTAACGGCTTCAATACAGGACATCGCTTATCCATATTACAAACGTACGTAGCATTTTAGCACTATTTCTATTTAAGATTTGGATTACATTTGCACTGAAACATTGTAAATGATATACCTTTTTGTTTTTTCAGAAAATATTTATGTTTATGTGAAAACATTGCCAGTTGATGAATATCCCCCGGTATTTAATAGCTCTTCTTATGTGTTTAACATTTCGGAACTCTCACCACGTAAGTGATTTGATTAAACCAATTTTAGCACAGTACAATAATTTAATATACGTCAAGATAAGTAATTGTGGGAAAAAATGAAATAGGCATGTTAAAAGGAATGTATAGCATTTTTGTATATATTTTCTTTGTTTTGAACGAAAAAAAAACTATATATATTTTTTTTATAACCAAGAGAATCTTATTATGAATATGTTTTGGTTAGCTGAGAGGTAAATGCATGCTGGGTGCAGGGATTCTGTGTTTTCAAAGATTTACTCTCTGCTTTTAATCTTTGGCTCCTTTCCACATGCAGAAAGGTTATCTCCCTACGGAATGCTGAAAAAAGCTTCCAATGAGACATTTGTTCTGGTATGGATAAATACCTTGGGTCTCATCAGTAAAATAAAATAAGACATGTCTGCTTATGAGATTTTTCAGTAGAATGGAAGTGATACACTACACTACTCCATGCATCTAACCCACTTACCCACCTACAACACTCAGGCTGGATTCACACTGGTGCGATGCGGAAACCCTGCAAATCCAGTGCGGGTTCCCGCATCACACATGAATTGCACAGTGGTTCACACTGAGATCTGCGAACCGTTGGGGGTGTCAATGTAAAGTTAAGGACACCCCCAGATCGGTTCGCAGATTGCTGTGTGAACTGTGAAATGGTGCAGGGGATTGAATTGCATGGATTTGAACACCCAGGAAAATTATGGAAAGGTGAGTATACAATTTTTACGTTTTCCTGTCACATCATGGCAGCTTACATTTGGGAAATAACTCGCCAAGTGGGTGGGTTCAAGAAGAAATTACGTTTATTTAATAAGCAATTGAGGCATTGGCTGGAATGATTGACCTCCCGAAATCCACAGTTGACAACTGTGCAGAATCTACTTTGCAGTGGGTCATAAAGATGTTTTTGGAAGACCAAGTTGCGGCCGTGCATATTGCCTCCGCAGACACTGCAGTACGCTGCCGACTAAGTTGTCACTGTCCTAGTGGAGTGAGCTTTTAGGCCCTCAGGTATTTGAATCTGCTGTATAGAATAGTTTTTTTGGATGATCTTCACCAACCATGAGGGGATGGTCTGAGAGGAGGCTGCTTGTCCCCTTCTGAACCCGAGAGGCTAGAAGGTTATCTGTTTTCCTAAAGGTACTAGTTGCCCCGAGATATGCTGAGATGTTGTCTTTTACATCCAGTGGATGCGGATCACCTTAAACTGTAAGCAGGGGCAATTTATCAGGGAAATGGCTGGTGTTAGCGCTTCAATCATCCCGGCACCATGGTTGTTATGGTGTCAGGATGATTGAAGCGCATTATTTCTATTGTTACATTGTTTTATAAAATGAAGGGGTTCAACTCACCATAATGCAGAATCAGTGGGAGCCCTGAGTGTGTCACTTGCCACCGTTGCCTGCCACCAGATGCGGATTGTCACTTGCCACGCCACCTGCCACACGTTGACGATTGTCACTTGTCACGCAACCTGCCACACATTGTGGATTGTCATTTGCCCCGTCACCTGCCACATGTTGCGGATTAAATTGTGCTAAATACCACACTGTCCAAAGAAGGGGGGGAAGCTGCCAGCACTGCAAATGACAATTGCAAAAAGTAAAATGGGAAAGTGATGGTGCAGCGCTAGTGACAATTAAAAAATTAAATGGGTAGTCTAAAGTGCATAGATGACCTAATACACATCTAAAATATATCAAAATTAGAATAATTGTGAAGATATCAAACAGTATACATGTGCAATATTGAAATAATGATAACAGGTGATTAAACCCATGTATAACATGCATATAAAATGCAGTGAGATCAGGTGATTAAACCAATGTATACCATACATATAAATGCAGTGATGTCAGGTGATTAAACCAATATATACCATACACATAAAATACAGCGAACCACTTGTTATAAACTCAAAAGCAATAATAGAAAAAAATGAATGAACAAAGAAAGAGTCCACTGAGTGAGAAAAAAAAGTGTTTGATGAAAATGGAAATGTCCAAAACATATGTATCTTGACACTCCAAATGGTAATTATCAAGGCAACGCTAAACGTGCATAAAAAAAGAGGGGGGGGGGGGTGGAGCACCGCTACCAATAACACTGAGGCTTACCGAAAAAAGTGGATCCAGTAGGACATATGCCCTATGAATCAAACAGACTTGTTGGTGATTCTTCACCGAAGATAACAAGGCCCAGATGGATATAGGCATTGGTAGAATTGGGTAACAAAAATCTTTTAGCAAGGACCACCGGTCGACAAGAAAGGTGGCTCCAAGACATATAAAATGTCTCATGGATTCAAATGTCAAAAAGGAATAAAAAACGCACATAGCCTGAATCCGCATAACACAACATTTATTAGAAAATGAAAGATGTACACTCACTTTTAAAAGAGGTAAAAACAAGCACTTGTGAGGCACGCGTCAGGGCTGCCCCATTTCGCCCATGTTGTATGCATTGGCGGTGGAGCCCCTGGCAATTGCCATCAGAGCGCATCCGGGTATCCGTGGCCTCCGCGTGGGTCAGCTGTCGGAGGTTATCAGCCTCTATGCGGATGACATGTTGTTATATTTGGAGGATGCTGGCCCCTCCCTAGCGGCGGTTTTGGAGGTGGTTCGCCGTTTTGGTGCTTTTTCGGGTCTCCGCATCAATTGGTCCAAGTCCCAAATTCTCCCCATCGATATCACCGCCCCCACGAGGGCGCAGACCTTATTGCCTCTCGAGCGTACGGACCGCATCAAATACCTTGGTATACACTGCTCTCGCTCCCCCGCGGACTACATCGGCCTTAACCTTGAGCCCCTTTACCCCCTTTTGAAACGGAAGACCCAGGTGTGGTCCAGGCTCCCCCTCGGGGTCATGGGCCGCCTGGGTCTCGTTAAAAAAAACAAGCACTTGTTAATCGATAAAATGACGCAATGGGAGCAGCAGGCTGGCCCCGACACGTTTCATCCACAAAGATATCATCTGGGGTCCCTGTCCAGGGGTCTCTTATGTTTTCCGCCCAAGCCTTCATGAACTTCCTGAGCCTGGCTCCTATCACCACAGGATGAACGCATGCACCATCAAAAATACTTTTTCTGCTCTCCTGTGGAGGAGGATTGTGTTTTTTGGAATTTTAGGAAGGAGGCCTGGGGATTCCTCCAGTTTCTTTTAAATTCCTTTCCGGGTCTGTAAGATTTGGCCTCTCTATATCTTTCTGGGAGATTACACCACATTACACCAGAATTGTGGAGGTTTTTGCTGTTTGGGTCTCCTGTCAGAAGGAATGAGAATGACTTTGGATGAAGCTGTGTCAAGCTTTTTTCCAAAAAGATTTGCTCCGTCATATGGAATTTGAAGCGGCATCAGCTGTCCAGGGCTTTAGCCATATGGCTCTTCTGGCAGTCACTGAGACCAACATTGCCCTTGAGGAGGATCAAATTGTGTCCACGAAACCTTTGCAACGAAGTCCCCTGCGAGACTAAGTTTCTGAAGAGCTGTGATTACTTACTCCTGTTCTGCTCCCTCCAGAATTAGCTTCTCAGCGTTAGAAGACCAGCTGGAGATGGCTCTCCCTACAGCTGCCAAAGTAATGGCTCGCCTACAGGCTCCACCTGCTGCCGCATATGCTCTCTTTAAATCGAGATCGATTTTTCTATCTAACACATCACTGCATCCTCTAGAGGTTGTGTTACATGCCTGGCCAAGGCATGCGTCTACCACTGAAGCTGACGCTAACGGACTTACGTTAGGCTATTTTAGTGGCTAGAGATTTGTCAGTCTGTTGTTGAGACTGTTTTTTTTTCTCTGGCTTTTTCCACTCATCTTTGATCAATTTCTCCAATTCATCAATGAATGGGAACGATTCTGGATTCTTCTTCAGGTTTGGAAAATATTTTTTTGTTTTCCGTGGGGCTTCTTTAGGCCCTTCCCACCCAATTTCTTCCTTCACAGATTAAAAAAAATGGCTCTATCAGGGTAAAATCGAATCCTGTTGAAGCCTCCAATTCTTCACTGTCAGACGAGTTATCTGCTGTTTTTGATGTGCTGGGTCTAACCGCTTAGGAAGTCTGAGTGGGCTTATCTGCTTCAGGTGTTATTTGTTGGATCGATTCCCTTATTGATCCAACAAATCGTGCTAATGATGCCAGTTCTCTAATGATGTCAGTTACTTCTCTGGCGTCTGTCTCTTTTTCTCTAGTAGCTTCATCGAAGCGCGAGGACAGGTCATTTTTTCCAGAAGAGCGCAGACCCAGCAAGCGTTTGCGGTGGGACGGGAGCGATGGCCGGCCGAAGGTGTCCTGTGGGAAGGGGTGAGATGGTGTCCAGAGTGTGACCTTGAGCGACTTTGTCTGCAACCAGAGCGGCTTCTCTGAGTTGAGCTACTTCTTTGGCACCTTAAGCGGCTCCTTCGGTTATCTGAGCTTCTGTGTCTTGAGTCTGACGATCTCGTGGACCTGATAGGGCTGTCCAATAAGGCAGAATTAGTGTCAAGGCTCCAGGGGCGGACTGACAACTCATGGGGCCCCCGGGAAATGGGAGATTATGGGAGCCCCCAGGCAATCAGAGATTATGGAGCCACACAGTATACACAAACACACACACACTGTATACAATCACACAGTATACATAGACATGTTTCTATTGGCTGAGAAGGTACTGGAGAGGTGGGGCAGCTATAATCTCATGATTTTTAGACCAAAAGGATGTCAGTAAGGGACATTTCAGACACAGATGTAAAAAAAAACAGTTTACATACTATCCCTGGTTTTACTGAGGCTGGCAACCCTGATGGGGCCTCCTAGTGGCCCGGGGCCCTCGGGCAGTGCCCGAGTGGTCGAATGGTTAGTCCGCCCCTGCAAGGCTCTCTTTTTCTCAATCTTCACTACTTACCAATTCGCCCCTTACCTATTAAGCTGTGGATGGTCTGCTTGGGCATTGGTCTCCATGAGAAGTGAACAGAGGCTTCCACCTAGAGTATACATTAGGATTAGAAAGGTACATGGAGAAGCAGTTCACCAATAGGAGAGATTAAATGAATCTTACCTCAGTGGAGGAGCGTTGGTAGAAAGGATAGCAGACAGTGTTTGGCAAAGGAACAATTCGGTACTAGTCTCATGAGTCTAATAATGTCAGGGAAAGGAGGAAGTGTTTGGGGTTTTAAAATGTCTCCCCATCTCAGGGGAGTGACGTCACGATTGTGAATGTGCAATAGCATGCCAAGGAGCCCATCGCCATGATGGAAAAGGACAAAATGAGCTCCTGGCGGCGTCACTGCCACTCGCGCATGAGCAGAGGCGATAGGACGCTCAGGAGCCATGATAGAAATGATAGGATAGCTGTGTGGGACTACAGATCCCAGAAACTCTTCCGCAAGTGTTAGGAAGAAAGTGGAGACCACTGCACATCATTTAAGCCTATTTAAGGCTTGTGAAGTACCAGGCAGCATACCCCTGAGACCATCAGAGTGGGGTATCTTCCATCTAGCTCGTTTAGAGACTGTACAGGTAAGGACTTCCACTCAGGAGAGGCTTGAACCTGGCTGGGACAAGAGCGGTAAGGTGAGCAAAAAAGGAGAATGCTAAGGTGGGTCTTCACTTATAATCTATAGCTATTCAGTCCTATCAGGTTGTGAGGGGCAGACAACCCAAACGTATGCTGCCATGATGCAACAGGAAATATATTTATACCATAACCTATACAATCTTTGACGACCTAACCATATAAATTTTCAGTGTTTAGAATAAAAAAATAAAGTTAAAAAAAAAACTCAACAAAGCAGCTGTGAATATATTGTAAGGCCCATGGGCAATTCTGCCATAAGTGACACTTCATTAGCAACAAAATGGTTAAATGTATGGATTATAACCTTTTGGATTGGTCCCGTTACTTCCTTTACCAATGATGTGTCACTTCTCCTTTGTCAGCTATTAAGTTGCAGTAGCATTTCAAGCTGAGCAAGTCTGATTAGCCCCATGAGTATAATGTAATGTTTAATAACCTAGTAAACTAATTTGTTACCATTGCAGCTTCCACGATGGTTGGACAAGTCTATGCTACAATAGCAGACTACCCCTACATTGGTATCACATACACACTTGTAGCTGGTGGCAGCACACAGGGCAGTATAAGCATCTTCTGGTTGAATCCAACAACAGGTCAACTGCTACTTGCTAATTATGCAGACTATGAGACTACTGCAAAATATCAACTTACAATACAAGCTGTATCAAAGACTTCTGCATCTCCACCTGCACCAAAGACTTCTACAACCTCAGTAAGAAATTGTACACCGTAATGACATAAATTGGATTGGTAGATGTTTATCATGGAAATGAGTGCTTGTTTTAATTGTAGTTCCATTATTTTACTAAGGTTTCATAACAGTTGTTTAGTATCTTCAACTGTATCAAGACTGCTGTAACAGTATGCCTTGGGCTACACAGATGACATTTTAAAAGTGGTGTTAAACCTAAAAACCGTGCTATGCATTATTTTGCAGCTGTGCACTATTCTTAAATGAGGTGGCTGCTTTAGTTTTATTTTTTAAGGCTTTTTCCCCTTTTGTTTTCATCTCTTGTCCCTGCCAGAAGTCTGTTATTTATAAACTTCCTTTAACAGAACAAGCTGTCTAGCAAAAGTGTAAGTGTTAAAATTTCATTTTTTGGTGTTAAGTTTGGGGCTTCTTGAACAGGGAAGAATTAAGTGATATCTTCACTAAGCACATTCATTTTTGGGCAAATTCAAAATCTTAAAAAAGGCTTTCTTTTTTTAAATTTAGTTTAATGGTCAAAACAGGACAGTGGACATGCACTATATTGTCAAAAGTATTGAAAAAGTATTGCACACACATGAACTTTAATGGCATCCTAGTCTTAGTCCGTAGGGTTCCTTTCACTGGAACTAAGGGGCCAAGCCCAACCCCTGAAAAACAAACCCACACCATAATCCCCCCTCCACCAAACTTTATACTTGGCACAATGCAGTCAGGCAAGTACCGTTCTCCTGGCAGCCGCCAAACACAGACACATCCATCAGATTGCCAGACAGAGAAGCGTGATTCGTCACTCCAGGGAACATGTCTCCACTGCTCTACATTCCAATGGCATCGTGCTTTACACCACTGCACCCAACGGTTTGCATTGCACTTGGTGATGTAAGGCTTGGATGCAGCTGCCCAACCATGGAAACCCATTCCACAAAGCTCTCTACGCACTGTTGTGCTAATCTGAAGGCCACATGAAGTTTGAAGGTCTGTAGCTATTGGCTGCTTTGGACTTCTGTGTCTTCCCTGGGAAAACAAATGCCCGTATTTGCCAAGAGGTATGGCTGGTAACTAATAATGGTTAAAGAGTGTAGACCTGTGTTCATAGTTGTAGAATGATATATCTTGCTGCCTGTTATTTCATACCCTCAAATTATCTTATGTTAAAATAAATGTATAATGACTTCTCCAGACATAACTGTTTGCCTTTACTGTTTAGGTAACAGTGAACATATTAGAAGCTAATGATGAAAAACCCATATGTAAACCAAATTCCTACACATTGTCTGTACCAGTGACTCAAGCAACAGGAACAAATATTCAAAATTTTAAGCTGACTTGTGAAGATCGAGATTCTGGACCCACATCATTCCAGTATTTCATCAATTCAGGTACATATTTTGCCCATCAGTGTAAAATGGCCCCATATTGTGAGCATACCATATGGTTTTCTACAAGTTTGAATAGAATAGGTCACATCATTTTATTAGTTGCAGCCTTTGTCAGCAGTGCCATGGACAGAACATTCCAGGTTCTTCACTTAACCACTTCAGCCCCGGAAGGATATACCCCCTTCCTGATCAGAGCACTTTTTGCGATTTGGCACTGCGTTGTTTTAACTGACAATTGCGCGGTCGTGCGGCATTTCACCCAAACAAAATTTAAGGCCCTTTTTTCCCCACAAATAGAGCTTTCTTTTGGTGGTATTTGATCACCTCTGCGTTTTTTATCTTTTGCGCTATAGACAAAAAAAGAGTGACAATTTTGAAAAAAAAGCAATATTTTTTACTTTTTCTATAGCCTCAAATATATATATATAAAAAAAAAATTTTCCCTCAGCTTAGGACGATATGTATTCTTCTACATATTTCTAGTAAAAAAATAAATAAATAAAAATCGCAATAAGCTTATATTAATTGGATTGCACAAAAGTTATAGCGTCTACAAAATAGGGGATAGGTTTATGGCATTTTTATTATAATTTCTTTTTTTTATTAGTAATGGTGTAATTTATCGTGACTGCAACATCAGACACTTTTGACACTATTTTGGGACCATTGTCATTTATACAGCGATCAGTGCTATAAAATGCACTGATTACTGTATAAATGACACTGGCAGGGAAGGGGTTAAACACTAGGGGGCGACAAAGGGGTTGAGTGTATCCTAAGGAGTGATTCTAACTGTGGGAGGGATGGGCTACAACTCACATGACAGCGATCACTGCTCTCGATGACAGGGAGCAGTGATCACTGTCATGTTACTAGGCAGAATGGGGAAATGCCTTGTTTACAGGCATTTTTTGCCTTGTTTACAGGCATCTCCCCGTTCTTCCGCTCCGTGACATGATCGCCGACACCCGACAGACATCAAGTCTGCGGGACCCGCGGTCACGAAGCACGAGGCGGGCACACCGCCAACAATGTTGCTTCTTAAAGGGGTCGTACCTATACGCCCATGTTCCCAGCCGTTCCATTGTGCCAACGTATATCGTCACGTGCTGGTTAATGTACTACTGCCTGGAATTCGTGTTTATATATTCTTTTACTTTAACTGCTTCATTGCCTTTTCACATGGCTGCTTGTTTTTTCAGATGGGCTGTTTGCTACACATTATAATTGCTGTCTTTTTTTGTCTTCTTATGTTATTAAAAATCAATTCTATAGTTTATGTATTACATAAAAAGCAGTTTTAGTCTTTTTATGTTTTTAGATATATATATTCAAAATCAAAAATTAAAAGTCAGCAGCTACAAATACTGCAGCTGCTGACTTTTAATATATGGACACTTACCTGTCCGACATTCCATTGACATTGGCTGGGGTGCCACGATGTTGTGCCGATCTCCGGATTAGCTGTCGGGTGCAGCCGCTGCCATTCCTGGCAAGAAATGGGAACCGGCTGTGAAAGACTTCACTGCCGGTTCCCTACTGTAAATGCGCGAAATGCACTGCGCTTTCTAATTGGTCCGGCGGATGAAGGAGGAGGGGGCCGGTCTCCTGGAAGTGGGGAACGGTACCTGTCAAAAACAAGTACCTGTTCCCCCCTCCCCCCTGAAAGGTGCCAAATGTGGCACCATTGGGGGGAGGAGGCAGAAGTTCCACTTTTGAGTGCAACTCTGCTTTAACTTCAGGAAACACTCCTACTTCGTCCATTCAGATAATTTAATGGTGTGTGTTTATAGACTATCCCCTGCCCACTTTATACTCAATTCTTCAGCTATACTCTGCTGTTCCCCACTGTTTTGCAGCTGTCAATAAAATAGTAGTCGCCATCTCTGCCATTTGAAAGCATTAGCGTCTATGAGCACTGGGCATATTGCAGTGGTAATGACAAACAAAGCATTGGCAGGAAATTGCTGGAGAGGCAAGTATAAAGTGGTCTGGGATGGACATTATACAGACACTGTGTAATCTTTTAAAAAACATTGAGGCTGGGTTTACATTAGAGCACTGAGCAGCTCACAGGGGTCCAGTGCATCTCCATTCACCAGTTTAGGTACAATTTCAGACAGAATTTTTTGGCTGAATTCAGACCTGAAACGGACCAAAAGATGCACAGAACTCCTGCGCAATTCGCACCGGAGCCGTTCGGGAGATGTGTGAACCGGCTCCATAGAAACCCGCATCCAATTTTCAATAGGGTGAACCCAGCCTTAAAGCGCTCTTCGAGGCAATAATGCAAAACAGGGTCAGAATGGCAAAACACAAGCATATACTGCATAATAATACAAAACAGATTTTGAAACCTGCAGAAACATGGTTTCTCCACAACATCTCTGTGGCTCAATCAGGGTAACATGTGGCTGCAGAGTATAGTCTCTGTAAGACTATAACAACAGGGTGTCAAGCTCACAATAAATACTTTATTGAAACAGTGCAGAACACAGCTACTTGCAATTATTCTCATAAACAGCATCCCTCATAGTGAAGTCCAGGATAGCTCTGGTAACACAGTTGAAAAGCTGGAGGGATTCAAGGTCCAAGTACACAGGGTCACCCCACAGAACTGCAGTACTCTGGTAGCAATCAGGGAGGTGCTCCCCACAGTAGTTGGGTTTTCTTGAGAAGCTATGTGCCATTAGGCTCCTGCCCTTCTGCCTACCTGCCTGCCAATTCTGTAAGTGAAGAGTCTTTAACCTGACTGAAAGGAACTTGCCTGGCTATCTCTGCCCCATCAAATGTGGCCTCTCTGATCTGTTGAGGAAGGGACGCTGAGAAACGAATCTTCCCTGGGAATCCAGAGAGTTGTGGAAAGTAAAGTTAGAAAGTTATGTGCCTACATCTGAGTATGATGAGTAAATGGGCATTCTGCTACAGGTATTGGTAAGCTAATATATTTATATTCTATTTTTATTGCTGCTGTTTAGTTTGTGCTTTATAGTAATATACGAGTTAATAACTCTTTGTTTAGCTGGTGAGTTATTGGCCATTCACTCAATTAATATATCTAACTTTATATAGACTGTACCATCTTCTTGTATGTCTGGTAATACCACAAATGTCTGTGTAATATACACCTGTGTTTATGTTAATTACAGGTAATATAAACAACCATTTTGCTTTCTCACCTACGGCTGGTTCCAACGTCTCCCGTCTAATCCTTGCCAACCCATTTGATTACACCAATGGTGGAGACCAATCCTGGAATTACAAGTTGCTGATTTATATTACTGATGGCAATTTAATATCTAGTTCATCTCAACCAGTAGGCCTTATTCAGACTGGCACCGTGACTTTATATATTAATGTCTATATTCCTGGCTTGACGACCACTATCACAACTACTACAGTAAGTATTTAACTAATAACAAATATTAATATCAGCATTATTAATGTCAGAGTTTATGTATCAGTGACTGCAATAAAATTAGGGGTGCACCGAATGGAAATTTTGGTGCTGAAACTGAAACCAAAAATGAAGGATGCACTAGGTCGAAAACCGAAACCGATACTGCTTGCCAGTGGCCATCATATGCAGCTTGCCAGTGCCCAGCAGCTTTACCAGTACCCATCATATGCAGCCTGCCAGTGCCCGCACCAGCGGCAATCTCCGTGTGTCACAGAACTGGATTTGAATTGCCCGGGCGCCAGTAACATGTCCCGCCTCCTGTAATCACATCACACTGATTCAATGTCCCACCATTGGACCAGTGTGCCGTCTATCGCAGGAGACAGGACATTGTTACTGTGGCTAGGCAATTCGGCTCCGTGAAACACGATGATCACGGTGCGGGGAGGAGAGGAAGAGGAGGCAGAGGACTGGACACACCAGAATGACACTCCCGCAATGGGTGGCCCCTGGAGCGGACCAGGCCCCCTTTCGTTATCGGCTGTTTTTTTAATTCGGTCAAATGAAAAAAACAGTTTTTGGACAATAATTTTCAGCGGCAGATATTTCGGTGCACCTCTAAATAAAACCTATAAAAGCATAATGCAAACTGAAAAGTCCATAAGTGGAGATTAGCAAACCACTGAGCCTGAAAGACACATTGCTACACATAGATAAAGTATATACTAAGATGAGCGTACAGGGAAAATGTGTCTTTTTCCCTCTACCACCTGTAAGTTTAGGCAGAATGCACTTTATTAGTAAATAAAATCTATATGCTTAGGGCTTTAGTTTTTCAACCTTTCCCTTTCTTGAGTGTTCCATGGCACACCAATGTTTGGAGTAAGCTGTGTTCTGAGAACGCATGACAAAAACTATCATTCTACACAACAAAGATTCCAGACTCTTCCCATGAAGATCTCTCTGTAGTCTGATTATGCATACACAGGGCTTATTTTCTCAGAGAATAGGTGCAGAAACTGCCCCCTCTCTCTGCCCCTACCCACCTCCGAGCACCATTCCTTGGTTCCATCCTCTACCCGCCTCCCAGTACTGCCCTTATAAGTATAGTGTAAAGTAAAGTGTATGCATAAAGGGAAAATATAGTGTACTTTCAGCGGTGCATATTTATATTTATTGTTGAAGGATTACCTTAACTGTCCTGGTAACCAAAACTGGATACACACTACTATACAACTTTTGTTGCTTAAATCTCTTTAGATTTACTTGCAACTATGTAGTACAAGGGCCTGCATGATTGCATACAAATTTAAAGTGTTTTTGTTTGACCTCACATTATATGGTTTTGGTAAATCTAAAGGAAAAATCTAAAGATAATTGTATAGTGTGTATCAAGCTTAAAATCTTACTTAATTCTTCTTTTGATAAAGTGATCCATAACCACTTGAGTACTCGCCTGTATTACTCCTTCATTACTTTTACTATTTTCAGTTTTCAGGACTACGATAGTTTGGGTACTAATTACTGCTAATTACAGCACCCCAAAAAGTATTGTGGAAAAATGTAAAAGGCCTCATTTAGACTTGTGGTTGGGGGGGGGACAGCAAAAATGCAGAGTTGAGCCATGTTTCTGATATCTGCCAACCTCCCCCCCTTAAGCTACAATATTTTTATTATTATACAGGATTTATATAGTGACAACAATTTACACAGTGCTTTACAATGTAGAGGGGGACAGTATAATTACAATACAGAAGGAATAGGAGGGCCGTGGACATGGGGCTTACAATCAAAAGAGATGGGGAGGTGGTACAAAAGGCAAAAGCTTCAGGGAATGATCTGATGGAGGTCACTCTGGTACAGTTCTTAGGTGTAGGTGGGGGTAAGCTTCCCGAATAAGTGAGTTTAGACAGGCTAGGGGCTGCCCAGACATACTGGGGCTAGGAGTTCCAGAGGATGTGAAAAGCTCTGGAGATGTATTGGAAGCGAGAATGGGAGGGGTAACAAGGGAGCTAGAGAGCAGGAGGTCTTGGGAGGAGCGTAGAGGACGATTTGGGTGATTTCTGCAGATAAGGTTGGTGATTAGCTGGGGGCAATGTTGTGGATGGCCTTGTATGTTGTGGTTAGTATTTTGAATTTTATACGGTGGGGTAGGGGAAGCCAGCGAAGGGATTGGCAGAGAGGAGCAGCAGTCACGTATCAGTCAGTAAGGTGTATTAGTCTAGCAGCAGCATTCATAATAGACTGAAGGGAGGATAGCCTGCGTAAAGGTAGGCCAGTGAGAAGAGAGAGTTGCAGTAGTCAAAGCAGGAAATAACCAAGGAGTGAATAAGCTGTTTTGTTGTGTTGTTAGTCAGCAAGGGGCAAATCCTGTAAATGTTGTGCAGATTACGACAGCAAGATGTAGCCACTGAGTGGATGTGGGGGCTGTAGGAAAGATCAGAGTTTGGGATTCCACCCAACACCTTGGCATGTGTGAAGAGACCAATGATTGTGCTCTTGATCTCAATGGTAAAGTCATGGGAAAGGGGATCGGGGGGGGGGGGGGGGGAGAGAGAAATATTATAAGCTCAGAAAGATTGAGTTTGAGGAAGAGGTGTGACATCCATGCTATTATGTCGCTCAGTACATTTGTGATACATAAGTAGATTGAGGGTGTGAGTTGAGGAGTCGAGAGGTACATCTGGGTGTCATCAGCATAGAGGTGGTATTGGAAGCCATGGGAGGCTCTGCAATAGGCAGAGGACAGGGGTGTTTACATGCCGCAGCCATGATGCTTCACTTCCCATCTGCAGGAAAGTTGACCCGGATTGTAGCAATCGGTGGGCTGTGAACCCACTAAATGCTACACATTCAAGTCAATGGGAAAGCATCAGTTGCAGTTTGTCTGCAAAAATGGGGTTAAAACAGGCAGTGAGGAGGCGTTGCATCATTTCCTTACCGTCTGTAAGTAGCCTCTGGAGCAGCACTCAAACACTAGTTGTGCTTCAGAAGCACGAAAGAGTCAGATGCATGTCTATGGGCTCGTTTACACCATCTGCAGAGACCTGCAGGTCTCTGCAAGACACAGAAAAAAATTGTCTTGTTCACACCAAAACACAGGTGTGATGTCCCTTGCAGAGCAGTGCGAGATTATGCAGCATGTCTGCATCTTTCTTCACAGCTCTGCACTGGAACGCAGACAAAATTGACAGCTCTGCTGTGCATGACCCTGTGTGGCAGGAAGTGGGAGGGAAAGTAGAGCGGTGCTCCATGTCTATACTACCCACCTACTTTCCCTCACGTTGCATCCCAGCTGGGATAATTCTGCTGCTCGGGTATGTCTGTGGCAAGGGGGCATGTTGTCAGGCTCTGATGATGGGGGACAGAATGGTGGCATAGATAAGGAAGAAAGAATAGCAGGGGACACTGATGATGGGAGAAATAATGGTGGCACAGATGAGGAGGAAAGAATGGTGGCCACTGATGATGAGGAAAGAATGGCAAGCACTGATGAGATGCACAGAATTGCGGGCACTGAGAAGCTGGACAAAATGGTGGGGAACAGAATGGCATGCACTGTTGAGAAGAACAGAATGGCTGGCACAAATGAGGAGGACAGAATTGTGGGCACTAATTATGTGCATAAAAAGACACGCATGAAAACTGATGTCTGCGTGCATAAAAACTCACTGAAACACACATTAATACTTTTGTAAACTTGTGTCTCTGAGCGGTTTTTCCATCAGTTTTTATGCACGTATGGTGTAAACAAGACCCTAAAGTATTTTTTCAGGTGACTTTCACATGCTAACAAGCGTTCCCTGTCCATAATTATTATTATACACGATTTATATAGTGCCAAAAGTTTACACAGCACTTTACATTGTAGAGGGGGGACAGTACAATTACAGTACAGTTCAATACAGAAGGGACAGGAGGGCCCTGCTCGTAGAGCTTACATTCTAAAGGGAGGGGGTGGTGGTGCAAAAGGTAATAGTGAATTGTGGAGTACATTGTGTAATTGTGAAGGTAACCACTAGTGGTTTAATGCAAATACTCTCTCACACAATCCGAGAATGTATTTAATGAATTGGCCTACTCATAGACTTGCATTTTGATAAGGAGCAGTAAAGCCCAAATATTGTGCAGCACTGCAAAGCAGGAAGCTAATTAATACGAATACCCAAAAATAATGCCAGGCAAATCATTGGCCAGCTGAGCATCAAAAAAAACTCTTGTGTACAGACACAGCCTAAAATGTAAAGTACTTTATCCCACTTTCATAGTTTAAAGTTTACTTTCTTTTGCCAGCAGTTTGCTTTTGTGGAGTAGGGTTTGTCAGGCAACATGGCAGACATTATTAACTGTAAGGCCCAATTTAACTGAGTGTTTTGTAGCTCCAAGATGCCTAAAGTAGTTGTTAACCCACAGGGTTAAATTTACATTTTCCTCTTGGTTGATCCATGTAATAACTGTGCTTTATAAAAAAAAATGCAGCTATATACCTGTGTACAGAGGGCTGATCGGCGCTCACATGACCCGCCGGCTCTCTCCTCTCTCACCCGGACAGCTGCAGCAGGTGGGACCGGGGATCCCCTGCTGACGTTAGTCAGGAGGGGAGGAGGAGAGAGGCGGCCCTGCCCGCTGCAGCTGTCATGCGAGAGAGGAGGGAGGCGTCGGGTCATGTGAGCGCCGATCAGTGCTCTGTAAACAGGTATATATAGCTGCATTCTTTTTATAAAGCACAGTCACAGGGAGAGATTACATGAATCAACTGAGAGGATAATGTAAATTTAACCCTAATTTGAGCAGCAAAGGGAGGGGGCGGGCACGGACACAGAGCTGACAGGCAGGGAAGGGAGGGGGGAGAGGACTGAGGAGAGCACAGAGGGGAGACAGGTGACACAGTGGATGACGTAGGCATGTAAACTGACCACTGTGTCAGGGCTCAGCAGCCATGGTATACCGTGGTCAGTTTACAAGGGAGAGAGCAGAAACTGGCTGGATCAGCCAGGTATTTCAGGTTATACAGGGGGCCAAATGACACAGCACAAGCACTGTATAACATGCTTTAAAGGAACAGGATTAGTAACTAGCTTTCCATTAGCTAAAATAATAATAAATAAAAACAATCTCGCTTCAGACGCCCACAAAAACACCTGCAACCAATGACAGTCAGCTCAAGTGTGATTGCAGCCTAAAGTTAAATAAAAAAGAAACGCGGGCAGATCCAGTATTTACATAGTTTGTGTAAATAACCGGCTTAAAAATTCTAAAGGCATTTTTCTACTCTGTCACCTCTGATGTTTTTAATGGCAGTCTTCAAATTGCTTGCATTTCCTTCCTCCATTAGAACAAAGACTGTTTCTTTATCACCATTCACAACATCGCACAATCACATATTGTCTATGAATGGATTAGAGCTTTACGATGTGTATCTGCTGACATGCATGGAAACCTGATACAGTGCATTTGTTACTGATCTCTCTAGGTGACAAGGTGTTTAAGCTTTTAGCAGAGATCTTACACACTAAGACATGACCAAAGGGTGTACAGCTGTTGCAAGGCTGACAAGCCCAGTACCGTGCCTGAGCATTATGGCTGATCCACTTTGTTTATCAGCTGTGTTCTGATATTGCTCAGAATAAATTAGTATTTCTCTTTTTTGCATGTGTGTTTTGCCTTTCTGATTACTAAATCACAAGTAGGCAAATTAGGACTAAAAAAGTATACTAAGTTTTATTCTTTAACCACTTGCTTACTGGGCACTTAAACACCCTTCCTGCCCAGACCAATTTTCAGCTTTCGGTGCTCTCACACTTTGAATGACAATTACTCAGTCATGCAACACTGTACCCAAATGAATTTTGTGTCCTTTTTTTCCCACAAATAGAGCTTTCTTTTGGTGGTATTTGATCACCTCTGGGGTTTTTATTTTTTGCGCTATAAATGAAAAAAGACCGAAAATTTTGAAAAAAAACGCATATTTCTTTGTTTCTGTGACAGAATTATGCAAATTATTAATTTTTCTTCATAAATTTTGGCCACAATTTATACTGCTACATATCTTTGGTAAAAATAACCCAAATTAGTGGATATTATTTGGTCTTTGTGAAAGTTAGAGAGTCTACAAGCTGTGGTGCGAATCGCACAAAATTGATCATATCTGATGTACTGGTGGCCTATCTCGCTTCTTGTGACCCAAACAAGTCAGGAAAGTACAAATACTCCCCAAATGATCCCTTTTTGGAAAGTAGACATTCCAAGGTATTTAGTAAGAGGCATGGTGAGCTTTTTGATGTTGTCATTTTTTTCCCACAATTCTTAGCAAAATGAAGATTTTTCATTTTCTTTATTTTTCTCCACAAAATTGTCATTGTAATAGGTTATTTCTCTCACGTGGCATGTGTATACCACAAATGACACCCCCCAAAAAATTCTGCTACTCCTCCTGAGTATTACAATACCACATGTGTGGGACTTTTTCGCAGCCTGGCCACATAGAGAGGCCCAACATGCAGGGAGCGCCATCACGTGTTCTAGGAGCATAAATTACACATCTAACTTGTTGACTACTTATTACACTTTTGAAATACCAGGACAATGACACGTGACACTGATGACAGATGGCACTGATACGTGGCAATGATGACACTTATACGTGGCACTGATGACACGTGGCACTGATGACAGATGACACTAATATGTGGCACTGATGACACGTGGCACTAATACGTGGCACTGATGACACGTGGCACTAATACGTGGCACTGATGACACGTGGCACTAATATGTGGCACTGATGACACGTGGCACTAATACGTGGCACTGATGACATGTGGCACTAATACGTGGCACTAATACGTGCCACCGGAGACAGATGGCACTAATACGTGGCACCAATGACACGTGACACTGATGACAGATGGCACTGATAAGTGGCATTGATGACACGTGACACTGACAACAGATGGCACGTGACACTGACAGGTGGCACTGATGACAAATGGCACTGATACGTGGCACTGATGACAGATGGCACTAATACGTGGCACTGATGACAGATGCCACTATGTGGCACTAATAACACGTGGCACTGATGACAGATGCCACTTATACGTGGCACTGATGACAGATGGCACTGGGGACAAATGGCACTGACAACAGGTGGCACTGGGGGCAGGTGGCACTGGGGTGGGGTGGATGGCACTGGGGTGGATGGCACTGGGGCGGATGGCACTGGGGCAGGATGGCACTGGGGCAGGATGGCACTGGGGCAGGATGGCACTGGGGGGGGGGCATGGCACTGGGGGGGGGTGGCACTGGGGGAGGATGGCTCTGGGGGAGGATGGCACTTTTTATTAAACTTTTTTTTTACTTTTTTTTTTTTTTTTTTCTTTTTTACACTGACGGCTGCTGCAGCCGTTCTTCTCTCCCCTCTCACACGCTGTCTGTGTGAGGAGGGAGAGCGGCGCTGAGAGATGATCTCATATGTTTACATATGAGATCATCTCCCATTGGACACGCCGATCACGCTGTAAACGGCCGCTGTGATTGGCCGTTTACAGCGATCTGTGTTTGCCTGTCCCCGGGGGACACGGCAAACACAGAACTTCCGCGATGCGCGCCCGCGGTGGCGCGCATTGCGGAAGTAAACACCAGGCCGTCCAGGGACGGCCAGGCACGGGAAGCCGCCCGCCCTAAGGCCGGCATTCGGCTATAGGGCGGGCAGGAAGCGGTTAAATTACCTGTTAGCCCTTGTACATACGGTCAGAAATTTCCAACGGAAAATGTCCGATCGGACCGCGTTGTCAGATAATCCGACCGTGTGTGGGCTCCATCTGACTTTTTCCATCGGAATGTCTGACCAAGAAAGTTTGAGAGCTGGATATTAAATTGTCCGACAACATGATCCGATCGTTTGTAGAGAATTCCGATCGGACAAGTGCCATGCATGCTCAGATCAAATTACGAGACCAAAGATATTGGCTACTAGCCTGAACGTAGTCCTGCCATAACGAACTAAGTCATCACGTTCTGAACGATTGGATTTTTCAGCTTTGTCCGACCGTGTGTATGCAACACTAGTTTCGGACAAAATCCGTCGGATAAAATCCGACGGATTTTGTGGTCAGAATGTCCGACCGTGTGTACAAGGGCTAAGGCGGGTCATATATATCGGTTTATGTACGGCCAGCTTAAAGGGCTGATTAGCACTCTGCGCTTTATCTACCATACAGAACAGAACGCTTCTTTAGGTCCTTAACCTATTGCATTTACTTATATATCTACATATTAGGTAAGTATTTAAAGCTGTTGTGAAACTGCAATATAGATATTTCAATATTTAAGTTAACAAGTGTCACAGGGAAAAAGGATGAATAATGACTACATAAGAGCTGTGAAAGTACGATTTGGTATACTGGAACTAAGCTCATCGATTTAATGTTTTCCTAAAACTGTTACATTCAAGGCATGCAGTGAATGATTAAAAAAAAAAAAAAAAAAAAAAATGTGAGTGATTCCGCACAAGGAATAAATACCCTAATCTAAAAAAGTGACAAATAGTGATAAATGGTGACTCAATAAAAAGCATGTATAAGTACAACTTGGTGCTCATTAAATTATGCATAGATTTCCAGACACATAATTTACATCAACCATACCATGATACAAATGGTAAAAATAAATATAAAAAATAAATGCATACAAAATATATAATAATTTATAAAAAATAATCGTGATAAATATAATAGCAAAATCAATATAATGCTGCAAAACAATTCCTCAGTGGTAATCTAAAAAATATATAGTGCGATTCAATAATCCAAAATTAAATAAATAAGTGAAATCAATACAAGAATAAAGTCTATAAAGTGCTCTTGTGCCAGTGAAGAAACAACGCTGGTCTAATTCACTTTTCCACAAAGGTGATCACAGCATGCATGTTTTATCCATGCTCCTACCATGGCGTCATTGTTCTGGAAGAGTAGTGGTGGGAATCTGAGGAGAGGTGAGAGGCCACCTACCAAACTACTAACCTACCTGAGATTGGTTTGTCTATGTAATGCCCAAAAAGCATTTGGTACATGATGGTAGTACTTTTAATTCATCGCACATGGGACAGTCTCTAGAGTGCTACACAGTGGCATATACTGTGAATTTTTCAGACCCCAGGAGGGGGGAATTTCCAATGAGTGTAACCACAATAGGAGCATGGATAAAACATGCAGGCTGTGATCACCTTTGTGGAAAAGTGAATTAGACCAGCGTTGTTTCTTCACTGGCACAAGAGCACTTTATAGACTTTATTCTTGTATTGATTTCACTTATTTATTTAATTTTGGATTATTGAATCGCACTATATATATTTTTTAGATCACCACTAAGGAATTGTTTTGTAGCATTATATTGATTTTGCTGTTATATTTATCATTTTTATAAATTATTATATATTTTGTATGCATTTATTTTTTATATTTATTTTTACCGTTTTTATCATGGTATGGTTGATGTAAATTATGTGGATGGAAATCTATGCATAATTTAATGAGCACTAAGTTGTACTTATACACGCTTTTTATTGAGTCACCATTTATCACTATTTGTCACTTTTTTAGATTAGGGTTTGAACAGCGCCAAATTCTACTTCATTTTCTCTTTCATGCAGTGAATAATAACTGTCACAGTTACTTGACCTCTCAACTGAACTGTCAAACTATCAATTGTTACTGTCATAAGGAATCACATGTGCGGCACCATAGCAACTTCAGTTCAAATAGAGGCTAAGAAGGCAACTTCCTTGGCTGTAAAGGAGAGGAGGGTTTAGTTCCACTTTAAGCTGATTTTCTATGAAGCATGTTCAAGTTTGCTGAGCTGAAAGAAAGTAAAATCTGTAGTAATATGTTCCATATACCCTTGCCCTAAAGTAGCTCACTGCTCCTCTCTGTGTGGCTGCCAGAGACCCCCCCCCCCATCCAATTTAATTACATAACACTGGAGGACGTTCTTATTCTGCTGCAGCCCCCTCCCCCACCCCCCACATTCCCCATTTGTTTCCCAATACAGTCTGCCATACCATGCAGAGATGGGACAGAAATCACTCATTGCACATTTTATCAAATACTTATATTTTCTGGTTATATCTTGCAAAAATAATTTATTCAATCTAAAGTTTAATAATATTTCACGCATGATTTTAATCATTTCTGTTTGTATGTTTCCAGCCTAGTGTTATCTATATTGTGAATAGAGAAAATGTGTATTCGGGGGCTGCATGGTATGTGCCTTTTGTGATCACAGTTGGCTGTTTGCTTCTTCTTGGCTTGCTCGGGCTCTTGGGTTACCTCATTGCAAAATACTGTCCATGCAGGAGCAGTCCCAAGCCAGATACTGAAATGTTGTGAGTATTCAGTTCAAAACTTCTTCAAATTTAAATCTAGTTTTTATATGTCTACAACAAGATTTGGTCTATCATGTATCATAGACAGAATATGTATCCATTCAGATAATCTTGTGACCTTCACAATGAAAGAAGATTTTGAAGTCAAGTGACAAAGACACTGAGTTGATTTACACATAGGTTGTTAACTTTGCAGAGAGAATTATCCCCAGAGCAGAAGGGAATGAGGTGAGGCTCTGTTGGCTTCCATCATCCAATCAACAAAACAAAAATGCTGTTTTCTTTTTATTTCATGTGATTGGGTACTCTTTGCAAAGTTTCATCACATTTACAAGGCTCTGGGGATAATTCCCTTGCACAGTGCAACTTCCCTTGCAAAGTGAACAGACTATTTGCCTATAGTAAATCAACCTCATGATCACTGGGGCCTGTGGCTTCTAAAAAATAAAACATGATGTATTGAAAGCTTTCAGGCTCAAAATGTAAAAGTCATTGGAACTGAATCTGTGAGAAAGTTGGATTTAACCAAACAAGTTCATTAAAAAAATGAATGCAAAAATTACATTGTTAGCGTGTAAAACAGGATTTCCAATAAATTAACCCCTCCATATAGTTTTGTGGAGGCGTCTCTTTTTGCAGAGAATTATTTTCCCTAGTTTTCCTGATATTCTAGTTATGCCAGTCAACTATACAGCAAAAGAGTCTCATTACATTTAAAGGGAAAATCATGCCCACATTCAAGGACTCCCAATGTGAGTTAGTCTTTCACATTTTATAGTACCAAATGAGGGAAGTGTAAGAGGAAGGATCCCCAGAACTGTTGGCTGGAATGGTCTCAAACAGTGACAACCTTTTAAATTAAAGTAAAGCTGGCCAAAGACAGACCGAAATTCAGCTACTTCAGCAGGGACCAGCTGAATTTCAATCAGTGTGTGGCTATCTCTTTTTGACAGAAGTCACTCATTAGAGCAACTTCTGTGGAATGGATAAGTTAGAAACTTTTCTTGATCAGTAGCTGCAGCCGCTGATCAGTGTATCTTGACAGCTCACGTTCTCAGAATATAATGTCCTGAGGAGGGACAATTCAGTCATCCAAATGACCCAACTATGGCCAGCTTAAGTTAAAGTTTCTCAATAGATAAAGTCAATATTTGTTACTGTTTCTGCTGTTTCTTTACCAATACTGAACGTGGTTATTAGATCTAATCATGTGACACTATATTCCTTATTTATATACAGTATATCAAAATGCTCTTTAAGCTTTAAGGGAAATAGTGAGTGCTGTGTTTTATATGCCATTTTAAGATATTGTTTTCAGAAACTGTATTCCCATTAAATTTGATTCTATGATATATTACTAAGCTAGCAAAAATTATCCTTCTGAACATTTGAAATTCTAAATTCCACATGAGTATTTCTTTACTTTTTTATCTGGCTGTAAGGAAAATGTTTGTGCCACATGTAGCATTTTTCTAACATTAATATGTTTTTCTTCTTTCCAGAATAAAACCAGTTGGTAAGTACACAGATGATTATCTATGTGCTGTGTTTCTCTTATGATCCATAAAATTGGTCCCATCACCTTTTAATAAATATGTCCAAAATGAAATGCGTTTAGCAGAATTAGGTTTTCAAATGAACATCAAGGGTGGTTTTAAAGAAGTTCTGATGATCTGATGTACATGACAGAATAAAGTACCAAGTTCTTTGATCTGCAGTATTTTGTATGTTAGTGGTATTAACACTTTCATATTAGTAGAATATCAACAAATTTGTTTAACAGTCTCATACACAAGCCGCCATAAGCAACTAACCACGTTCTTAAAAAAATAATATATATATATACACACACATATATATACACACATATATATATATATATATACACATATATACATACACATACACACATACATATAATTTCCTACTGAAGACTATGTATAACATGAAAAGCTGCTAATTTGGAAACACTAACAAAAAAAAAAAAATGCTAGCGCAAATTCAAAACAGGCAAATATATAACATTTAAATAGATAAAAAGAATGATAAACAAAGACAATAAAGAAACATAAAAAACAATGGGAGCAACAGCTTAACATTTTAAAGGGTGTATGCATATAATAGAAGAGAAATACAAAGTGATTTTATTATTCTGTTCTAATCCCTAAAATCCCAATGTTCCCAAAATAAAAACATCTAATTGGTGTGCATTTGTAAACATGTTTTATATTTTCTTTCACAGAAAAGAAGAAGGTTAAGCAAGATGTTGTGTGGGTAAGTTGTCATCTCCAAAGACTATTTGAGTTACCTAAACCATTCAGTTATCAAAACCAAATTAGAAGTTACGTATTCTTGATCAGGATGCTTCACAGCTATAAGTAGTATCTCTGAGAGATAACATTCATCATTTTAAGGCAACCTAATTGTTTGGAAGAAAGGGAAAAAAATGTATGTAATGTTGACAATCAAGATTATAGCGGGAAAAAATTAGCTGCAGACTTGGAGATAACAAAAAAAAAAACGGATATGCAATGATGCAATACCCCACAGACAAAAAGAATGTGCCAAACCTCCTAAAGGAAAGTCGTTTCAGATTTTTTTTTTCTGAGAGTTGTGTACTTAAAGTAGACCTTTCTTCCTTTTCCCTAAAATTCACATCAGGATGCATCTTTGCATCCTTACACTTCCTGGTTCCCCTGAAGGAAGTGATGGCGTAGCTCTGGCCGCACAGATTCCTCCTGGGAAGGCAACATCACTATTGACTTCACAGAAATCATATGGCGTATGTGTGAGATAAAGTTCATGACATCATAAGCCTCATTTTGTGCATGTACCTTACAAAATTACATTAATTTGCTGCTAGAAAAAAAAAATCTCCCAAAGATCTTGCAAGATTTCAGGAGAAGGGTTCTGTTTCAAACAAACAGAAGCATGTCGCGTCGTATGCACATGTGTGAGAGGAGGCCCATGATGTCACAAACGTCATCTCATTCATGTGAAGTATGAAGTACATTTTTTAAAATGGCGGCATAGGAATGGGGGCCCAGGCAGCAAAGAGGCATAATAAAAACTGGTTAAAATGAAGAAAAAGTCACATGGACATAGGTAAATATACTTGTTTATTTCCCCTCTTTATATATTGTTGCCAATTTTATAGAGTGGGACCATTTTGCTGGCTTAAGACCGGACCACTTTTTGCGATTCGGCACTGCGTTGCTTTAACTGACAATTGCGTGGTTGTGCGACGTGGCTCCCAAACAAAATTGACGTCCTTTTTTTCCCACAAATAGAGTTTTCTTTTGGTGGTATTTGATACCCCCTGCAGTATTTATTTTTTGCGCTATAAACAAAAATAGAGCGACAATTTTGAAAAAAACGCATTATGTTTTACTTTTTGTTATAATAAATATCCCCCAAAAATATATAAAAAAACATTTTTTCCCTCAGTTTAGGCCAATACGTATTCTTCTACATATTTTTAGTAAAAAAAAATGCAATAAGCAATTATTGATTGGTTTGCGCAAAAGTTATAGCGTTTACAAAATAGGGGATAGTTTTATGGCATTTTTATTAATAATTTTTTTTACTAGTAATGGCGGCGATCAGCGATTTTTATTGTGACTGCAACATTATGGCGGACACATCGGACATTTTTGACACATTTTTGGGACCATTGGCATTTATACAGCAATCAGTGCTATACAAATGCATTGATTCCTGTGTAGATGACACTGGCAATGAAGGGGTTAACCAGGGGGTGGCAGTGTAGGGGTTAAGTGTTCCTAGGGGCATGTTGCTAAGTGTGAGGGGCTGGGCTTTGTGTTAGTGAACATTGATCTCTGCTCCAATCGTCACTTGTTGCTAGGCAGAACGGGGAGATGCCGTTTACAATGGCATCTCTCCTTTCAGCCACCCCGTGAGACGATCGCGGGTATCCCTGCGGCGATCGAGTCTGCGGGACCTGTGACCACACTCATGGGGGTCCCGACCGGCACATGAGCGCGCCGCTGCCGGAGCGCAAGAGATGGCAGGGCGTCTTATAAAAATGGACATACCTGTACGCCAATATGCCTGCCCGTGCCATTCTGCCGACGTACATCGGTGTGCGCCGGTCGGAAACTGGTTAAGGTAACAACTAAAAAGAATAACCAGTAGGCAAAGTTCTAGGCTCCCTTTTACATTCTTCATACTCCCTATTTTCTCATTTGATTAAAAAGCCTGTGAAAAACCAATTGCAGTGATTTATTAGTGATCAGACAGCTCAACCAGAGGTTTCAGTCAGACAAATGGAGAATCAAAGCAGTCACAATTGTTGTGCAATCTCTTTATCTAACCTATAGTGCTGTGGTAAGCCTGTGTCATGTACTAAATGTTTGTAAAAAAAAATTTATATACAGTACACGCACACTGTACAATGTATGAATTGAATTGATGCAACAATCATGTTCTGCTTTTTCCACAGGAAATGACTAAAATGAACACAGTCTTTGATGGAGAGGCTATAGATCCAAGTAAGTTTTGCTTTATATTAAACTCAGCTAGCATCAATTAAATAGAGAAAATAAGCAACATACTGTATGTATGAACTATTTATTTTTATTTTTTCAGAAATTTAAAGTGCATGAATCTCACATGAATGTAAAGATCATACATACTGTATATTTGGCAAAAGAATGTTTAAAGTCTAAGTGCAGCCAAAACAAAAAAAACACAAAAATCAGCACAAAGGATATAACTTACCATCAGTAAGATGCGTTCATTGTGCTGATGCCTCTTCTGTTAGGTGAAATTCTCCTCCTTTTATGCCCCTCATAAAACTAAAGGACTGTCAAAGGCTCTCTTCAAGAGTGCCCGACTATGTCTGTCCTTTCCACCTAGCTCTGCCATTCGTTGAAGCCGTACTACAGCTTTTATGAATGGAGGACAGGCTGACTATGAGGAGGTGTTTACAGGGGTGGTCCATCCATTAAGGATGCATGGGCGCTGCCCCTCCCATCCATACATTCGGCCCCTTTCAGGATGCCGGGCGTATGGATTCAAATGTGCTGTGGGTGCTTCTTTGAAGCACCGATTAGAACCAGAGGCTCTAATAGGTTCCAAAATAGGGTGGGCTCGGGGTGCAGAAAATGCGCTCGGAGCCCACCCAGATGTGTGAGAACAGCTAATGAATATTCAATATTCTCCACCAAAATCTCCTCTCCACTAATCAGGAAGTGAGTCAGCCCAAATAATGGCACAATTGAGAGTATGAGGGTCAAAAATGTAGTTGTGAAAAGTATGCACACATATGTTTGATGAGGTACAATAATGGAAAAAGTTTTTTTTTGTTTGTTGTGCAATCAACATCATTGCTTTATGGATGTATCAACTAAGGAGATTATTTTCAAAGATTCTTAAGATTACCACTCCCTTCTGTAAACACGCAGGGGAACCACAGTTGAGTTAATGTGAATGGATAACAAACAAGAGCATAGTTCTTCCACTTCTATTCACAAGTAACTGCCATTCTTCACTATCATTGCAAACAACTTTACTAGTAAACAAACCACAACTTAGTCACGATTATCTAAAAGTTGTTCATGTAACAAAAGTGAATTGGACTTTTCCTAGGGGTGTCTTAGTGTTAGGGTGCTATCTTGGCACATTATTCTGTTGGCACAGCACTCACAGAAGAGGCATGCTGTCCCGCAGTGCACATTCATCTGGTATTGAGATATGTATTGTATGGTATTGGCCTGTCAGCGTGTAATCAACTAGTAAGAGGGTGCAGAGTGCTATGCCCCAAATTAGAGGAGCCACATAACCACTGAGGGGAAGTGAGTGTTGTGGCTGGGGTTGGGAATAAATGTGTCCTTGGAAGATGAATATGACTATACTGTATACTAGTGTGGGGGTAAAAATATACAGAACAGCTATGTTTGAAAATTTACATACTGCACATACTTACAGTGGGGAGAGGGAGATGTACATACTGTTAAGGCAGTGGGGAGAAATATTTATGGATCTGTTGGCAGGGGTATTGCTGTATTATATGTAACATTCTTGATGATGTGGGACTGATTGACATCTTTGTCTGAGTGTATGAGGTTAGGATCATGGTGTTAAAAGCGGTAAACCATAGCAGTCCTTGGTGGAGGTAGAGTGCAGCACATCCTTTATATCTAACTCAAATCTCACCTAACCATTCACCAATTTGCCAGGGTCCTTTTTAGTACCACTTTAAGATTACATCACCCTCTAATCCAGTTAAGTATTAAAGCTGAAGTTTAGCTAAAAAAAAAGTGTCACATCACTTACCTGTAATGAAGAATGTCCCACGTCATGGATGCAGCTGGATTCTGGAGAAATCTTCACTATGGAAGTGCTGTCCTCTTCCTGTCTCTGAACTTCTGCAAAGGATTCTTCGCCACCCCCATTCACAGATAATGTTAAAGGCAGTGTAATCAATGAAAGAACTTTTCTCAATGAAGGAGTAAAGATGTCCTTGTCGGATCCTCAAAACTGCTTTTCTGTCTGAAGACCCTAAGCTTTTAACCATTGCAACACTAGAAGTTCAGAGAGAGGAAGAAAACTAGCATCCCTACATACTTCATTACGGTGAGTTATGTGACTGAAGCTGTAGAAATTGTATGGGTTTAAAATATTTTCAGTACAAGTTTCTAAAATCTGTCTTTATATCAGCTTTCAAATGTTATTCTACACACTTAAGCTGAGAAAGGGAGCATCAGCTCTGTGAGCCCTTCAGGGCACAATGCTGATATTCTAACATTAGAAATTAGCTAAAAGATAGGTAGAGCATAGGGATCTTTTTTTATTATGGTATGCTCTTTTATTGTCCAATCAGTCATCTTGATACAAAAAATAATAAAAACGTATGGGACTTTGAGTGAGGCAAGCTGAAACACAATATGGGAGAAAAGATTTATTAGCATATGTGTCAAAATGTGCAAAATTGTACATGAAAAGTAAATGCTCAAAGCATATACAAACACCCTAAAATAATGAGTGTAATGATCTTGGAAAACATTACATACATATAACCATAATGTAAAACACGAATGCCATAACAGGGAAGCAAATATACATAGTAATTAAGTGTGATGGAATAAACCTTGTGGTGTAAAAATAATTGTCCACGAAACCAATGATGGAAATGGGGACTGTAGCCTCAAAATCTCAACGCGTTTCATCGATAGTCCGACTTATCAGGAGCGGATGCTAGAATATCTATATAGTAAAAGATGGTCTAAATAAAAACACATGTTATGGGAAAGTTATATGTAAAAAATATATCAAATAGATGGTCTAATCCACAAACTTACATCCCATTGAATCAGTCATCTTGAAGTTGGGAAGTGATCAAGCTGTTTTGCTTGTCTGTAGCAGAGTCAAGTGAGGTCACCCTCTAGATTTTAGTTTGTCGCAAGGGTGCTACCTATGTATTTCGACTGTGTATTTTAATGACTTGCTGGAAATCAGCTTTAAATACTAAGGACAATAGAGGCCTAGAACTAATTTCACTTTTCACATTTCTTCTCACGTTTTGTTCATATGTTTGATGGAATTTTACATTCGTGCACTAAACACATACAGGCTTATACTAAGGAAAGAAGCAAAGAACTAACCAAAAATGTGTAATTGCATACTGTCTGTTAGCACACATAACTGTTATGAATCTCTTTTATGACTTATAAAACCTAACTTTATAGTCAAAGTATTGTTATATCAGGATGCAGTCCTATAATGATCACTGTGATCTTCAGCAACCATTTTAGACAATGAATCAGTATTGAAATAGTATATAATTATGGGTTTGTTACTTACTACAACTACTGTATCAAAAAGCCATAGTTGTATCAGCATAACATGTCCTATATATTATCAGATGTGTTACTCATTTTCTGAAAAGAGCATGCTAAAAGCATGACATGTAGGCTATGTTAATCAATACTAAATTGAGCATTAAAATTGATTAGCACCAAAAGGCAGAAACTTACTATTTAAAAATACAAACATTAGATGCCGGGTAATACAAGAAATCCCTCATACAAAGATGCATGTTCAACATGTTAAATGAAACTAGGAAAGCACCTTCTACTTTGCAATGTTAAGCTTGTATTGACATTTCTGTTTTCATGTGTGCTAAAAAGTAAGAGCTCTCTCGGTCTTCTAGTCACAGGAAATGCTTATGAATATAATACCAAATCTGGTGCCAGAAGATGGAAAGACACAAAGCAGCCTATAATCACACCTCAAGGTCCACAGCAAACAGCAGTTGGCCCCACTGATCCTACAGCCCCACCACCAACATTACTTGGTACACCCAACAGGACGGAAAAACCTCCCACGAAGGAAGATGATGGAAAGAATGCTACAAAACCTGCAACACCTAAGAGACTTCAGACTCCTAACCAAACATCCCCCATTATGGAGCCTGGAAGTAAAAGTCCTGCCAGCAGGGCTCCAGTGTCACCAAGGCTCTCTCCAAAAGTGTCTCCTAAAATACCCCAAACTCCTATACGGTAAAGTGAGCAAAGGTTATTGTTAAAAATATAGGCAAAAGGAAAAAAATGCCCTAATAGCGCTCTGTAAGTGAATTGCTTAGTTGCAAGCAGCTACATGATGAACCTCATACTCATCAAAAATTCAACTGTTTATCAAAGCATACATAAGAAAAAAGAAGCAATACTTTGCAACAATGTACACAAACAAAAACAAAGTTAATCTCAAGGTTATGCCCAACAGCTAAACATAAATTAACTTTCGCTACAGTATAAAGTCTGGTGCTGCCAACTGCAAATATGGATGGTAATTCCAAGTGGATCTAGAACAACATAAAATGAGAGGGGGGGCAGAAGAGTCCCCATAGTTTATTGGGCACATAAAACAACACTCAATAGAAACTGCACTCACAAGTGAGTTAGAGAGGTAGGAAACCAGGTATGTGCTCTGATGAAAGGACCATGGGAACAACTGTCATAGAGATAGTTTGCGAAGCCGCCCTGAGCCTCACAACCTGCCGGTCTCTGTAATCAGAAAAAAATACATCCATTCTCCTCCTCTCTTCCTCACTGCAATGGCAGATGGGACACATTTCGAGGAAGATCTCGGGGAAGGGGAGGCCTTGCCTGAAACATGTCCCATCTACCATTGTGGTAAGGAAAAAAAGGAGCAGAACGGTTTACTTTTTTTCCTGGTTACAGAGACCAGCTGTCTGTTAGGCTTAGGGCAGCTTCACACACAGGCAAGCGGCTAACACAGACTCTCTGAATCTACATGCACATTTTGAGTTTGGAACGTCCCTTGTAGTGAGGTTAAACAGCCTAAGGTTTAGCCTTACTTCTCTAGAATTCTGCTCTGTGACATATCCCTTGTATGGTAATGCTTTAAACTTTTTGAGCGCTAGCTACAGCTATTGTCCATTTTTAAAGCTACTGAATATGCTATAATAATTTTACATGGAATCAGGGAGAAATAAGAATACATGTCTTCAAATTTTTGTTTGTATAAAATAAATAAATAATTGTTAGCTAAGTTATACTGTATGTGTGTACATGGTGTAAATGATAAAAAATAGATCAAATCAGAACATCACAGTCAGAATATTGACATACAAATTCTTAAATGAATTATTATACTACACCACTTCATAAAGCTCAGTCTCGTAAATTAAAAATACAATATAAAATTAAATTTTTGCTTTTAAAGTCAAAAGTCATTTTGTAAATTGATTTGACTTAAGAGCTTGAAATGAATATTGTAGATTTCCTCTCGCTTCCTGTCCCCCTGTCACTGTAACATAAAATGTTCAATGAGGCACAAAACAACAAAAAAAAACCCAAACCCCACTATTTTATAGTAGAGCGGAGAAGGGATAGAATCAAGATATTTTGTGCATTCGTAACTAGATGTCCACCATGACACCCCATGTAAGGGTATGAGAGAGTTTTACAGAAACACTAAGTGAGAATGAATCTCCCTGGTGGGGACATGGGCAACACTAAAAGCTTACAAAGGTTCTAACCTTTCCCATACTATCCAAAATATAAAAAAATGTCTGACATGGCATTTCATTTAAATGATTAAATGTTACCATAAAATGACTCTTTAAAAATTCCATATATTGTTAATTTTATTTATGCTTGTATTTTTAAAACAAATAAAATAAAACTTCAATCGGATTTTTCTGTGATGGATAAAAACAGCTGTCGTAAGATTTTCAGCAGCATTTCCTACAGTACAAAAGTCACTTTTCATGATTTGATCAGTACTTAAGAATACGGCATGCAGGTTTAAATTTAAAGATTGATCATTTGATGTACTTCATGCTAATCTACATTTATTCACTTCAAATCTCTTCTTTGTTATCATATGAATAGAAGCACAAAGCTGTGGATGGCTTTTCTCCCATATTGTATATTTGCTTATATACTTTAAAGTCATGTCACCATGATAATCAAATAAATGAGATAGACTTGACCTTTTACAATTACTTGTACATCACCTGTAAAGAATAGTATTAGCTTACCGTCTTTTGATTTATCCTGTTCTAATCGTAAGTAGCTATTTGCCAATACTGAACAAAGCATTGCAATCTGTGCTAGAGCGAAGGCATTTTGTTTAGAAGAGGCAATTAGTAATAATGAGATCAGGTTACCAAACACACTGATCTATACAGCTAAGGACAGACACATTCAGTTTTGCATGACAACATTTTTAACACCTAGCATACCTTATACATTTATTTAGCTCTAAAGCTGCCCATAAACAGGAAATGGTGATCGGTAAATTTGTCAGATTACTGACTGGCATTGACTGCCCTGGCATAAACATGTGCAGTAATATCTACTGAGTGTCCTATTTCTTTTTCTGTTGTTAATTATCTTAGAAGAACAATAGAGGTTAGACTGGAAGATCCATCCTGATTTATTCATTCTCCCCAGAGATATTTGAACATTTCTTAATCTAGCAGTATTTAGCAAGATTGAATAACACTCATCTAAAGTCTATGGGCACCTTAACTCTATTCTTCTAGTGCTACTGTATATACAGTACAGTCATGCTCAAAAGTTTGCATACCCTAGAAATTGTGAAATGTTGGCATTAATATTTAAAATATGACTGATCATGCCAAAAAAAACTGTCTTTTATTAAATTATAGCAATCATATGAAGCAATTTTTTATCACATAGTTTTTTGAATCCTTTTTAAATCATACTGATAACAGAAATCACCCAAATGGCCCTGATAAAAAGTTTACAAACCCTGGAATGTTTGACCTTGGTACAGACACAGAAGGTGCACACACATAGGTTAAAATGGGAATTAAAGGGTAATTTCCCCACATTTGCACAATTGTAATTGAAGTTCAACACATGCCATAATGCTGGTAAAGGTTGATGCTTGAACTATACAAATATAATCTTAAACTTTGGATGTATCCACACTATATTTAATTGAATATATAGTTTTTTAATTTATTTGAAACTACTGTATATTTGTAAACACAATTAGCTTGATTTAAATCATTTTATGAGCATACACCAGGGCCACAGATAGGGGGAAAGATCTGGCCCTCCTTTATGGGTCCTGGGCCGATGAGTTCCGCAGGTGGCACAGGGCAGAGAGGGGATTCTTAAAATACCTTTGGGCACAAGCACAATAATTCCAGGGGCCATGGCTCGCAATGATTAAAGCTGAACTCAACTGTATCTGAGCACCACAAAATGTATACAGTAAATATCACAAGGCCTTATGTGATTCCCATAGTAGGCAGCAAGACTTCAGCAGTATCGTTAATGGAGAAAGAAAATTTCCAGTTCCCGTTCTATCTTCTTAATTACATTATGGTTTTGGATGAGAGAATCATTCAGTTTCCAGACTACTTGTTTTAGTGCCTCTAATACATCTTCTAACTGAATCACTACTGGGGCATGGTCTGATATCGTAATGGTCTTGATTATGGTATCTCCAAGAGAGACCAACAGTTGGCGCTCTATTAATATGTAGTCTAGCCTTGAGTATGATCCATAAACAGAGGAATAGTACGTAGGGTCTCTAATCTCAGGATGTCTAATCCTCCAGGAATCCACTAGCTGATAATAAACTAATAATCTCATTATTTCATTCTGACTCTGTTTTGAAAATTGGGTCAACCCTACCGAGGAATCAACCCTAGACCAGACACATATTGAGATCCCCTGCTACAATAAGTTTCCCTTCTTTAAGAAACCTATTTGATAGTAAATGTTTGCAACTGCACATTCCATATTAAAAAATCTCCCTTACCTCCGGGTCTGGCAGCTGTTCCTTTAATATAAACATAGAACTCCTATCAAATCCAAATGCTACTCCCCAAGAGCGGCTGAAGGTTGAGTCCCCATAAAACCATCTCAGGAAGAGATAGGAAATTAATCTGTACCCCAAAGCATGTGTAATATGTGTCCCCTGTAAGCATATTACATTTGCAGCATAATGTTTTAATTCTTTTTTTACCTGATACCTTTTACTGGAGGTATTGAGGCCCCTAATTTTGTAAGTCACTACACTTCTGACTACCCAGGCTGCTAGGTCCACATACCGCCCAATCCCTTCCTCACTCTCCTGGCACCCCCCTTTTCTGCTTCACTTTTAATTTACTGTCTCAAACTTATACATTCTCCTTAAGACAAGAGACCCCTCCTCAACCATCACCTATAAATGGGAAGAAAAACAAAAACTGATTATTTAATTAGAGGAGAGGACCATCAATGTCAAAGAGGGTCCTTCTGCCCTGTTATTATATCTCAATCCCTTTTACCCCATCCCTCTCTTCTCCCTCCAGCCTGAGTCTATTGCTTGGTCCGAGGCATCTGTGCATCTGTGAGTCATCCTCAAATAGAAGGAGGAGGAGCGCTGGGTCTCTAACATCCACCAGCTCCGTGATGTTGTCATGAAGGAGTGGTAGAGGACTCCAGTGGCAACCTGTGAAGCTCTGGTGAACTCCATGCCCAGGAGGGTTAGGCAGTGCTGGAAAATAATGGTGGCCACACAAAATATTGACACTTTGGACCCAATTTAGACATTTTTACTTGGTGTACTGACTTTTGTTGCCAGCAGTTTAGACATTAATAGCTGTGCGTTGAGTTATTTTGAGGGGACAGCAAATTTACACTGTTATACAATCTATACACTCACTACTTTACATTGTAGCAAAGTGTAATTTCTTCAGTGTTGTCTCACAAAAAGATATAATAAAATATTTACAAAAATGTGAAGGGTGTACTCACTTATGTGAGATACTGTAGTATAACATTCATGTCTAGTGCTATATGTGTCTCTTGTAAGAATATTATACCCGCAGAGTATCTTTTGATCTCACTTAATACCTTATGCCTTTTTTGTGGGATGTTCAGCCTCACAATTATATGTCAAACAATTTATAATTGTCATTTTAGGTTCTCTATCTCACCACCCCCTCCCTCCTCTTTCCCCCCTCCTTTGAGGCGTTCTTAGAGCAGAGAGGGGGTGTTTATCCCCTTGGGAGAATTGGATGATCAAAAGGAAAAAAAAAAACAACTTGAAGATTTCCAACACCTTTCCCCCCCCCCCCCCTCACCCCACTCCACAACCCTCTCACCCTCCTCCCCCATGTCCATGGTCTTGTTTTGTTGTATTTTGGACCTCTTCCTGATCATGGAGCAAGAACATCTACTCTCTATTTTGGGCCTCCTTACCCTGTTTGCTCCTCTAGCCTGTCTCACCTTCAGAGAACGGGTCTGAGCTCCACAAGAGTCCAAGGTTATGCATCCGTTAGTTCACATTTTACGCTTGTTTCACCCCAACCCCCCACCCCGAGCCCAGCAACCCCACCAGTCTTATTTCATGCTGTTTTATTTTAAATTCATCTTATTTATTTATTTATTTTTGAGGATCAGTTGCCATTGATCTTTTTCCTGAGTGTTTTCCCCCTTTCTTCTACTTGATGTCCATCCGGGTAGTTCTAGTATGGGGATTTCAAATTTTGCTAAATTCTTGTAGTTCTCATGGGAATCTCAATCTTGCCATGCATCCTTCTTTCCGGCCTACCAAACTGGCTGAAAATCCCCAGTTATACCATATGTCATGGTTTTGCATCAGTTCCAATAGGGGCTTTGACAGCCTCCTTCTTCTTAACTTCTCATATGATAGATCCAGGAAAATCTGCAGCATGGTGCTTCCATATTTTAGTGGTGGCTTCCCTCTCATATTTCCCCAAATTTGTTTTATTTCTTCATAGTTTTGAAATCTTATAATGATGTCTCTTGGGGTCTCTCTTGGTATATCATTTGTTGATTCCGGTAGGCCGCATAATCTCAAATTTTTTTTCTTCTGCTGTGGTTTTCTTGGTCTTCCATTTTATATGCCAAATCCGTTTGTTCAAGTTTTAATTTTTTCACTTCTCCTTTTAGATCTTTTGTTATTTATGTATGGCTCTCCACTCTCCTTTCTATATCTTCAACTCTTATCAGAATATGGCCCAAATTATTACGTATTGTTGCCATTTCAGTGAGTTCTCTAAAGCTGCAAACAGTGTCGCCATCTCTACCTTTGTAGGTAGTTGGGCATGCAATGACTGGTCCTCTTTATGTCCCCTGTCTGTCTCATTTCCTGAGTCTAAGATTGACTGGTTATATGTGCTTATATCCAGTGATGTTCTATTTTGTCCTCTTTTTTTCTTTTACTTCCGTCTGTTTCACCTGGTTCCCGTGTTGTTTTTTGGTGATCTGTTTCTCAGATCCACTTTCTTGAGCCATATACTTTTTTATTGATCCTGGGCTTGAGCTCAATTTAGGTGATCTCCCCGCGCTGATCTCCCCTAGTGGCCATACTCTCTGTATTTATGTTTAGTTTTCAATTTTTTTCCTTCACACAGTCCCTTTTACTTTTCATATAGAATAGTGATGGAGTATCTGCCTTAGTAGACCATGGCTGTTCAATAAAGCGATATTTAATGCAAGTAATAGTCTCTCCTAGTATGTGCTCTATAGACTATATCTGTAGTTCTGTGTATTTCTGTGTATAGAATATGTTTATATCTTCTGTAGGTTGCGTGGGATTCCCCAGCTTCCACTATAAATGAATACATTTTTTTTGATAGTCCTGCGCCTGCCTTCTCTTACTTATTTCCCTGTACTGTAGGGTTACTATATATATATATATATATATATATATATATATATATATATATATATATATATATACATATATATATATATATACATATACACATACACATATATATATATATATATATATATATATATATATATATATATATATATATATATATACACATATATATATATATATATATATATATATATATATTTATTTTTTTCTTTTTTTTAAGTACTTTATATATGTTCCAGGGGTAATGCTGAAAATCACTGAAATAAACGGTCCTTGTGCAGAGTGTTTTTTTAACTCTATCTGCTGTGTTTAATCCTACTGGTCTCCATGTAAACCAAAACAAACTCTGCAGAGACTTGTTACAAACACTCAAGAGGACAGCAAAAAAAAAAAAAAGAAGAAGAAAGAAAAAGCGCCTAAAAAATCCCCACTCCTGCTGTTCAGTCCATGATCTGCTTGATCTATGTGAGGTCTTCTGCTGTGGTCTCAAAGGGGAGAAAACAAGGTATCCAGGTATCTGTTGTAACTCTACAGTTCGGGGAGGGGAGTCTGCCACTTTTACACTTCCAACACTAGCGGTCTGGGGTTTGTCAGGGGGCTTTTCCGCTTGGCCAGTGTTGCTGCTACCAGATCTCCGCTTGTTCGTCTGAGCTTTCCTACCCAGGGCACACTTCCACTTCCACACTCCTCTGCAGCCAAGCTTCACCGAGCAAATTTTTTTTTCTTTTCCACATCTGGCTTTCTGTAGATTGCCCTTGTTCCTTTCACTGAGCCGCTGATGCTCCCATCCACTCGAGTCCCACATGTCTTATAGAGTCAGGGGGCGGGCTGCATCTCTGGTGTCTCTGCTCCTTGGTACACGCTCGTCCATTCTGCTCGGACTATGCCACCGGGCCTAGGGCAGGGACTTGATCTTGAGAGCAAATTGATCTTGAGAAATTTGGAATCGGAATCATTCACAACACTAGACACCTTCTCATGGAGCATTAGAGCGGTCATATGCAACTTCACCCCCTGGAAGGCAACATGTCTTTCAGGCTTGTGCTATGGTCCATTTGGCAGAAATAAAAAGGTAAGTTGCCAGCTTCTGCTGGGGCAATGCAAAAGGGCCAACAGGGTCTGGAGCAGGCCGAAGACTCAAGACCAAAACCCCACCAGTCTGGGACAGGACCACCAGGTATGGAGCACATCCCCCTTTGTCCACAATTGCGAAAGCATCTGTCACCACTTCCTGGGTAGGTATGAGCAAGTTGGGCAGGAACCTAGTACCATCTAAAAAAGACCTTATATGCAGCTTCAAGGGTATTTGTATTAAAGAAGCATTTTGCAACTGTTTTCCAAGCCTTGCTTCAGTCCACCAGATCTATTGGGGACTGGAGGTCCTGCTCCCATTGAGACATGTAGGAGAGGGATACTGATGACGGGCATTCATTCAAAGATGCATAACTAGCAGAAATTTGGCCAGGGGCCCTTGGGACATGCTGACACATGTGTTCAAAAAAGATTTTCCAATAGGGGTAAGAAGATGTGTGGCACAGGGCAGCAATCCAATGTTTAAGTTGAAGAAAACAAAAGTGCTCCCTTAGCAGGGCCTCATAAGTCTCTCAGATGTCCTCCCAGGATGGGAAGGAGCGGGAGGAAAGAAAATCCTGTACCCGCATAAAGCCTCGGGAGAACCACCAGGAGAAAGCCTGAGGCTCAGATAAGCCCAGAGGAAAGAGGGGGTTGTGACTAATAGGAAGTAATGGCAAAAAAAAGGACATCAAATTGCCTGAGTAGCGGACTGAGTCCCACACTCCCAGGTTATGTATCATCATGGGGCTCAAACGGGGGGGCATAACTTGTGGAGGAGCCAAAGCAAGGCCTGTATTGAAGACGGATCACAGTTGGGTAATTCAAGCAACACCCAAGGAGGGACATCCGAGACCACGTGAAGCATACCCAGCAGGGAGATCTGCGCCACCATGTAATATCATGAGACATTAGACACTCCCAAGCCACCTTGCAGCCTGTGGACATAAAGAGTGGATCTAGGGACTCTAGGGTGTTTCTAGGCTCAAATGAATTGGAGCATCCGGTTTTGTAAATGGCGAAGAAAGAAGGGGGGGCACTTTCACTGGTTGCGTACTGAAGTAATATAGGGCCTTAGGAAGGATTGGCATTTTGATGGCAGAAATCCTCCCAATCCAACCGAGAGGAGGATATTGCCATGAATGCATAAGGGAGGTCAGAGAGCGCAGCAAAGGCTAATAGTTTGCAGAAAATAGGGTTGAGTAGGAAGGTGTCAATTTGATCCCTAAATAGTCAAGCAAGTGAGGTGCCCAGCGATATGAAAAGTATTGTTGAAGGTGTTCCACGTCCTCTGTAGGAAGGGTAATGTTCAGTTCTGTTGATTTGGAAGGGTTGATCCGAAGACCCGAGAATGCAGAGAAGCAATCGAGTGTAAGCTGCAGATTGGGGAGGGAGATAAGCGGATTGGTCAGGACCAGGAGGGCATCATCTGTAAAGAAAAACTCTTGCATAGGCCACTCCTGAGATATCTACATTAGCCCAGACTGCTGCCACCTATGGTTCTAGCACCAAAACAAAAGACGTTGGGGATAGGCGAAATCTCTGTCGAGTTCCCCTGGTGGATGGGGAATGGGTCAGAAAAAAAACCTACATACTTCACAGAGGCCAATGGGGATGAGTTTAGAGCTTGAATCCAGGATAGAAAGTATGTTTCGCAGCCCCAATGGGACAAAGCAAAATAGAGATAATCCCACAAAAGCGAATCGATTTTAAGAGATCCGGGGAAGGCTTTTCACCCTCTCTCAAAGAACGTGGTAAACATTTCTAACGCAAGCTTTCTTTTTGTAAACTGTTTATAACTCGTGGATGTTCAATATATGTCAAGATTTTCATCTATACCGTAATTGAAGTCAAAGTCCATTTCAAATAGTTTTAATGTCAAGCTACACAATCAGGTACGAGTAAGTAAACCAGCTATGAGTAAGCGCTGTTTGTAGCGTGAAACGCGTTAGCAATTTTGTTCAAAAATCCTTTTTTTGTTCCCTTTTTGCTGTAATGTTTTGTTCAATGGAGTTTTGCACTTGCACTTAAAGAAATAAAGGCATCTAATTTTTACACAATCCGGAGTGCGGCTATCCAGAGTTTCGTTCTGTTTCTACACATACACAATCAGGAGGGCTGGATTAGTACTAAAATTATAAAATGCACACAGCTGTTTAAGGACAGCTGTTTTCAAACATGGCGGTCTCAGGTCTCATACTACAGCCACTTCATCTGGACAGTTCACAATTGGACAGTTTCTCTATAATGTAATGCTCTTTCATACTGCAGTGTCTCTCCACCAGAAGAATCTTAAAACAGAACAGTTTCCCTCTAACACTGCAGTCTTTCTCACTGCAGTCTCTTAATTATGATGCTCTTACAATATGACAGTTTCCCCCTTACAAAACAGTATGCTATACTGCACACTCTCCCCATCAGAATAGTCTCATAATAGAATAGTTTCTCAAAGATAAGGATGTCTCTATCATGGTAGATCTTATCAAGAAGGGCAGGACCCATCTATGGAGCGAGCAGCGGTTTCCTTTTCATTGCCGTTGGCCATGCTCCTCCTCCTCCACGGACAATAGGATCGCTTCTCCTTTCAGCCAGAAAATGAGTATCAAGACTCGCTTCCTGATTGGCCAGGAGGAGAATCAGTGTGACAATAGCGAATATTCATTCACTACTGTCACATAATTGGGTGGGCTTTTTTGAAGCCTATTAGTGCTTTTGGCTCTTATTACGTGCTTAAAAAAAAAACTAAAAAAATTGGAATCTATGCTTCCAGTGCCCCACATGTAAATTATGGGGCCGGATCCATGGATGGGGGGTGGCGCCCCTGCATCCCTAATTGACGGGTCGCCACTGATGGGTACACTGTAGTCATAAAGGGATAGACATGGTCAGCAACAATACTCAGGTAGGCCATGGTGTTTAACCACTTGCTTACTGGGCACTTAAACCCCCCTCATGCCCAGACCAATTTTCAGCGCTGATGCACTTTAAATGACAATTGCGCGGGCATACAACACTGTAACCAAATGAAATTTTTATCATTTTTTTCCCCACAAATAGAGCTTTATTTGGTGGTATTTAATTACAGCTGGGAGTTTTATTTTTTGCTAAACAAACAAAAAAAGATGCAAAAAAAAATAAAAATCATGTTTAATAGTCTGTTATAAAATTTTGCAAACAGGTCATTTTTCTCCTTCATTGAAGGGCGCTGATGAGGCGGCACTGATAGGCTGCACTGGTGGGCACTGATAGGCTGCATTGGTGGGCACTGATAGGCTGCACTGGTGGGCACTGATAGGCATAGTTAAGGCGGCACTAATAGGCACAGATAAGGCGGCACCGATGGGCACAGATAAGGCGGCACTGATGGGCAAAGATGGGCACAGATAAGATGGCCCGGATGGGTGGCACAGATGGGTGGCACGGATGGGTGGCACTAAGGGGCACTGATAGGTACCATTGATAGATGGGACTGATGGGCACTGATAGGTGGCACTGATAGGTGGCTCTGATAGGTGGCACTGCTGGGCACTGATGGGCGGCACTGCTGGGCACTGGTAGATGACACTGATGGGCACAGATATGTGGCACTGGGGTGCAGCACCTTTGTTGAGGCAGATTGTGGGCACTGCTGGGTGGCACTGTGGGTGGCACTGCTGGGTGGCACTGACAGGGGGGGACACATTTTTTATTGATGTGGCACTGGCAGGGGGCAGGTGGGCACTGGCAGGGCTGGCCGTGATCGGGACTGATGTCCCGATCACGGCCGGCGGTGATCGGCTCTTTTTTTTCTCCTCGCGCTGTCAGCGCGAGGAGGAATAATAGCCGATTACCAGCTCCGTTGTATCACATGATCAGCTGTCATTGGCTGACAGCTGATCAGGTGATAAGGGGTCGGGATCGACCCCTTGCTCGGATCAGTGATCAGGCGAGTCTCATAGACTCGCCGATCACAGAGTGCGCCGCGCGCGCCCCTCAGGGGGCGCGCAGGCCGCTCGTGCACGGGACGACGTCAATAGACGTAGTCCCGGCAAAGGAGATCCGCGCTGTAGCCGTCATTCGGCTATAGCGCGGTTCTCAAGTGCTTAAACAATGCTCAATTGGTACTAAGGGACTCAAAGTCAATGGGTCAATGGGCAGGGGTGCTTTAGGAGCGGTGTATACATCGCTCCTAATGCACCTCAAAGAAGCTGCTTGCATCCTGCCAGAGCACAGCTCCAGTGTGAAAGCCCTAGAGGCTTTCACACTGGAGTGACAGGAGAGGCTCTTTACAGGTGTTTTGCAGGTGCTATTTTCTAGTGCCTGTAAAGCGCCTCAGTGTGAAGGTAGCTTTGCTGTTGCCTTTCTATCATCTCAAACCAGTCTGCGCATTCTTCTCTGACCTTCATCCATACAACTGCCGTCTAGATGCCTTGTGATTGGCTTATTAGCAATTTGTGTTACCAAGCAATGGAACAGGTGTACCTAATAAAGTGGCCGATGAGTGTATATACAGTATCTCACAAAAGTGAGTACACCCCTCACATTTTTGCAAATATTTTATTATATCTTTTCATGGGACAACACTGCAGAAATGACTCTTTGATACAATGTAAAGTAGTGAGTGTACAGCTTGTATAACAGTGTAAATTTGCTGTCACCTCAAAATAACTCAGCATACAGCCATTAATGTGTAAACCGCTGGCAACAAATGTGAGTACACCCCTAAGTGAAAATGTCCAAATTGGGCACAAAGTGTCAATATTTTGTGTGGCCACCATTATTTTCCAGCACTGGCTTAACCACTTAAGCCCCGGACCAATTTGCAGCCAAAAGACCAAGCCCCTTTTTGCGATTCGGCACTGCATCGCTTTAACTGACAATTGCGCAGTCGTGCGACGTGGCTCCCAAACTAAATTGACGTCCTTTTTTTCCACAAATAGGGCTTTCTTTTGGTGGTATTTGATCATCTCTGCGCTTTTTATTTTTTGTGCTATAAACAAAAATAGAGCAACAATTTTGAAAAAAATGCAATATTTTTTACTTTTTGCTATAATAAATATCCCCAAAAAAATATATAAAAAAACATTTTTTTTCCTAAGTTTAGGCCGATACGTATTCTTCTACATATTTTTGGTAAAAAAATCGCAATTAGCGATTATTGATTGGTTTGCACAAAAGTTATAGCATTTTCAAAATAGGGGATCGTTTTATAGCATTTTTATCAATATTTTTTTTTACTAGTAATGGCGGCGATCAGTGATTTTTATTGTGACTGCGACATTATGGCGGACACATCGGACATTTCTGACACATTTTTGGGACCATTGCCATTTATACATACATATACATATACAATATATTTAAATGCACTGATTCCTGTGTAAATGACACTGGCAGTGAAGGAGTTAACCACTAGGGGCAGTGTAGGTGTTATGTATGAGGTTAAAGAGGAAGTAAACCCTAATGAGTTTATTTCCTCTTTCATTCCCTGCAAAGGCAAAGCATAATGGACTACTATGCATCGCATAGTAGTCCATCATGTGTCACTTACCTGACACAGGAGCCAGCGAAGTCACCGCTGTCCCCTGTAGTCCGGCGCATCCATCTTCTAGGTGGGGTCTCGCAGCTCCGCCGCTGTCAGTCGGCGAAGCTGCGATGACGTCACTCGCACGCATGTGCACGGGAGCCGACACGCGCGGCAGCTCCGCCGTTGAGAATGCTGCGCTCAGTGTGCCTGCTGCGGTGCCTGTCTTCGGGCAAATATCTCCTAAACCGTATGGGTTTAGGAGATATTTCTTGGACCTACAGGTAAGCCTTAATCTAGGCTTACCTGTAGGTCAAAGTGTGTTGTAAGGGTTTACAACCACTTTAAGTGTTTTTCTTATTGTAGGGGGACGTGGCCTGTGACGTCACTGATTGTCCTTCCCTATAAAAAGGAACAGACGATCGGTGACAGCCACACTAGGAAGCACGGGGAGAGGTTTACACAGACCTCTCATTCTTCAGCTCTGTGACCCAATCGCCGGACACCAGCGTCGATCGGGCCCGCTGGTCCCGCAGCCACGGTCACGGAGCTCAGGACTGGGTCGCGGCGGCACACTCACGACCCACGGCTGGGCACTTAAAAAACAACGTACAGGTACATGCTTGTGCCCAGCCGTGCCATTCTGCCGACGTACATCGGTGTGAGGCGGTCCTTAAGTGGTTAACCCTCTTGGGCATGGAGTTTACCAGAGCTTCACAGGTTGCCACTGAAGTCCTCTTCCACTCCTCCATGACAACATCATGGAGCTGGTGGATGTTAGAGACCTTGCACTCCTCCACCTTGCATTTCGGGATGCCCCACTGATGTTTAATAGGGTTTAGGTCTGAAGACATGCTTGGCCAGTCCATCACCTTTACCCTCAGCTTCTTTAGCAAGGCAGTCAGGGCCGCTGATAAGCCAGTACAACTGGCCCTGTTGTACCGGGGCCCAGCCAGTAGGGGGACTGTTCAGTGTCGAAAAAAAAACAAAAAACTTTCTAATTTACATCCCCTATAAGCCACTGCTATTAGTGTAGGGGTGTTGTGTTAATATGATTTCCAAGGTCCACCCACTGATGGTGGAGGAGGAGCAGTCGAGGGACATTGTCTTTAATTGCGGGCGCATGTCTATTCTGTGCCCGTTGCCCGATCTGCATGTTTTCTGGCTGCTGATAGGTGAAGTCCTGGCTGCCTATCACCTTCCCTGGCTGAATGATCCTCCTTCGCTCAGCTCCACACTCAGCAGCCAAGAAAGAGATAGGAGAAGCAGCTGACTGAGAGCAGAAGGAACCAGATTTATCAGGGGTGGAAGAGCACATAAGCTGTAGGTTTAGTACACTTTTTTAAAGCAAACTGTACTGCACCATTGTGGTATGGAGGAGGAGTCCTAAGTAAATGATGATTTTTTTGAGAGACCCCATCATGTAGCAAAACGCTTGTGTGAGCCTACATACTGTATCTTCTGGCAGTTATATTGACTATGCTGCATGCTCTAATATAATGCATATGAATAAACAAAGTAAGACATGGGCAACTCTTGACATCATTAACCCCTTCCCACCCATCTCAGCCCTTGCAATGAATCTTAAAGTGGAGTTCCACCCGCAATTTTTTTTTTTTAAAGTTGTCAGCTTCAAACACTGTAGCTGCTGACTTTTAATAAGGACACTTACCTGTCCAGGGAGCCTGCGATGTCGGCACCCCAAGGCCAATCCATCCCTCCATCGGATCAGGTGCAGGCACCGCCATTGTAACTAGCTGGTTTCCTACTGCGCATGCGAAAACAGGGTCTGGGGTGGAGCCAGGGGAGGGGCTAAAGGGGGCACCATCAAGTAGGCTGTATGGGGCCCCATGATTTCTATCAGCAGCCCTGAAGGCAGTGGTCATCTTGGAGGTGTGTTTGGGGTCATTATCATGTTAGAATACACTGTACATGTTGGCATTCATGGTTTCCTCAATGAACTGTAGCTCTCAAGTGCCGGCAGCACTCATGCAGCTCCAGACCATGACCCTCCCACCACCATGCTTGACTGTAGACATGACATACTTGTCTTTGCACTCCTCACCTGGTTGCCGCCACACACGCTTCACACCATCTGAACCAAATAAGTTTATCTTGGTCTCATCAGACCACAGGACAGGTTCCAGTAATCCATGTCCTTAGTCTGCTTGTCTTCAGCAAACTATTTGCGGGCTTTCTTGTGCATCATCTTTAGAAGAGGCTTCCTTCTGGGACGACAGCCATGCAGACCAATTTGATGCAGTGTGCGCCGTATGGCCTGAGCACTGACAGGCTGACCCCCCCACCCCTTCAACCTCTGCAGAAATGCTGGCAGCACTCATATGTCTATTTCTCAAAGACAACTGATGGATATGACTCTGAGCACATGCACTCAACTTCTTTGGTTGACCATGGCGAGCCCTCTTCTGAGTGGAACCTATCCTGGTAAACCACTGTATGGTCTTGGCCACTGTGCTGCAGCTCAGTTTCAGGGACGTGGCAATCTTCTTATAGCCTAGGCCAGTGATGGCGAACCTTGGCACCCCAGATGTTTTGGAACTACATTTCCCATGATGCTCCTGCACTCTTCAGTGTAGATGAGCATCATGGGAAATGTAGTTCCAAAACATCTGGGGTGCCAAGGTTCGCCATCACTGGCCTAGCCCATCTTTACTTACAGCAACAATTCTTTTTTTCAGATCCTCAGAGAGTTCTTTGCCATGAGGTGCTATGTCGAACTTCCAGTGACCAGTATGAGAGAGTGAGAGTGATAACACCAAATTTAACACACCTGCTCCCCATTCACATATGAGACCTTGTAACACTAACGAGTCACGTGACACAGGGGAGGCAAAATAGCTAATTGGGCCCAATTTGGACATTTTTACTTAGGGGTGTACTCACTTTTGTTGCCAGCGGTTTAGACATCAATGACTGTGTGTTGAGTTATTTTAAAGGGACAGTAAATTGACACTGTTATACAAGCTGTACACTCACTAATTTACATTGTAGCAAAGTGTCATTTCTTCAGTGTTGTCACATGAAAAGATATAATAAAATATTTACAAAAATGTTAGGAGTGTACACACTTTTGTGAGATACTGTAAGTAAATTCAGTTTTTTTTTCTTTTAGTAAATGCAGAAATGCACCTGCATTAACTTTTTTGCACTTTTAAACTTCTGCCTTAGAGGAAATAGGCACACTTTAATTAGGTCTGAATAGCTGTAAAATAAAATAAGATTGTACTGCTTAATTATTAAAATCTGCACACAAAGTGTACACTAGACTAATACTAGTTTACTTAAATCTGTTGGTTACCATGGCTGGTATGATGCTTTGATAGTAACTATGTTACAGCTATTTACAGCATGACGTCTTTGACCAACCTTTATTTACTAGTTTGAAACCTTCACACTCCTACACCACATAGAAAAGAGACAAACTCCTTTTTGATTTATGACTTTATCTTGGACTATTGTGTTGCACAAAAACGTTTCTTACTCATACAGCAAAGGCAATTTAAATATACACATGAAAGAGCATGCTTGATTGCTGTTAACATTCCTTGTTTAGTTTAGTTTCTGCAAATGGTCTGGACATTTCATAAAATTAAAGTGGAATTCCAGGATCTCTCCAACTAATCTTAAAACTGATCCCACTCCTCTTCTAGCACCTATACTGGGGTTTAGCAATCTGTCATTTCTGATCAGCCTGTTATTTGTAGCCATTGGACAGATAGATCGCAACCTGACATGTCACCAGCTCCTGACCATGGTTGCCACCTCTCAGATCAGAATGTCAGTCTACAACATGCAAAGCCAAGCCAAAAGAAATACTAAAAAGGGGGCAGGGCAGGGCTGAATGGGCATGACAGAGATGGAGATTCTGGTGGAGCACATGCTGTAATACAGGTAACTGAAAGCTGACTATGGGTAAAAAGGCAGCAGGGAGCTATGCCAGGAGGCAGCAGGCTAATGACAGGTCCTCAGTGCAGACTGGCATTATTATACTCCTGCCTAAAGTGCAGATGTGTGTACCTGCCAGACATCAACATTTATTTAGCATTAAAGTGATAGCTGCCTGAAAGTAGGAAATTGTTAATGGTCAGGGCTGTGGATACAAACAGGCAGCTGCTTGTTACACACCACTGACTGCTGCACTGTGCCTTATGTACATCTGACCCCAGCTTACATCACACTGACTCTGTGCTCTGTGTTACTACTTACTTCTGAACTCTGACCCCGTCCTCTGCCCTACTGACCCTGTTCTCTGCCCTTCTGACCCCTGTGCCAACACTGCCCTACCTACTGCTGATCTCGGTACACTGACCTACCTACTGCTGACCTCTGTACACTGACCTACCTACTACTGACCTTTTTACACTGTCCTACCCACTACAGACCTCTGTACACTGACCTACCTATTACTAACCGCTGTACACTGCCCTACCTACTACTGACCTCTGTAGACTGACCTACCTACTACTGTCCTCTGTACAATGACCTACCTACTACTGATCTTTGTATACTGCCCTATCTACTACTGACCAAGGTACACTGACCTTTGTACACTGTCCTACCCACTACAGACCTCTGTACACTGACCTACCTACTACTAACATCTGTACACTGCCCTCTGTAAACTTACCTACCTACTACTGACCCCTGTACACTGCTCTACCTACTACTGACCTCTGTATACTGCCCTACCAACTACTGACCTCTGCACACTGTCCTATCTACTACTGACCTCTGTACACTACCCTACCAACTACTGACCTCTGTACACTGCCCTACCTACTACTGACCTCTGTACACTGCCCTACCTACTACTGACCTCTGTACACTGTCCTACCTACTACTGACCTCTGTAGATTGCCCTACATACTGCAGAATCAGACTTATAGGGGTGACCAATTACTCTTCAAACATGAAAAAATTGCTAATGAATGTAAATGTCATGTTTATCACTGGAACATTCTTTTAAGGTAGGCTACGTTTTTATTTCTACAGTGAGATTTGTTTTATTATATTTTTATAAGTTTTCTTCATTCCATCCTTTTTATTGGGGCCTTGCTAGTTAGGCCACATGTACACTGCTTCTGGTAAACGGACGATCAGAGGCAATTGGCTGCTTTTTTCAGCTGCCCCTGAACTCATCCAATGTTATCTTATGTGTACATGTACACAGATTTGTTTAATGTCGTTTTTAGGCAGTTGCTTTTATAGGCTTTTCTTTGAAGGCAATAAAATGAGTTCAGACGCCGAAGTTTCCAATGTTTCAGATGCAAAATGACGAAAAACGCGGTGGCGGTGTTTTACCACGATTTTGTTTATAAGCGTTTTTAGAAGTGCCCTATTTTTTAACATTACAAAACTTAAAAATTATAGCAAATGATGAAAAAACGAAATTTAAAAAAAAAAACGAATTGCTTGCTATGTTCATATAGGGTTAGGGTCAGGGTTTCCCATTAGGGTTAAGGGTTTCCCCTTGAAGAAAAAGTTTAAGGATATGGTAAATGTTATGGTTTCCCGTTAGGGTTTCTTGTTAGGGTTTCCCATTAGGGTTAGGGGGTTATGGTTAGGGTTTTCCCCTTGAAGAACAAGTTTAAGGTTATGGTAAGTGTTATGGTTTCCGGTTAGGGTTAGGGTTTCCGGTTACGGTTTCCCATTAGGGTTTATGGTTAGGGTTTTTGCCTTGAAGAACAAGTTTAGGGTTATGGTAAGTGTTATGGTTTCCCATTAGGGTTAGGAGGTTATGGTTAGGGTTTCCCCCTTGAAGAATAAGTAAGTGTTAGGGTTTCTTGTTAGTGTTTGCGATTTGGGTTAGGAAGTTAGGGTTTTCCCCTTGAAGAACAAGTTAGGATTAGGGTTTCCAGTTAGGATTAAGGTTAGGGTTTCCGGTTAGGGTTAGGGGTTAGGGTTTCCCATTAGGGTTAGGGGGTTATGGTTAGAGTTTTCCCCTTGATGAACCAGTTTAGGGTTATGGAAAGTGTTATGGTTTCCCGTTAGGGGGTTATGTTTAGGGTTTTCCCCTTGAAGAACAAGTTAAGGTTAGGGTTTCTGGTTAGGTTTAGGGCTTCCAATTAGGGTTAGGGGATTATGGTTAGGGTTTTCCCCTTGAAGAACAAGTTTAGGGTTATGGTAAGTGTTATGGTTTCCGGTTAGGGTTTTCCGTTTAGGGTTAGGGTTTTTGCCTTGAAGAACAAGTTTACGGTAAAGGTAATTGTTATGGTTTCCCGTTAGGGTTTCCCATTAGGGTTAGGAGGTTATGGTTAGGGTTATGGTTTTCATCTTGAAGAACAAGTTTAGGGTTATTATAAGTGTTATGGTTTTCCGTTAGGATTTCCCATTAGGGTTAGGGGGTTATGGTTAGGATTTTCCCCTTGAAGAACAAGTATAGGGTTATGGTAAATGTTATGGTTTCCCGCTAGGGTTTCTGGTTAGGGTGTATGTTTAGGGTTTTCCCCTTGAAGAACAAGTTAGGGTTAGGGTTTCTGGTTAGGGTTTCCCATTAGTGTTAGGGGGTTATGGTTAGGGTTTTCCCCTTGAAGAACACGTTTAGGGTTATGGTAAGGATTATGGTTTCTCATAGGGTTAGGGTTTTCCATTAGGTTTAGGGGGTTATGGTTAGGGTTTTCCCCTTGAACAAGTAAAGGGTTATGGTAAGTGTTATGGTTTCCCGTTAGGGTTTCTGGTTAGGGTTAGGGGGTATGCTTAGGGTTTTCCCCTTGAAAAAAAATGTAGGGTTAGGGTTTCTGGTTAGAGTTAGGGGGTTATGGTTTTCCCCTTGAAGAATATGTTTACGGTTATGGTAAATGTTATGATTTCTCCTTAGGGTTAGTGTTTCTGGTTAGGGTTTCTCATTAGGGTTAAGAGTTATGGTTAGGGTTTTCTGCTTGAAGAACAAGTTTAGGGCTATGGTAAGTGTTATGGTTTCGAGAAAAAAAAAGAGTCTCACCGCTCCAGGAGCACACATGCAGATAGTGAACTGTTCTCTCGGCCCAGAGGCCACAGGTGCTGGCAATTGCCAATAGCAACAGACGAAAGTAGACTCTGGACTGCTGCACTCTTCAGAAAAACCGCCTTTCTTTATTAAAAAATCACATAAAAACCCAACAAACACAGCAGACAAAAAAAGCTGACGTTTCGCACTAGCAGTAGTGCTTAATCATAGCAAGAAGTGTTATGGTTTCCCGTTAAGGTTTATGGTTAGGGTTTCCCATTAGGGTTGGGGGTTATGGTTAAGATTTTTCCATGAAAGAACAAGTTAGGGTTTCCGGTTAGGGGTTTGGGTTTCCCATTAGGGTTAGGGGGCTATGGTTAAGGTTTTCACCTTGAAGCACAAGTTAGGGTTAGGGTTTCCAGTTAGGGTTTCCCATTAGGGTTAGGGGGTTATGGTTAGGGTTTTCCACTTGAAGAACAAATTGGGGTTAGGATTTCTGGTTTGGGTTAGGGTCTCCCATTAGGATTAGCGGGTTATGGTTAGGGTTTTCCCCTAAAAGAACAAGTTAGGGTTTCCGGTTAGACGCAAACGCGGCAAAACACGGCATGCAAACGCCGGTTTGAAGCTGTCAAAAATTTGCTCAGAGGAGGTTGCCTCAGCGTCCCGTGTACATTAAGCCTTAAAGCATTTGTTACCTCAACACTTCATATTCCTGAAATGTACCTGCTGTACCATGTACTTGTATGAGAAAGTATCCTGTTCTCTTTGTATTGCTTCCTTTATGTAAAATCCCTTGTGTTCCTGCCAGTTCCTCTGCTTTCCTATTAAAAACTGACCACACTAAGCAGGAGAACATCATGGTCAGTTCTCTAACTATGCTGGGAACTCAGTGTGCTCTCCTCCAATGATAGGACTTGTCCTGACACACCCCCCTCCCCACTGCACAGCCATTTACTGGGAAGATCAGTGTGCTGCTGCTTCTCCTCCCCCTAGCTCCTATGCAGCTTAGAACAGAGGGAATGTAATCACTCAAAATAAGGCAAAAAGGGTATTTGTACTGTATTTTTACTGTATATCCATACAAAAATGTTTCCCATTTCATTTCTATTTTAAACTGAATGGGTTGTTTTACAAGGTGGTCATTGACAATAGCTTTAATTTCACCTCTCAAAGGTGGCCTACCCCTGACCTATACTAACTACCCTGTGGAAGAAAGATGCATATACTTACCTATTTTATGGTCGCTTTAGTCCGGTCATGTAATCAACTCTGTCAATTAGCAGTGGTTTCAGGGGCACAAGGGAAACAAATCAAAGTAAGCTACATCTATTTTCAATAGGAGCTCTCTGTTGTCTTTTGTCCAGTAAAGTATATAAATTACCAGTATTCTACAGATATCTATACACATTTTGATTTCTCTCATTCAGCTTTGGACTACATGAGAGAAATCCAATTATTCCCCACCTCCTCCTATCAACACTATGGAAGGATCTCCCTTGCTGGCTATTGAGTTTTCCATTGACCTTTGTGGAGCTGGGTGGTGCCAATAGGGCCATCATATTCCAGTGTCAGAAATCTCTGTTTATTTTAAACTTGAGGCATTCAGCATATCATCGCACAAGTTAATGCATTACCTCTGTGTGTAGTCTAAGAACTGACACTTCCCATTAAGAAACTACACATCCCACAATTCTTGGGTCTCTCAATCTAGTGCCTGGCAGGTGAGAGCTAAATAGTTATTAGATTTGACACAGACAGAAACAGGCAGAGCAATTAACAGCGCTCCATGCTGGAGGAGATATGTTTTCATCACATTAGCACGATGCAAAACAGAGAAAATTGCAAGGCATGCACTGGATGCTGTGTGACCCAGAACAGAAAGTTGCATGTCATTAGGGACAAGTTAGGTGAATGAATGCATGGACGTAGGGGAAAGATCAGCCATGAAACTACAAACTGCAGCCACAATCTATGAGCTCTTCTGGCATTCCTCAATGAGGGCAAAGATTCTGAAAGCATCTGATTCAGGGACCATTCTCTTGGGTTTAGAAGTTGCTAGCTAATAAAATCCACCAGACAAATTTCATGCTGGGTGTTGTACGCAGCAGAGAGGGCGGCAACATCTTCTGCAGAATAAATACATTAACTCTTGTCATAGTGAGACTTCTTGTTCCTCTCTAATGGTTAATAAAGCTGTGGCAGCCTGGTTCTGAACCTGATGTAGTATGAGATGATGGGTCCAATGCCCATGGTTCAACCAAAACGCCTGGAGTTCCAAAATGGTCAGGATATTTCAGAAAAGAGGGAAAAATTACTTGCTGGGTCCCAAAGTCACTATTATTAATAATATACACAATTTTTATAGATCCAACAGTTTGCGCAGCCCTTTACAAAATAAAGGGAGCCAGTACAATTAATACAATTCAATACAAGAGGGTTGGGAGGACTCCCTTTATGAGAGCTTACAATCTAAATAGAGAGTCAACTAATACAAAAGTTAATAGTAGTAGGTGATGAGTTGACGGAGAAAGTAAAACACTTGTTAGTACAGGCTTCCCTAAAGTGGTGGGTTTTCAAGAATAACCTGAAGGCATACAAATTAGGTGGTTTGAGATAGAGCGTTTCAGATGTAGGGAAATACTCAGGAGAAGTCATGGAGACGACCATAGGAAGAGGAGATGAAGGGGCTCAAAAGAAGGAGGTCTTGTGAAGAGCGAAGAGGGTGGTTTGGGTGATATTTTGAGATGAGGTTGGTGAGGTAGCTTGGGGAAGAATCATGGGTGGTTTTGTATGTTATAGTTAGTATATTGAATTTTAAACATTGGGCAAGCTGGAGGGTATGTGGACTAAGTGGTTGGATAGATGGATAACTCTGACAGAAGCAGTCATGATAAAATGAAGGGCGAAAGTCTCCCATTGGCGAGATTTTTCTTCACTTCCTATCATATAGCCAAAACACGAAAAAGTGAGAGGAACTCCCTGCAAAGTGAGGGATTCGCTACCTGGCGCCAGATCCAGGTACACATTGTAAGATTTCCCCTCTATTGCTTTTTTGGGGCTGTAGCACACCCCATATAGGAGCGGCAATTGAACAGGGATCCCCCACTGCTGCACAGCCAAGCACATCGAATCTTCGCAGACACTCAGAGTCAAGGGAACGGTTCGCAGCTTTGTTTTTGGTTGTTTATTAGGGGGTTAACAATGGGGATAGGGAGTTATGGGATGCCCATTGACTTCAGAAAACTTCAGGGACAACATGATATATATATATATATATATACACAGGCTCCTCTTCAACCTTCATCCCATGCATTCTTGGACTCTTTTGCTCAGCCTCTGTTCGCAGTCCCAAAACAGTAGCACATGTGGAGTGACACAGCATGTAGCTTCCCTCTTGCTTCCTTTTTTGTGATCACTGATCCCAGCACCACTTCTTCAGGCAATACCAGCTCACCTGGCTTCAGCTGCCTCTCTACACCAGTCCACCTGACTGACTCTTCAGCAGCCCACTCGGCTGACTCTCTGGAGATCTCTCAGGGGAAAGGCAGAAGTCTTAAGCCCACCGCTGTCTTCAAGGGACCCTGGCTACATATGGCAGTCTCCCCCCTTTGTTGGTCCCCACCAGCATTGAATTATTCACTCTGTCATCTATTTGCTCCCATGACTCCAGGAGAGATTCCTCCCTTCTGTCTCTGGCAGGATTCTTCCAACATCTGAGCCTTGGCCCATGGAAGGACTACCCCCAGACTAGGGGGTACTCCTCAGGGCCACCAACAGCTTCCTCAACACTGCATCTCCATCTTCCACCGACTCCCTGCTGGCCTGGCCCATGTCTATATATGAGGTAATCTCTGCCCCCTTCCAGCCCACTTCTGGGGATTGGCAGAGACCCCACAATTATTCATGGTAGCTCCCCCTGACCCCCATCCTCTAGTTCTAGAAGGTTCTCCAACCTTCCAGACCAGGGGGAGGCACCAGAGAGAGCTGCCACGATGAGTCACCCAGCCCTGGTCTCTAATAACCCTGACCCAATTTAGTGGCTCAGATTATTCCTGGCCAAAATATAATTTATCTATTCTTCCAATACTGGTAGCACACTCTAGAGGGTGCTATGGGGACAAATCCAAATTTGTGATTCTGTTTCACTTTTGGTGATAAGGGTAAACAAGAAAAATAGAGAGGGTGAATCTCCCCAAATGAGGCAGACAGAAAAAAGGAAAAAAACAACATGTTTTCTAATCCCTCTCACGCTATAAAAAGCTTAAAAAAAAGTTTGGCCTTTAGTAAGAGCCACATTTTGTAAATGTTGTGAAGCTGTAGGTGGTGATTGAAAGTGGGTCTGAAAGTCAAAGTAGAGTCCAGGATTACACCTAACATCCTGGCCTGAGGGGTGTGATTGATTGCTGTGCTGTTGATCTTGATGGAGAAGTTAGAAGAGGAGGGATTTATGAGCTCAGTTTGAAAAGATTAATTTTGAGGAATCCAGAGCAACATCCACACATATATGTCAATTAATAAGTTAATGATGTGTGAGAAAAAAAGTGTGTGAGATGAGGAGTGGAGAGATAGATTTGGGTCTGTTAATCACCACCAGCACCCTCAAAGTGTCACACGAGCTCTGTATAGAGACTGTCCCAACTCGAGCTGCACCATCAGTAACTCACTTCGAAGAGGGAGAAGCATGTGGATAGCTTTATGTCCAATGAACCCGGACAGTAGAAGGAGGAGATGCACTGTATGCAGTGCCAGCAGCAGCACAAAAGCAAAGGTTCTCCCAGTGGAACCCTGTACGTTGGAGAAACAGACACCTAATAACCCAAATCAGGAAGAGATCATTTTCAAAGGGAAAAGGGAAACAACCACTGTGTTGGAAATAATGCACACAGCAATGATGGTAAATGCTTACATCTCCGGCAGTATAGGCATTTTAATTGTGAGGGAATAAAGTGATTGTAACATTTTTTTTAGTTAAATAATAAACATGTCCACACTTACCTGCTCTGTGCAATAGTATTACACAGAGCAGTCCCAAACTTTCTCTTCTGGAGTCCCCTACCAGTGCTCCTCCTCCTCTGTGTCTGATCCCATAGCAGGCTGCTTGCTATGGGGGCAGACATGCAGGCTCGCTCCTGAGCCGGGCTGTGCATTGTCCATAGACACACACGGCATGGTTCAGCCCCATCCTCTGGCTCCCTCCTCCGTTTACACCCACCAGTCCATAGGACTTCATGGACCTTCTGATCAGGTCCCCCTGAAAACTGACAGGCAAATCTGACTAGATTACCCATGCTAGGGTCCTTGAGGAAACTAGGAAATAAGAAATATCACTTCAAATGACATAGTAAAATGTTACTGTTGAAGAACACTGCCATCTAGTGTTCCTTAGATAAAAAAAAAAACTACTTATACTCACAAACCTTTTAGGGCTCAAGTCAATGTAATAAAGGAAATCTGTTCCAAAAGGAAATCTGAGGCTGTCATTACAGATCCCCTCTGAAAACACTATTTACCTGGCTGACTGAAGCTGAATTCACATATGTGCGGTCACGGGTTAGTGCCTGGTGTCCAAAGCGTGTCTGTTCACCGGTTTAGGTGCGAATCAGGTCCAAATTTTTGCCTGAATTTGCACCTGGACCTGACCCAAACATACACAGGACCCTTTTGCAATCAACTGCCCCAGACCTATGTGCGGGAAACCCGCATCCAATTCGCATATATGTCAAACCAGCCTCACTCATGAAACATGTGCAGTTACTAAAGATCGCCATTTTGCTGTCAGGTCAGTAACTGAAAGTAATGATTGCTTTCAGATTGATATAGCAGCTAATTAAATAAAATCTAAATATCATTGGCTGCTTGTGCTGTCATAGCTGATCACATGTGCAGCACCATAGCAACTATGGATCAAACATAGAAAGTGGCAATACAGCGTTGTCTGAATAATACTAATAAAAATGAAAAAAGTGCTAAATAAACTGACTATGCAATTAAACCATGACTGAATTAGAAGCTGCAACTAAAATATGAGATACCCACAATAATAGTAACAATTTTCCAAAGAGTTGCGCTATAGTGAACAATTATATAATAACGAAATACATATAGATAGAAAAAAGGTCAGTGATTAACTATTTACACATATTAAAGTGAAATGCAAATAATATAAAATTAATTTCAACTAAAATTATTTAAAAAATAAACCCGTGCACCGCTAAAATCAAGATTTTGTCCCTAGGTGCAAACAATTATTTAGTCCGTTTCCAAAGGGAACAATTTTCCATGTGATCTCCACTGTGATATTACACACAACACCGACGAAGAAGTGTCACCAAAGAGAGAGAAAGGATCCTTCACCACCAACAATACTGCCGCTTACCAGCTGCTTTGATCCCTTATGTGAGATCAAGTATCGTCAATGACTTGTCACCCAGTCAAGGTTTAAACTGCTTGGAGGATAAATCCTTTTAAAACGCTCCACTCTGGCAATGTTATACTCCTACGGCCACACTGCTAATTTCCCACCATATAGATAAAAACAGGAAGGAACCACCATAGTGTAATACTGTCAAATAATTTAATAAACTAATACAGGTTGCACTTACACAAGTTTTAATCCCTCTCTTCTGGAGAAGGGAAAGTTCTCTAATTTTGACAGTTTACAAGCTTTGCAACTAAGAACGATGCCCTCAAGGTCCTCTCAAGAGATTTCTTCATAGCACCTAGTGGACATAAGGTGGCATGAATGAATCTCTACGCTCTCTACCTACCTTTTAGTGTCTTAAATTCCCCCCCTTTTCTGTGGCTCATAGCTTCCCAAGGCAGGTGGGTTGGAGTGAGAATGTTCTACCTTTTTTTTTTCCTGTATGGTACGTACGGATCTGAACTATATGACTTATACTGAGGTGGTATATATATATATATATATATATATAAACAATGCTGTGCTGGTATCCCTGTTGGGTCTGGTGGGGGGTCCGGTGAGAGATTCAAGGCTATTTTTTCTGGTAACAAATATCTATGGCTCCAGTGACACTGATTTTCTGGAATGTCCGGGGTTGGAATGATAAACTAAGGCGCTTTAATAACCTCAAAACATACCAGCCCCATATTGTTATTTTACAGGAGACCCAACTGGTAGGGAGCAGAATTTTGAGTCTTAAAAGACCCTGGGTGGGACATTAAAACCATCTCCACCGAATCTCCATGCAACCCACTTGACACATGCAAGAGGGGTCAGTATATTGATCCAGAAGAATCTCGATTTTCACTTGCTGGACCTCCATATAGACCCTAAGGGTAAATATGTAATTCTACACGCTGTTATTGATTCGGTGGAGATGGTTTTAGTGGGACTTTATTTACCTTCTCCTGCCATTGTTTCCGTGTTAGCAAAAATAATCCAGATTGAAGCTTGATATTCCACTGACAATGTTCTCCTAGCTGGGTACTTTAATATACCCCCCTGTCCACACCTGGATAAGCTAACACCTGATGTTACCACTGAATCTATCCTTTGATTTCTATGACCTATTTAGATGGAAACAACTGACGGAGCGGGGAATTACCTGCCACTAGGCCACTTATGCTACCTTTTCTCATAGAGACCTCTTGTATGCAAGCGTGGCAATGCTCCCGATCATACGAGAAGTGTATTTTCTTCCGTGGGGGGGGGGGTGGGCTCAGATCACGCACCTATGCTACTGCGTTTTGATGTGGGACTGAAATTGTGGAGACTATCTAGGTATTAAACCTCAGATGAAAGGGTTGAACCCCAAATGATTAGTGCCATCTTATTATTGTTCATGTAACCCTGGGACGACCTCCCCTGATGTAGTTTGGGATGCCTTCAAGGCCTTCACCAGGAGGCAATATAGGACTTATATCAGTGGGGCTAGAAAAGATTCCCAGGCTGCCCTGACTATGGTGGAAGCACAAGACTAAGAACTGTAGGATTGTTACACTGCCTCCTTGGATAGGATAGTTTACCAAGATATGCTTCTGGCCTACAGAGAGGTTTCTCTACTTAGAGTGGAGGCCTCCCTTAAAATCATTCTTCACCAATAAAAAAGGGTGTTTGATCAGGTGAACAAGATGGGTAAACAGCTTTGCTTTCAAGGGATCAAACTCCTTCTGCTCACATTGAGGGTATACGGGATGAGGGTCTCCTCCTCCCGCATTTATATGAGACACTTAAGGTAGCACTCACTAATAACCAGCTCCCCCGCTCTATGGCAGTTATAGTCGTGGTCCCCAAAGCAGGAAAGGATCCAGTGCTCTGCTTCTCTTGCCACCCAATCTCATTATTAAATGTTGACGCTAAAATTCTGATTAAGTCCTGGCCAATCGACTAAACTCTTGTCATTCTTACTATGGTCCATGGGTATCAGTCAGTATTTATGCTGGGAAAAAGGAACAAAACATTAACTTCAGATGACTCTATACGATTTTTTCTGGTTCTGGTGCGGGCTTTGGCTCAGGAGTGGTGGCTATGGCTATTCATGCTATGCATGAATCTATCCATTATGCATATAGGGCGTGGCGAGGAGAGAGGGGGCGGCGCCCGGGCACCCCTACTGGACAGGCCGCTTTATACAAAATAAACTGCATCCGTAAAAAAAAAAAAAAAAATCAGGAGATGTAATCACACCAATGGAGCAGCTTCCACACCACTAGTGCCAGTGACAATGGCAGATGATCCCTGGGTCCTTGATGTAACTTGGTCCAGTGATGGTTAGATGGATGCAGCAGGTAGCAGACCAAAGGTAGCGGTAAAGAGTTTTCAGAGCACACAGGAAGTTGGTGTGTGGTAATATTCTACTGTTTCCGGTATTGGAATGGATCGCTCAGCCTGCCTGTACACCCCAAAGTATATTCTATGAGGCATGGGCTGCAAATAGGTACTCTGATGGGCTGGTGACAGGTTCTTGGGTACTCTAAAGGGCGGTCGACAGGTACTCATATGGACTGTGATAGGTACTCAGATGAACTGTGAGTGACAGGCACTATGATGGGTGGTGACAGGTCCTCTTTATTGGGGGGGGGGGAGGGGGGGCAATCAGTGTGATTGGTGTGTACTGTAAGCGGCAATGAGATGTTACCACAATCTCCTCCACACACACGATTTGTGTGCGAGGAGAACCCGATAACATCTTGTTACCGCGGTTTGTTGACATTTAGTGATCGGTTGTGAAAGGATCACAGCCAATGACATGGGTAAACAGCTGGCCAATGGCTGTTTATCAGCATCAGCAACGAGAGCTGTGCTGCCTGGCCATCATTTGACAGCCGGTGGTCGGCAAGCAGTTAACCAGAAATGGATAGAAGTCACAAGACTACTATATACTGCTGATGAGAAAAGGTATTAAGCAGTTTCTATTTACTAAAATAACAGCATGTCATGTTCTTTGAACCGTGGGACACCAGGTAGCAGGAATACAGGGTCCTGGCTTTAGTAACACTTTAAAAACCATCAAATTAAGACTTTTTCTTAACTGACAAACATATGCATACATTTGAATCTTTGTACCAGCTTTATTTTGTGTTCTTCACAGGAAGATTTCAGTAGCAATTTCATCAGATTTCTTTCAAAACAAAACCCTATTAAATTTTTGGCTACAGTAATGAACACCAACCCATAAGTACAAAGCATTTTAATATGGTGCAAGTTGGTACAGATAACTTTAAAGGAGTCATAACAATAAATCATACAAGATCCTAAATAAAATTGTGAACATTGGTTTAACTTAAAGCACCACGCACAAGGGCAAAAATGCTGCATTTTAATAACTGTATTTTAGTTCAATACACGTAATGAAAATATCTGTATGTGAATAATTTTTTCTTTTATTTCATATGCCTTTACATTTACCCACAAACCAAGAAGTAAGGGAAAAACTACCAAAGATTCAACAGCCATTAGTCTATTCACATTGTTTAATTTTTTTTTTTTTTAAGATACCATAGCAACTGTTACAGCAACCAAGATAGTATTATAATTCATCTCCTGTGTCATGGTCACAGCTTAGTATAAAATAAAACTAAAAAGGAATCTATGGACTATAAAATTACATGTATTAACAATATACAGTTATCAAAGTTACATTTTTTTCCCCATTAGATAGCTGTTACAATGTTGGTGCTGTCAGGTAGTTGATGACGTTGGACTTCCGTTTGTGAAATAAACTCAAATATCCTTCAAATGAGTAACTATGAATAACACAATAGGCCCCAATGAACAGGTATAACAACTTTCATTAACACAACACGGAAATGAATGATTCATAGCTGGCCTTGGTATAGTAAGATACAAAACAAATACTTCTAAAAAAAAAACTAATAAAAAAACACGGGAGGTGTGGTACAAGTTTACAGGTACTGCAAAATACTGAATTGTTACAGATCATAGTTTAATTAAAATAAACATGCCTAGGCCTAAAACAGCTCACAAAAGTAAGGGAGGGCTAGCAACCACTGTGTTAAGCCAGGTATGCACCAGTAGATTTTTTCGAATTAACATTTGTAAAACAATTCTCAATACATTCAACAGCTTGACAAATGTTGCTTGAAATTTATTTAGTTTGCTTTTAGCATTTAGTTTTGGAGTGAATGGACTTTACAGAACAAAAAAAACAAAACACATACACAATTAGAAATTTGTTCGAGAAAGATTTTCCATCCTGCTCCTTAAAACATTTTTATTTGTCACTGTGATCAAAAACCAAATGATTTGACCACACCAACTACTAGAAAAATCTAACAAAACATACTTAAAAAAGGAAAACATTTTGAAAGGTAATCTACTAGTGTATACCAAACTTTAGACTTCAAACTAGTCTCTATGGAGTCCCTTGGCTCCTAGGCTGTACATTTTTGCCCAAGTTGAGATTAAGCCCTGTACCTTTAAGAACCACCTCTATTATTCAACGGTCAGATGTCAGAGCCTATACCACCTGCAAATATTGTGGTACTGACGGCTGAACGACAAGGGACATAAGCAAGGCTTCATTTCAACTTGGGCAAAAGGTAAAACTCCATTTAACTATCTGGGCCTCCAAAAGAATTAATTGATTAGCTACCACAACATGCCAGCACTAACCATAGATATGCTTTAGGCCAGAAAAAGTTCACTGTAAAGGAAACCTGTACCGAGAGTCCATACAAGCTGTTGAATTGGCTTTACTACTTTGTGTTACTTAGCTGGAACAAACATGCAGAACAGTTCTGACTTTGCTTGATGCATGCTTGTTCCAGGTTAGCATCTCAAAAATCCTAAATCCAGGAAACTGGCTTTCAGGAGATCATCAGCAAGAGCCTTCCTTCTCTCTCACACAGTTTTCCTTTAAGGGGGAAGCCCCAAAAAAGTTACAGCAGTTTGGCAACTAGTTACTACTACAGTACTTAAAGCCTTTATAAATCAAAAATCTGAAAGGAATTATTTACATTACAGGTGTAAGTTTCTTAGTGTTTCAAGTGTCACTTAGCATTCAAAAATGGGCTAGATTTTCTTTGTAGCTATGCTCCTTGAGAAAGCACATTAGTTAAGATGACATACCCCAAAAAAAATGACACACACTGACAAGTTTGTTAGGTTAACCTAAAGTCCAAATCCTTGCATGTTCACTATTACATATACAGTTTCATCCTATCATATGGAGATTATAATATTTTTTATATATATATATATATAATTTTATTTTTATTTTTAAAGTGTCAATCCATCAAAAATACTGTATTCTAGCAACTGTTTTTTGGTAATTCTATTTAGTAAGCGTATATTATATTATATGGTCACTGTCAATTTTGCTGGGCAGCATGCCAGTTTGGAGAAAAATTAAATAAAATTGGGGCATCTGAAGAAAAGGATTTGTATTTATATACTGAATACCAGCATTGTGGACATTAACCGTGTCATTATCAGTTACAAACTTTTTGGAGATGGTCATCTTTTAAGCAAAAAATAAAATAAATGAGTAATAGCGTGCAGCTAACCTCATTTACAAATGTAACACGCAAAATTCCATTTTCATGTATTGAAAGACACCAAATTACAGGCAAAAAAAAAATATAGATGACATCTGTGTTGGATCCTTTATTACTTTGATGAAGGTGGTGGGCCTTGTTCAAGGTTTGAAGTTGGTGGTGGAGCGTGCAGATTGGTTTCCTTGTAGACAAACCATGCATTGCCTGCCCACAAAATCAAATTCAGGAATCCAAAAGCCTAAAAATAAAATATTAAAAATTAAAAACCATACTGTTGGTCAACAAACATCTGAAAAACATTCCCATTTGCAGAGCAACTTAGAAGGGTCGCTGCCTTCTACTGCTCCTTTCTAAGAGCAAAGCCACTGTCTCACTTTTTTCCTAGATTAAAATTTGATGACTAGGAGTCCTACCAGTTAAATTACTATGAAGCAATGGTTTCCTACCTTATTGACGTAAAAACACTAAATGGTGAAGTTTAATTAAAGTGGTTGAACACCTTCGGTCAAGCGTCAAGAATTAGGCCCAGATATTCAGGCTCTGTGCTGGTTCCAACGTCGATTTCTTCACATTGAGAGCTCAGACTTTCCAGCATACGAATCGTGAGGGACACATTTGTCCGCAACTGATGCGCTGACCAGTCTCTTAGCAACAGGTTGTCTAGATACCCCAGCAACAATTTTGTGAAAGCCCAAGGAGCTGTGGCCAGCCCAAAAGGCAGAGCCACAAACAAAGCTCCAGTCCTCCACAAACCACAAGAATGTTTGATGTGCAGGAAAAAATATGTCGACTGATGCAAGAAAGTATTCCTGCTGAGCGGTACCACCACTGAATGAGCCAATTCCATATGAAAATTTGAGAAACCCAAGAAACTTGTTTAGACCTTTCAGGTCCCAGATAGGACATACATACCAGTTTTTGCTCATCTGCGCACAGTTCCAAAGAAGGGATCGAACAATCGGGGCGGCTGAATGTTGCTGCCCGATATAAACATTTTCCGAAAAATCAGTATCGGTCACAAACTAGACCAATATTGGTCTCCGCGGGCATCTTTTTGGGGCCCAGAAGCCTGCAGACCCAGTGCACAGGGGCATGCACACACAACGTCTTCGCGCCTCCACGCACTGGGCTTAACATTCTGAGTCTGACAAGCCTCCCTCACCAGGCCACTTGGACAGACACGCCAGCCGGCCAGCTACCCACAGCAAGGTGCCAGGTCACTGAGGCCAGCCAGCAGACACCCAACCACAGCAAGTTGACAGCCAGCAGCCATCTTTAATTTTTTTTGAAAAGTTTAAAAATGTACAAAATATCAGCACGTAATATCGGCAGGAGAGGTGGCCGAAATATCGGTATCATACTGGCACCGAAAAAACGATATCGGTCGATCCCTATTCCAAACCAAATCATCTTTCGGTCATAAAAGGAAAACAATTTTCACACCGCACTCTAGAAACAACTAATACAAACCATAATTATAACAGGATTAAACATGAACAAAACATTGTGAAAGAGAAGTGGTAAATTATAAGTCATATCTATAATGTCCATACACCGTTACCAGATGTCTCCAATCCAGACGTTCTCAACCTTTTTAACACAGAGGAACCCTTAAAAAAAGTTCTCTGGTCTCGAGGAGCCCCTGCTAAAATTTAGAAATCTCCAACTCATGATACATTGGTGTGATGGTCAGTAGGAAGAATGGTCCTTACACTTGTGATCATTGGGAAGAATTACCTCCTTACAGATAGCGAAAAAATAAAAAAATAAAAATCAATGGAGTCAGTGGGAACTTACCTGAGAGGCAGAAATTGCCCAATGCTGAAAGAACCCCTAGCAACGTCTGGAGGAACCCTGGTTGAGAATCACTGCTCCAATCAGTGAAAGTGAAACATTCCAAACAATATGATGTGAAACAAGATGCCTTCCTTCCACCATTCTCTAGGCAAACATCCTACTCACCAAACATGCATGCAGGGCTACCATCAGGGGGGGTACAGGCAGTACTCCTGTAAGGGGCCTGAGTGTCCCAAGGGGCCTGCCTGGCCGGCCCCCCTTCCCCCCTCCGATGCTCGCTACAGAGAGGGAGAAGGGAGGATACATATTCTGTTGCTGATATCATCAACAACCAGCACAGCCAGGGATGGGCGAGCAAGCCAGCTGGATGTCCACTGTGCAGCCCCAATGAGACCCTTCACCTGTCAGATCCGAGCTGTGATGTCGGGTATGGGCGTGACTACTACCCGTACCCACCCCCTTTGTCAAGCAACCAGTGTATAAGGGAAGAGGCATTCGTACATTGCTGGCTGGGGAAAGGTACCAAGGCAGGGTTTTTTCTGCTTTCAGTTTCTGCAGTAGTTGAAAGTGGTGGTAGAGCAGCTCTCCCAGGGCTCCTTCAACAGCCTCCCTGCTCTGCACAACTATCCTTATCTCGTCAGGGAGTTCAGAAGCTGAAAAGGAGTGTACAGAAATGTTCTTTTACAAAGGTAATCATGTGGAGGATGGTGGCACTTTGGGGGATGGGAAGATGAGGGCAGAGGAGAGGTGTGTGTATTGCAGAGGTTGTAGCAGGGGAGGAGAGGTGCAGTATTGGGATGTACATGGATGAATGAACTCGGTACCTAGTATTCTCTTGAACCCTGTACATAACATACACCATAACCCTCCTCCCCTGGACACAACGCACGCCAGAACTCCCCTCCCTGTACACAATGCAAGCCAGAACCCTCCTCCCTGTACATAATGCACGCCAGTACCCTCCTCCCTGTACACAACGCACGCCAGAACCCTCCTCCCTGTACACAACGCACGCCAGAACCCCCCTTCCTGTACTGCTATGCTATATGCTAAACTATAGGCAGGACTAATGGGCCTCATGTCATCCAATAGGCAGGGCTCTGAGAGGTCCCTTTTGTAATGCATGCTTCTCTATAGTCAAGGCTCAGATACACTCTATAATTCATGCCCCTTCCCCACTGTAATGCATATCATACTATAGGCAGTACTGTAATGGGTCCCCTTTGTAATGTATGCTAGGCTATAGGCAGGACTGTGACAGGTACACATTGCAATGCACGCTACACTGTAGGCAAGACTTTTACGTGGTCCCTTTGTAATATATGCTTCCCTATGAGCAAAACGTTGAGGGGGTCCCTTTGCAATGCATGCTACAATATAGGCAATACTTTGAGGGGGTCCCTTATATATGCTAGAGCATCATCCATTCCTCTCCACAATGTATCCACAATCATCCATCCCTGCAGTATCCACATTCACGCACAGCATCACCCATCCCTCCAGTCTCCACAACTTATCCACATCCACGCCCAGGACCATCCATCTGTCCATTCAGTGTCCACAATGTGGGCAGATTCGGTGGGACAGCCAGTAGGCAGGCCCTGGGGAATGTTGGTTTTCAGGCGCCAAGGGGGGCTAGGCCTAAAGTTTTGTAAGGGGCCCCAAAATTTCTAATGGCTGCCCTGCATACATGACACCCATCACAGGTAGTCATAATAAGCATGTAAAGCAGAGATGTATCCTCCAAGGGAAGAGAAAACGACCCATATAGATGCACACCCACTGGGCAAGGGTATGGTAAATCGCATATCGGGAAGAAAAGCTTCTCATAGTGCAGTTTGTAAATTTATTTGCATCGCAACTATAGGAGTAAACACTTACAATTTTGCCGATCAATGTGAGCTCATAAAACAAGCAGGGGTGCTGATCGCGCTGCAAAGGATGGCAGAAGTGGCGTCACATACTACCCAAATGACGCATTTCGTCAGCAAAGTCACAAGACCCGTCACTTCCTTTTTTTTACAACTTGAAAGGATATCCAATCCTTGTTAATGGTACATAGACCAAGATAAAAAACTACCATGACAATACCCAATGCTTTAACCACTGGGCACCTGCGCTATAGCCGAAAGACTGCTACAGCATGGCACTGAATTGCCAGGAGGGCTTCCCTGGACATCCTCCTGTTTACTTGTTCCCCCCCACAGGTGCACATCGGGGGAATATCTGTGTTGGCTGTGTCCCTTGGACACAGCCAATCACAGATCATGCCAAATGGGCAATCCCAGCAGCCATTTAGCACTCGGTCAGCGTGTCCAATGAGAGATCTCAAAACATGGACGCCCCTGATGATGCACTTTGAGTGACGAAACGTTGGACGGAGCTTGACGTGGGACTCGGACAGACTACACTGCAGCAATTGTTACGGAAGCGCTGGACACTTCAGCTGTTTGTTCGTTTAAATCAACTAAAATGTGAGTGGAACCTTTTTCATCAAAAAATTGGTTAATGTTTTTTAAGTTATCTGCGCAATGAGCGATGTGATTTCTTTTTACCCATATGACTGCTGAACTACATGGGAGGGTAAGGGTCTTTCGTGTTGGGTGATGGTGATGGGACCCTTACTATCCTTATATCTGCTGGATGAGGTGGAGGGAGATCAGCTGTTGATTCATTGAACTTTTTTTTACTTCTCTGGACTTTTATGCATTATTTACATATTTATGAGAGAGCACCGAAAGCTGAAAATTGGTCTAGGCAGGAGGGGGGTTTAAGTGCCCGGTAGGCAAGTGGTTAACTCATAAAATAGATTTTTTTTTTTTAAAGGATTAAAAATGTTAATTTTAATCAGGATTATATTTTGATAGTATAAAATTGTTTGAACTTTAAATTACTACACCATCTAGTGCATCTTTAATGGTAATAGGATTTTTAGCAATGAGTCTGGTCATTTTATGATGTTACCATTGTGCTGCTATACCAATGTGTTATTATACATAAAATATATTACGGAATTAAAGTTTTTCAATTTTTTACCTTATTTTGTATTACCTGGTTACTATGCATTAGCAATGGTCACAAACCTGTATTACTTGCCAGACATCATTATGTTGTGTAATCTCCCTGGCTGCATGATTCATATAAAGTCCCAACCTTTGCTCCTAATTATCTAATTGCCGGGGATGGAGGTACATTTTGATGTCCTCATATAAAGTCCCAAATTCCTTGTTCTCTCCTTTATATCCGTCCTACTGGGGATGGAATCACGTGCCAAACAAGGTCTATATATCCTATTGCAGGGGTTGACAAATTTGCTTGGAATCTAGGAGCCAGCTTAAAAAGTTAGGAGCCAGGTCCGTGACGACGATCCGGACCTGTCCCTGGCCTGACATGGAGACAAGTCAGGGGAAGATAGCAGCGCCGTCGTCGCCGCCCCCCCCCCCCCCCCCCCCCCCCCGTCTCCAAGTCATTGCCCATAGCTCTTAGAGGGACATTTTATTTATTTTTTTCAAATGACAATTTTTTTTTTCAATTGCATTTTAGTGTAAATATGAGATGTGAGGTCTCTCTGACCCCAGATCTCATATTTAAGAGGACCTGTCATGCTTTTTCTATTACAAGGGATTTTTACATTCCTTGTAATAAGAATAAAAGTGACACAACATTTTTTTTAAAAGAACAGTGGAAAAAAAAAAAAAGTTAAAATAAAGCAGAAAAAAATAATAATTTTTAAACGCGCCCTGTCCTGCCCGCATATAAAATCGGTGTTCGAACCACACATAGGAGGTAGCGCCGTGATCGGTAGAGCGAGAGCAATAATTCTACCCCAGACCTCCTCTGTAACTCAAAACGTGCAACCTGTAGAATTTTTTTAAACGTCGCCTATGCAGATTTTAAAGGGTAAAAGTTTGTCGCCATTCCATAAGCGGGTGCAATTTTGAAGCGTGACATGTTGGGTATCAATTTACTCGGCGTAACATTATCTTTCACAATATAAAAAATAATTGGGCTAACTTTACTGTTGTCTTATTTTTTTATTAACTAAATTATTTTTCCCAACAAAAGTGCACTTGTAAGTCCGCTGCACAAATACGGTGTGACAGACAGTATTGCAACAACCACCATTTTATTCTCTAGGGTGTTAGAATAAAAAATATATATAATGTTTAGGGGGTTCTAAATAAAGGGAAGAAGAGGCAGGTAATATAATACAGGCAGAGGAATCTTCATTAACATTGCTGGTTTGTCATACCAACGGCGACCACAAGATGCGCCAGATTCCATAAGGAATCATAGGACCGCAGAAGGCCTCAAAGCCGCGGCCTAAATTTTCGGGCGCCGGCGGAACGGCCCGACGCGATCACGCTGGGGGGGGGTCCACAGACACAGGATACCCCCAGCTGCCCCAGGCGCGAGGTCGCTATTTCTAGTCGCCAATGCGACCTGGTGACCGGGTTTTGTCAAGCCCTGTCCTATTGGATAGCATACAGTATATATCTAGTACTGTGGAGACACATATCAATGTGTCTCTCGAAACTATGATGTCATTTTTGTGTTACCATTATGTTATGCCAATTTGCTACTTTGTATTACGTTTTGGAATCTATGATTCCTTAGTTTTATTGTACTGCACGATTCATATTAAGTCCCAAACTATGCTTATAAAACTACTTAACTGAGTGTCCTCAGTTTTTGCCCTTTCTTGATTTCACAATAATGGTAATACACTAAAAAATTGTTACCATATTGGTACCAAGGAAAAAAATCATCACAATAATTGGAGATATAACAGTTCAAATCAATGTCCACATTAATACCTGCAGTATTGAGTGTATTTAACCACTTAAGGACCAAGTCTATTTTTTTACAAGTTAACAGTTTCAGCCCCGAAAGATTTTATCCCCTTCCTGACCAGAGGACTTTTTGCGATTCGGCACTGTGTCGCTTTAACTGACAATTGTGTGGTCATGCAACATTGCACCCAAACAAAATTGACGTCCTGTCTATTGGTGGTATTTGATCACCTCTGCGGTTTTTATTTTTTGTGTTATAAACAAAAAAAGCGACAATTTTGAAAAAAATATAAAAACAATATATTTTTTACTTTTTGCTATAAAAATATCCCCCAAAAATATATATACATTTTTTTCCCCTCAGTTTAGGCCGATATGTATCCTTCTACATATTTTTGGTAAAATCGCAATAAGCGTGTACTGGTATGCACAAAAGTTAGAGTCTACAAAATAGGGCAGTTTTATGGTATTTTTGTTATTAATTTTGTTTTACTAGTAATGGCGGCGATTTTTATCAGGACTGCGACAATATGGCGGACACGTTGGACAATTTTGACACATTTTTGGGACCATTAGCATTTTTACAGCGCAGTGCGAAATACATTGATTACTGTAAAAATGTCACTGGCAGTGAAGGGGTTAACCACTAGGGGCAATCAAGGCGACAATGTGTTCCCTATTGTGTGTTCTAACTGAAGGGGGGGTGGGACTGTGCAGGGGAGATGACAGATCGTTGTTCATACTCTGTATGAACAGACAAACTGTCTGTTCTCCCCTCAGAGGACTGGAAACAGTACTGGAGGACTGGAAAGAGAAAATTATATTTATTTATTTAAAAAAATTTCCCCCAGACACCCTAGAGAATAAAATGGAGATCATTGCAATACTTTGTCTCACCGCAGCAGTCTTACAAACAATTTTTGGAAAAAATATACTTTTTGAATTAACCACTTAAGGACTTGCCCCCTTAATGACCAGGCCATTTTTTTGCAAACCGGCATTGCGTCACTTTAACTGACAATTGCGTGGTCCTGCGATGCTGTACCTAAACAAAATTGACATTCCTCCTCCCCCCAAATAGAGCTTTCTTTTGGTGGTATTTGATCACCGCTAAGGTTTTAATTTTTTGCACTATAAAACAAACTGCAATTTTGTAAAAAAAAAAAAAATAGAAAGAAAAAAAAAAAAAAAAAAAAAAGTATTTTTTTACTTTCTTGCTATAATAATAAAAAAAAAAAAGTTAAAACAAAAACATATTCATCAAATATATTCAGAAAAATAAGGCATATATTTTAATTGGTTTTCGCAAAAGTTATCGCATCTACAAAACGACGGAATAGATTTTAGGGACTTATTTAAATTGTTTTTACTGGTAATGGCAGCGATCTGCGATTTTTAGGACTGCGACATTGCGGCGGATAAATCTGACCCCTAAATGACACTTTTTAGGGAGCAGTGACATTATTACATTGATCAATGCTAAGAAAGATGCACTGATCAATGTAAAAATTACACTGGCAGAGAAGGGGTTAACACTAGGGGGGGGGGGGGGATCACCGTGTTCCCTAGGTGTGTTCTAACTGTGGTGGGGGATGGGCTGCCTGAGACATAACAGATCACTGTTCCCGATCACTGGGAACAGTAGATCTCTGACATGCCCCCTGTCAGAATGGGGATCCGCCTTGTTTACAAAGCATTAGGCATTTGCAGACCGCGGGCGGACAGAGTCCGCCCGACCTGTGGGCATGCTCCTGCAGCGGATGCAAGAGCACACAGCCAGCGGTGCTTCCGCACGCAACCGCCGTACAATGACGCGATTCACGCAGGGGAGCCAACGTGCCGCGGTATAACTGCGGCGACTGGTCCTTAAAGTGGATGTAAACCCAAACTTTTTTTTTTTTTTTTTTTGTCATAATGTAGAGTATAAGATTTCCTATCATTTGAGCCCAGTTTTGCTACAGGGTAAATCCAGCTCTGAGCAATCCTCATTGTTCAGTGAGATAAATCTTGACAGACAGAAAAACTTTGTCAAATCCTCCCCCTCGCTGTGAGTGACAGGTGATTTACATATCTTGTGCACTAGCCTAAGAGACATGCATTATTATTTTTTTTTAATTCCCTCCCACGCCTTTCTTCTGCTGCTCTGCAACGATTGGCTGTTCCACACCTCAGCATGATTTGGCATGCTGAAGTCATGTGGGGACTTTTCTGGGTTTTGACTGAATGTTAGTGATCATAGCAGAAGATCAGTGTAAGAAATACACAGGAGAAAATGCATGTTGATAAGGGGAGTGTAGAGGTGGGCGGAGAGTCTACTGACATCACGACTCCACCCACTGAGCCATGGAAAACAGACCCACCCACAAAATCTGCAGTTTTTCGGGTCGCATAGCAGACAGAGGGGAGACATTTGCAGGAGGCATGTATATCCTTCTAGATAACAAATATTGCAGTAGTTTAGAAAGGATGAGAGTGGGTTTACATCCACTTTAAGTGGTTAAAATATAAGAAAACCTTATAGAAAGTTTTTTTTTCTTTATTGTGAAAGATAATGTTATGCTGAGTAAATGGATACCCAACATGTCGTGCTTCAAAAATTGCGCCCGCTCATAGAAAGGCGACAAACTTTGGCACTTAAAAATCTCCATAGGCGACGTTTAAAAATTTCTGAAGGTTACCAGTTTTGAGTTATAGAGGTGGTCTAGTGCTAGAATTATTGCTCTCACTCAACGATCCCTCATGTGTGGTTTGAGCACCGTTTACATATGTGGGCGTGACTTACGTATGCGTTTGCTTCAGCGAGCACAGAGGGAGGGGACACTTTACATTTTTTGTTTCTTATTTTACTTTATTTTTACACTGTTCCTTAAAACAAAAAAAAAATGTAAAACACCCCTTATAATTTATAAATATATATATATATATATATATATATATATATATATATATATATATATATAAAGTAAAACAGAACTTCTTTAATGTGAGATCTGGGGGTCAAAAAGACCTCAGATCTCACATTTACACTTAAAGGAATTAAAAAAATAAATTAAAAAAATTGTCCCTTTAAGGAGGTTGGGCGGAAGTGATGTTTGAGGTCACTCCTGTCATCTAATGGTAGAGTCAAGTGGGGGCCCATCATTCCCTTACTCGACTTTCAGCCCATCAGGGCAAAGGATCAGATCGTCTCCGTCACTACCGTCAGATCGGTAAAGCGCCAGAGACAACTCAGGACGCGGCGGGAGTTGGTGGGCACCTCTCCTGCTGCTGATAAAAGTGATGTCGCAGTGAAGACCACTTTTATCTTACAGCAGACCCCCCTGTCATAACGGTATTTAAAGTCAAAGTAGCAATGTAAATCTATGGTGACGGCCCATAAGTGGTTAATAAATTAGAAGCGCTGGACTAGACTTGTTAAGAAAGCTAAGAAAAAGGGGCGTATTAAAGTGGAAGTCCAGTCAAAAATGATATGCAAAATCTCTTTATCATCATTCATTTTCTGTATAGCTGATTGCCTTTGACTTTCTAAGCTTGGCAATCAGCTTCTTCCTGTTCTTCAGGGACAACCTTCCTCATTTCTGAATTCTGGGGGCCTCTCACTTCCTGGTAACGTTGTCCTTCTCTTCTACACGCTCCCACCAGGAGGGAGGAAATGTTCTGTTTGTTAGAAACAGTATTATATAAATTACAATGCAACATGCTGCAGATTTTCTACAGTGTACAACCACGTAGTTGTTTCTGCAAGGCAATGTGTGGCACACGCCCAGCTGAGGGAGCTACATGTAAGTAATGAGTTTAACGCTCCGTTTCCACTAGTGCGACTTTGGACACAGTCACATGACAAGTCACAGCCTATTGATTTCAATGGGAAACTTTCACATCTATGCGACTTTGAAAAGGTGCCTGCACTACTTTGATGCAACTTTAATCTGGAGTGTAAAGTTGGATTAAAGCTGCACTCAAAATCACACAACTTTGGATTAGTGGAAACGTAGCCCAAGGCTAGAGTGTGACTTTCATCCAACTTTATACTCTCTGGCTCAAAGTCACATCAAAGCATTGCGGGTACCTTTTCAAAGTTGCATAGATGGGAACGGGTGCCATTGAAATCAATGGGCTGTGACTTGTCAATTCATACTGGTGGTGCCTTAGGCTACGTTTCCCCTATTGCAACCACAAAGTTACACGATTTAGAGTGCAGCTTTGATCCATCTTTACATTCTGGATCAAAGTTGCATAAAAGCATTGCAGGTACCTTTTCAAAGTCAGGAACGGGTATCATTAAAATCAATGGGCTGTGACTTGTCAGGAGACTTTGGACACAGTTGCATGACAAGTCAAGTTACCCACTATTGCAACCACAAAGTTTCACGATTTAGAGTAAGGCACATTGCAGGTACCTTTTCAAAAGTTGCTGATTAGATTATCAAAGTCGCCTAGATGGGAACAGGTGCACCACCAGTGCCCACCTTCCCCCCCCCCCCCCCCTTTAATTTTCTCATGAATTAGGATGTACAATGACAGAACTTTGGGCGGGAACCCATGATCAGCACCTCCCCCATCATGTATACGCTGACTGACTACACAGGAACAGTGTTTCTCCCAAGAAGTGATCACTAGCTTTCAGGAACCACACCCACTGGCAGATTTTATTCTCAGAAGGAAGTAGAATCGAAGTCAAGTGATGGCACTGGATACTACAAAATAAAAAAAAGGTAGAAGAACTGGAATTTTTCTCATTTTGAGGCACAAGAGCCGGTTCACACAGGGGCGACTCAGATCCGACTTCAGGTTGCCCCTAGTCGCCTCAAGTCGGATAACATTTAAAAATCAATGTAAGTGAATGAGAGCCGTCTTAATGCATGCTACTGAAGTCGCTCCGACTTTAGAAGAGGTTCCTGTACTACTTCAATCCGACTTGTAGGCGACTGGTACCCATTGATTTCAATGGAGGTCGCCTCCAAGTCGGATCTCAGTCTATACGGAGGCGACTGACAGAATTATTAGCTCTGAAGGGGGAACTCCACGCCAAATTTATGAAAAAAAATTGGCGTGGGTTCCCCCTCCGAGAGCATACCAGGCCCTTAGGTCTTGTATGGATTCTAAGGGGAACCTCCTACGCCGAAAAAAAAACTGCGTGGGGGTCCCCCCCAGATCCATACCAGACCCTTATCCGAGCACGCTACCCGGCCGGCCAGGAAAGGGGGTGGGGACGAGCGAGCGGGTCCCCCTCCTGAGCCGTACCAGGCCGTGTGCCCTCAACATGAGGGGGTGCCTTGGGGAAGGGGGGGCGTGCGGCCCCCCCCACCCCAAAGCACCTTGTCCCCATGTAGATGAGGACAAGGGCCTCTTCCCGACAACCCTGGCCGTTGGTTGTCGGGGTCTGCGGGCGGGGGGGCTCATCGGAATCCGGGAGCCCCCTTTAATAAGGGGGGCCCCCGGATACCGGCCCCCCACCCTATGTGAATGAGTATGGGGTGCAATGTACCCTACCCATTCACCTGTAAAATAAAGTAAAAAAAACACAACGCACAAGATAAAATAGTTTATTGCACAGCTCCGGGGGGTCTTCTGTCTTCGGGGGTCTTCTCGCCGGACTCCTCCGCTATCTTCTGCTAGCTCTTTTACTAGCGGAGGAGCCGGCTTTCTTCTTCGCCGCCGCCCTCTTCTTCCGACTTCGGGGGTCTTGTCCCCCTCTTCGGTTCTTCTTGCCGGGCCACCGCTTCTTCTTCCAGCTCTTTTACTAGCGGTGGCCCGGTCTTCTGTCGCCGTCGCCTTCCGTCAGAAGACCAGGCCGTCCTGAAGTCATGTTGTCCCTGTGTGAACCGAGCCTAAGGCTGAACTTAGCTCACAGTAATGATTACAGGGGAGAAATGTAAGCGTTAGGGTGGACTTCCAGTTTAACTAAAAAAGTACCAAGATACATTATTCCTGAGGCTCCCAGGTTGCCGCTTATATACCAGCTCCCAAAAATCCACAAAGACAACCATTGTCCTCCTTGAAGACCCATATTAACCTAGCTGCCATAACCCTCTTCATCAGTGGGCGGTCCGGTTTCCGATAATAGTGGTCTCTGCAGAGGATTCACCGCAAGATCACTTATATAGGGGCAGAAGAGGAACCTCCCTCCCACCGCTCTCCGGTGCCTCCATTGCTTACTGGAGTCAAAGTGTCACTTCTGCCCATAGCTCTTTAAGGGCAATTTTTTTTTAGATCACAACATTTTTATTTATTTTTTATTGAATTTTAGTGTAAATATGAGATCTGAGGTCTTTTTGACCCCAGATCTCATATTTAAGAGGTCCTGACTTTTTTTCTATTACGAGGGATGTCTTGTAATAGGAATAAAAATTACTTTATTTTTACACTGTTCTTTAAATAAAAAATAAAAATAAAAAAAAGTCTAATAAAATCACGCGAGGGTAAATGTTTGTCACCATTCCACAAGCGGGTGCAATTTTGAAGCGTGACATGTTGGGTATCAAGTTACTAGGCGTAACATTATCTTTCACAATAAAAAAAATTTGGGCTAACTTTACTATAATATATCTATTAAAGTGTATTTTTTAAAATGTATTTTTTTCCAACAAAAGACCGTTTTATTCTCTAGGATGTTGGAGAGAAAAAAAAGAAGGCATAAATGTTATTAAGCTAACAAATCTTTCGGTATCTATACAAGCGTCAAACTGATCCAAGCCCTTATCTGGATTATATTTTAGGCCAAGTCCCTCAATTCATTAGTGTTAAATGTCTCATCACTCAAGTTGAAGACCCCTGGCCTATTGATCCCTCTTTTGCCTCCCTCTAGGACGTCTCTTTGTAACGCAATATGTTGCAAATGTGGAGCTTCCCCCTGTTGGGATCCCCTTGATGTTGGGGTATCCACAGCTGGTTCCAATGCTGTCCCCCCAGGGCCAAAAGGCCTTCTGTGGAGAGTCCAACCACCCCTCCTGAATAGTCCTGGTGGGTCCCCATGTTCCCTCCGTGGAAAACACCTTGGGTGGTGGGGGCTATCCCCAAGGGGCAGCTTATGCATATTTAACGCAATTACGCCAATATGGAAGAGTACGTCCAACAATCTGAACTTGTACCCAACGGTGCTTATTGGAGGAGAGGGATAAAAAAAGTAGAAATAAGCATACAAACACTATAGCTTTGATGGATTTCAAGAGATTACAGATCTTGAGCACATCATTTAAAAAAAATAAAAAATTGGCCTATTCTATTGAGGGATAAGACACTAGGCAGTCTTCTCCCTAAACACCACAAATGTATCCAATGTATCTACTGGAGGGCACCAACCTTAAGAAATAAAATCTCTAATATTTACAATCTCCCCCAAGGCTTTGTACCTTTTTAGATACCACCTGATTTAAAGTGCAAAGTCTGTAGGAAAACCAATATTAGGAGTAAGAAAATAGAGACATGCAAATCCATATATCTCTATCTATCTATCTATATCTAAAAAGGGGGGGGGGGGGGGTTCCAAAACAGTTTAGAACCTATCACAATAGAGATCCTAGTCTGGCCTCTTTGTGGAATAGATGGGGTTGAATCGCATTGCCAAAAATTAAACAGAATGGATCTTTTAATTAAATGCTCTCAATCCCACAAGTATTAATGTGGATATTGATTTGAACTGCCCAATTATTAATTGTGATGGTGTTAAAATCATTTTCAATTCCATAGTTCTCTTCAGTTGGGTTTTCTTTTTTGTAATATAAAATGGTACCAATTTTTTCGTGCATTACCATTTTTAATCCACAAGATGGTGTAGTTTCATTTTTCAATTACTATTAGCCACATAGTGGTTTATATCATCCTATTTGATAGTACCATTTATATAGATTTGTAGTTGGTATCTAGTTCCTACCCCTAGATTGGGTTAGTTTGAACAGTTTAATACTAATCAAAAATGTAATTATAAAAAAAAAAAAAAAAAAAAAACACTTTAGACTAATCAGTTGTTAATAAAGCATTGTGTATTGTCATAGCAGCTTTTATATTGGTCTATGAACCATTAACAAGGATTGAAGAGGAGGATTTGATATCCTTTTACGGCGGTTGTATAAAAAGGAGGAAATGTTCGATCACATGAAACCCAATGACATCAGGCGTTGCTGACGAAACGCATCGGGTTGGGTAGTACGCAACATGTCACTTTTGCCATCCTTTGGGATGCAGGTGGAATCCGATCGGCATCCCTGTTCGTTTTATGAGCTCATATTGATCGGCAACATTGTAAGCGTCACTATAGTTGCGATGCAAATTTACAAACTGCACTATATCTTTTCTTCCTAAACATTTGATTTACCATACCATTGCCTAGTGGGTGTGCATCTACATGGGCCGTTTTCTCTTCCCTTGGAGGATACATCTCTGCTTTACATGCTTATTATGGCTACTTGTGATAGTGGTTACGTACGTTCGGCGAGTAGGATGTTTGCGTAGGGCAGCCTGGGGCCCTCCAGCTGTTGCAGAACTACACTTCCCATCATACCTCTGGGAGAAATTGCCTGGTAATACCTCATGGGAAATGTAGTTCCATAACAGCTGGAGGGCTACTGGTTACCTACCCCTGGCCTAGGGGATGGTGGAAGAAGGCACTTGCATATACATATTGTATGGACTACATGGTGGACTGGTGGCGGTGTATAGACATTATACATATACAACTTATAAAATGTAAGAGTTGTTTTGGTTACATTTAATATTATAATTGGGTTTGTATTAATTATTAGAGAGAGCGGTATGAAAATAGTTTTCCTTTTACGATTTAGGGTTTTGAGATGCAGTACGGGCTGCTCTATGTTTAGTACTCATTAATATTATATTAAAAGTTTTTGGGGTTGATCCAGAGTGCACAGGTCGAGGGTTTTTGTTTTAAGCCCTTTAACCATTTTCAGACCGGACCAATTTGCTGGTCAAAGACCAGACCACTTTTTGCGATTCGGCACTGCGTCGCTTTAACTGACAATTGCGCGGTCGTGCGACGTGGCTCCCAAACAAAATTAACGTCCTTTTTTTCCCACAAATAGAGCTTTCTTTTGGTGGTATTTGATCACCCCTGCGGTTTTTATTTTTTGCGCTATAAACAAAAATAGAGCGATAATTTTGAAAAAAAAAACGCATTATTTTTTACTTTTTGTAATAATAAATATCCCCCAAAAATATATAAAAAAACATTTTTTTCCCTCAGTTTAGGCCGATACGTATTCTTCTACATATTTTTGGTGAAAAAAAAAATCGCAATAAGCGATTATTGGTTTGCGCAAAAGTTATAGCGTTTACAAAATAGGGATAGTTTTATAGCATTTTTATTAATAATTTTTTATTATTTTTTTTTTTACTAGTAATGGCGGCGATCTGCGATTTTTATTGTGACTGCGACATTGTGGGGGACCCATCGGACATTTTTGACACATTTTTGGGACCATTGTCATTTATACAGTAATCACTGCTATATAAATGCAGTGATTCCTGTGTAAATGACACTGGCAGTGAAAGGGTTAACCAGTGGGTGGCAGTGTAGGGGTTAAGTGTTCCTAGGGGTGTGTTACTAACTGTGGGGGGGGGGGGGGTTGGGCTTTCATTTAGTGTACACTGATCTCTGCTCCAATCACATGGAGCAGAGATCAGCGTCAGTAGTTGCTAGGCAGAATGGAAAAATGTTGTTTATACAGCATTTCCTCCATTTGGCCGCTCCGTGAGACGATCGCGGGGATGCCTGCGGCGATCGAGTCCGCGGGTCCCGCGACCGGACTCACGGGGGTCCCGACCAGCGTACATGTACGCCAATATGCCTGCCCGTGCCATTCTGTCGACGTACATCGTCGTGCGCTGGTCGGGAAGTGGTTAAAAAAGGTATAGGTTTGCACTTTTTTGCAGAATCATACTTACCTAGGCGTCTCTGCACCGAGACCTGTGTGCGTTCGCGAGTCGGGCTGCGCTCTCAGTGGTCATCCTGTGACCTGTGAGGTGTCCCAGAATATGGGAGAGGAGTCTCCACCTAGGCAGTGAGAGCTGGGTGCCTTGTAAAAACTAGGGACCCCCCCACTTAAGTCTGCTAGTGAACAGCAGTATACAGGGACCCCCAGCTGGCAGTATCCTTCACAGTTGTGTGCTCATGTGCCCCTAGCCAGACGGAGAGCCTGCCTTGTGTCCCTCCTTGTTGCACTGGAGTGCAAATAGTTTCAGCTGCCACCGCCACCAGAAGCCTCAGGGAAAAAAAATCCAGAACTTTTACACTTTATAAGGATGGCCTCCAGCTCTGCCCTATGAAACGTTTCTGGTTCTGCCGGGTGTACCTTGCTGTGGCAGAGAAGAAAAAAAAAACCTGGGGAACTACACAATCTCAATAGCTACAACAGCCCAGAGACCAGGCTTCCCACTCAGCAACACAGAACCATTGCCCCTAGAGGCCAAGAGCAAAAACAGCACCTTAGCTATAGCTGATTGCACTTAAAAGTAGCCCAAACCACAGGACACCTATATTTTCTCCTCAGGATCCAGCCAAAGACAATGTCAAGGATGCAATCTTCACCCATCACAGAGGGCTATGTCCATCCAGACACTAAAGGACTCAATCCCCTTTTCTTTTGGGGTCCACTGCCTTGAACCTGTACAGCATCCTACTGGAACACCTTGATCAGTACTGCGCAAAGTTGTGTGTCTGCAGAGTCCAGCATCAACTGGATGCAATAGAGGCAATCCCTGCTTAGACATCTATAGGAGTGTCAGGGCTCGGGTACCATTATTACAATGAAGGATTAATAAAGCTCTAACAGTTTGTGTAGCGCTTTACAACATGAGGGCAGACAGTACAGTTAGAATGCAATTCAATACAGGAGGAATCAGAGGGCCCTGCTCGTTAGAGCTTACAACCTAGAAGGGAGGGTCAAGCGATACAAAAAAGGTAATAACTCTGGGAGAATGAGCTGATGGAGAAAAGGAAAATACAGTTAAGTGTGGGTAGGATAAGCTTCTATGAAGAGGAGGGTTTTCAGGGATCGTCTAAAAACTAATAGAGTAGGAGGTAAATCAGACAGATTGGGGTAAGGAGTTCCATAGGATTGGAGAGGCTCTTGAAAAGTTCAAGAGACGAGCATGAGGAGGTGACGAGGGAACTAGAGAGCAGGAGGTCTTGAGATGAACAAAGAACGATTAGGTTGGTATTTTGAGACTAGGCTAGTGATGTAGCTAGGGGCCAAATTGTGGATGGCTTTAGAAGTAGCTGGTATTTTGAATTTGTTGGGTGAGCGGAAGCCAGTGGAGAGATTCGACAGGGAGAAATAGAAACAGAGCGATTGGTAAGGTGGATGAGTCTGGCAGCAGCATTCATGATGGATTGAAGGGAGGGGGGACTGCGTAGAGGTAAGCCAATGAGAAGGGAATTGCAGTAGTCAAGGTGAGAGATGACCAGGCAGTGAATTATGATCTTTGTTGTGGAATTTTTTAGAAAGGGGCGTATTTTGGAGATGTTGCAGAGGTTGAGGCGGCAAGATTTGAACAGCGTTTGGAAGTGGGGCTTAAAAAGGAGAGTTTAGAGTGCAGGACTACACCTAGGATTAGAGGTCGACCGATATGGGTTTTTCTCTGGCCGATGCCGATATTTAGAAATCCTGGCGGCCGATAGCCGATATATGATGCCGGTTTTTTTGGGCCGATATGTTAGGCCGATTTTTTTTTTTTTAAATCCCCCTTGATCTTATAAAATCTAACACACCTTTCCCACTGGGACATTTTTCAGGCGCTTTTGGGCTAAAAATAGCGCCTGTAAAGTGCCTGCAAAACGGCTCCCCTGCAGTCTGTGTGAAAGACAGTGCTTTCACACTGAGTGCCCGTTCACACAGGGGCGACACGACTAGCAGCGCGACTCACAGACGCGACCTGCACACGACCTGCACACGACTTCAGCAGCGACTTGCAAAACGACGACTGTATAGAAGTCAATGCAAGTCGCCTGAAGTCGCCCCAAAAATAGTACAGGAACCTTTTTCTAAGTCGGAGCAACTTGAGTCACTCCTATTAGAACGGTTCCATAGTACAGAACGGAGCGCGACTTGTCAGGCGACTAAGTCACCTGACAAGTCGCGGTAGTGTGAACGGGCACAAAGGCGATGCGCTGGCAGGATCTTAAAAAAAGTCCTGCAAGCAGCACGTTTGGAGTAGTGTATACCACTCCTCCACCACTCCTGCCCATTGATATGAATGGGCACCACTGCCGAAGCGCATGCAATGCGATTTGGCAGCGGTGCTTCACGGGCGCATTTAACCTCTCTCGGCCGCTAGCTGGGTTTTATGTGCCCCACTAGCAGCCAAATAGCGCCGCTAAAATGATGGTAAAGAGCCGCTAAAACTTGCAGCGTTTTACCATCAACGCCTACCCGCTCCAGTGTGAAAGCGGCCTTCATAAGCGATACAGAAAATTTTACATTTAAACATTTATTAAACAAAACAAACCTCCAATCAGTTTACTTGTATGTATGATTTAGATAAAAAAAAAAAAAAAACCTATATATTAAATAAAAACAGGTAGTCAAAACTTTTGGACGAAAAAAAAAAAAATGGGCTAACTTTACGGTTTTAAAATTTTTTATATTTTTTTAAAAATAGTGTATTTTTTCCCCAAAAAAATGCATTTGAAAGACCTCTGTGCAAATGCCGTGTGACATAAAATATTGCAACAACCGTCATTTTATTCCCTAGAATCTCTGCTAAAAAAAATATATATATAATTTTTGGGGGGTCTAAGTGATTTTCTGGCAGAAAATACAGGATTTTTACTTGTAAGCAACAAGTGTCAGAAAAGATTTAGTCTTTAAATGGTTAAACTGAGAACTTCTACACACAGAGATGATTTCATTCATTCAAGTGTAAACATTGTATCATTTTGTTCTTTTCTTGGCAGGCTGCCCAGAGAGGAGGAAAGTCGTTTCTATGACGACTCAGGCAACTTACACTGACTTCTATTACAGAAGTCATTTCCAAGTCCCGCTGTTCTAAATCAGCCTTTTTATCAGCTCAATCGGCCGATGCTGATTAATTAAAAAACGGCAAATATCGGCCGATATATCGGTCGACCTCTACCTAGGATCTTGGCATGCGGGGAGGGGCTTATAGTTGTGCCATCAATTTAAACAGATCAGGTGAAGTGGCACGTCGGGGAGGAAAAATTATAAGTTCAGTTTGCATCCAAATGTACCAGTGTCGTTTTCTGCAGTGTTCTCATTTACATTTTGCCTACCAGCAGATGCAGTGTATGATACATTTAAGCCATGCCTCTGTATTGAGGATGAGCTGACCACCCGCCCCGCCCTCCTTTAAAAATGGGCGGCGTCTATAATATGCCTGTAAATTGACACCGTTTTCCCCATGTTTAGAACAAAACCACAGCAAAATTACATTTATAAAAAAAATAAAAAAAGTCATTCAAAACGGATAGCGGCTGTAATGAATTGTCTCACGGAGGCACTCTGATTTTCCTGCGGCCTGCCAGGGCCTGGTAATGGACTGTAAAGGGGGGGGGGGGCCATGCCGTTTTTTTTTGTTTTTTTTATAGTTTTATCTATATTGCAGAGACCCACCAATTCATTCCAGCTGCGATCAGTTTTAAGTGACTTTTCTTTAGCAATGTCAATTTGCTGTGGTACTTTTCTAAACAAGGGAAAACTTCACCACTTTACAGGCATCCTATAGACATCCCTCAGAGATGATATTTAAAAAGGAATTTTTAATTTTTATTGTTTCAGTTTAAGCATTATTAAAATCGCTGCTCCCGAAAAAAAATTCAGTTTTTAAAACTTTGTTTTCCATCAATACATGTCCCCTGGGGCAGGACTCAGGTCCCCAAACTCTTTTTATGACAATAACTTGTATATAAGCCTTTAAAATGAGCGCTTTTGGTTTTTCATGCCAGTGTCCTATAGACTTTAATGGGGTTCTGTGCCTTTCGAATTTGCCGTGAACACTGCATAATGTTCGTTGTACGCCGAACAACCAAAGTTCGGGCCGAACTGTTCGCCCATCCCTACTCTGGATAACTGTAACAGTTACCAGTGTGCTTATGTCAGCCCTTAGCCAATCTTTTAAATGCCCAAGTTCAACTTTCAGGTAGAATTTCATATGCTTCTCTCACTTAACTCTCACTGTAAATTGGAATTTTTACCTGTTTGAAAATTTTAAAAATGCTTTCCGATTCTATCACTTCCTGTAGATCATATCCCATTACGCATTGCCTTAGCGCATCACAGAACAGGGCATAGATTGCCACTCTGGACTACACCTCCCTCATACCACCTTGTTTTATTTCCACCCACTTTCCTACCTCTCCCCTTAAAGCGGAGTTCCACCTAAAAATGGAACTTCTGCTTTAAGTTCTGGTGACCTGGCATGTCATTTTTTTGGGGGGGGGGGGGGGTTACCCAGTTTTGACAAGCACCCAGCTCCCACTTCCTCTCCTGGCGCCGAGCAGAAGTTCTCCTCTCCCTTCCTACAATCTTCTGGGACATGTCACAGGTCCCAGAAGATTGCCCGGCCATTCACAATGTGCAGCGCGGGTCACACCTGGCTATGAAGCCACAGCCGGGCCGTCACAGTTACAATGCAGTGCCGAGGGGAAAGAGGAGTAAGCCTTTGTGCACCCGCATCGCTGGTCCATGGGACAGGCGAGTACGTTTATTAAAAAAGTCAGCAGCTACAGTTTTTGAAGCTGCTGACTTTTAAATGGGTGGAACTCAGCTTTAAGGCAGTGGTTCTCAACACCTGTCCTCAGGACCCACTGACAGGCCATATTTTAAATATTGCCTTGGGGAGATGCAGACTAGACTACTGCAAATACTGAGCAACAATTGATATCACCTGTGATACACTTCAGTTATCTTGCAAACCTGGCCTGTCAGTGGGACCTGAGGACAGGAGTTGAGAACCACTGCCTTCAGGTGACCGAACACATTACAATCTGATTGTACAATCTCATTTAGATCCATCATCAGCACTGTAGTGTAAGGGCCTGTCTGATTTGATACAAACTGAATGGCTTGTTCAGATGGGTCCTCCTATTCCATAGTTTTATAGTTTTGATAAATCTAGGAGGAAATTGTAGAGAGTGTATGGTCATCTTCATAAAAGCACATAAAGGAGTGGACAGAGCCGTCAGGAGCTGTCAGGCGCAATTCACATCTCTGCATGCTTTTTCTTTGGCTGTTTTGGGGCGTTTTCTGTCCCAAAAAAGCTCAAGGACTTGAAAAGCAGCGCGTGGAGCTTTTTTTAACCACACCTTTTGGTGCTCTTGCATTGCATTTGTTGCTTGGCAGACGTGCACCTGCTACCTGTGCTTGGGATACTATTAACATTTAAAACGGCAATGCAAGTACACTGCGCATTTCCAAAACAGGCAGCAAAGTGTGCATTTTCAGTGCAGTTTGCCACGAGTTGAGAAATGCGCAGATGTGAATGGAGCCTCGTTGTTTTTGTTTAAAATATTACAATTTGACTTTCAGGTTTTATTCACACCTAGCGTAGCGGGAGCGCACTTTTTTTTTTTTTTTTTTGCCGTTTTTCCTGCGACACGTATAAGGCAGTAAATTGATTTCAATGGGCTGCCCTACATACAGCAAAGTAGCTCATGGGACATTTTGGCTTATTTCAGTTTGCACATTTTTTTTACTGTATTTGTTTCTGTGTTTGGCATGATGTTAAGAATGAATGGCAGTAAAAGTGTGACTAGTTAATTTAAGGTGAATAAAAGGTGGCCATACACTATATAATCTGATTGCAGTGTCTCTGTATAATCCCCTTTAGATTTTCAATCCAATATAATAAAGAGGACACACCTGTCGATCCAATCACTCAGGTAGACCCTTGCACTACATAGTTAATTGTAGATCTAAAGGAGATTCTACAAATTGTATGGTGTAAGGTGGTGAGCTTAACAGACTTCCAGGGACTCGCTTGTTTTCAATAATATAGCTTTGCTCCAAAAGGCTGTTCTGTGCTCACTCAGCTCCTGCACACTCTGCCACATGAACGATCTATGCAAGAAGGTCCCTCTCCTGGAGGGAGAGGGCAGACGCACTGTGTGCGTTAAAGAGGTCAGCTGGTGAACTACTTCCTTGTACCCTTTTTGTTTTCTGTCCCAAATTTCAGGACAGGCAATGGAGGTTTTCTACAGGGGACTAGATGCAAGGTAAGGCCTGTCCTAAAAGACAGAGAAAGCCTTTTCTTTTCTGCAACAATGGTACATAATTGGTACAGCATTAATGCGTACAGCACCTAGGCAACTGCAGTTTTAAACAGAGGCCAAGATGACACGGTCTCTTCAGACAGAAATGATTAGTTTCCATTTTTCTCTATAAAAAGTGCAAGAAAAAGAAATCTACTTACCACAGAAATGTTTAGCGTTCCCACATGGGGTTCTGTTCCAGGATGGCAAACATAAATGGTACGATTGCATTGGGGTGCAATATTTGGCGAGTAGGTCACAGATTTAACATCGGTCAATCCTTTAGCCCATGCAGAGGAACTCACAAGCCACATAAATGCAAAAATTATTGTGATGATAAAATCCTAGAAAAGAATAGTCGCAGGTATTATTATTTTTTTGTTTAAGTGCAACTTTTTGATAAAGCAAACCTTTGCCCAGACTATGGACATTTACCTATTCTTAAAATTCCTAAATGAAAATAAACAAAAACACACAAAAAAAAAAAAAAAAATGAATTAAAAACAAAACTATCCCCAATTTCTCTAGCTGCTTGCACTGTGAGTAATTAATCCTCCAAAGATCACAACATAGACTCTAAAGTCCCGTTTACTCAGTTATTAACAGCTTGGAAACACCTGCTGTTTGTTTACATTAGAAGGCTGGCAAGATTCTGCTCTTGATAGAAAATAGCTGAGATTTCTGTGCCTCTGTTACAAATTAAGAAGATGAATTTCTCTATAATTCCTATAACTACTGGGGTGAGAAAGGGCTTGTATTAAATTGCTTTTACAACTGGTTTTGAATAGACAAATACCTTAGCGTGCATGATTTGGGCAAAGGTTCTTTTAAATGTCTATAAATAGTTTTTGGGTGAAACATTGGTCAGTTGTGCGATTCAAAACAATTGTCAAATCCCATCCATTTTTTTTTGATGCTACCCAAATTGAAACATTTCTAATGCCATAGCAAAAAAAAAAAAAAAAAAGAAAAAAAAAAAGCTTAACTGTAAAATCCTTTACTTGGAGTACATCACGGGACACAGAGCCATAGTTATTAACTATATGGGTATATAGCAGTGATGGTGAACCTTGGCACCCCAGATGTTTTGGAACTACATTTCCCATAATGCTCTTGCACTCCAGTGTAGTTGATCACGGGAAATGTAGTTCCAAAACATCTGTGGTGCCAAGGTACACCATCACTGGTATATAGGCACCTTCAGGTGATGGACACTGGCACACCCAATACAGTGAGTGAGTGACTTGTATAGGGCTACCTATGCAAATTGAATCGCCTCAGGGCGCTTTCTTGCCACCAGAGCCCATCTGCGGCTTTGCGCGGTCCTTTACCCCGTAAGGTCCCGACACACTTACAAAAACATACAACATTGACATTCACATATTAAGGCCAATTTTTTTTTTATACAAGAAGTTCACTCCCTATATAACCCCTCCTCCTACCAGGAGTACCTCAGTTTTGTAGCAAAGCAATATATGCAAATCACAAAAGAGGGGAGGGACCTCTGTGTCCCGTGATATACTCCAAGAAAAGGATTTTACAGGTAAGCCGTTAAAATCCTATTTTCTTTATCGTACATCACAGGATACAGAGCCATAGTTAACCATATGGAACGTCCCATAGCAATGCTATTTGATGGGAGGGAGAGAACCCGTAGGGCGCCAAAAGACTTAAGGACCTATACTGCTGCCTGCAGCACGCCGTGCCCAAAGGCGATATCCTCATGCCTTTGTACATCTACCTGATAGAACCTGGTGAACGTATGCACTGAAGACCAAGTTGCAGCCTTACAGATCTGAGCCATGGAGACCTGGTGATGCACTGCCCAAAAAGCACTAATTGCTCTGGCAGAGTGCGCTTTGACTTGAAAAGGTCGGCATTTCACCCTTTAAACCATAAGCCTGAATTATAACTTGCCGAAATCCACTTAGAAATAGTGGATCTCGACGCTGCCTGACTTTTCCTAGGACCCTCTGGCAGCACAAATAGGACATCAGTCTTCCGGATCTGAACAGTCATCTCTAAACAAACCTTGACTGCTCTCACCACATCATCAAGACAATGTTGCGACTTCTCTTCCCTAGAACATGGTTTTGGAAAAAATTATGGTAGGAGGAGACCAGAGACCACTTTAGGCAGAAAACTTGGGACGAGGACGCAACACAACCCTGTCCTCGTGAATAATCAAATATGGCTCGTTACAAGAAAGAGCAGCAAATTCTGAAAGAAGGACCAAGGGAGTATGTATGCTTTATCGGTTCAAAGGGCTGTTTTTGTAACACTGACAAAACTAAGTTCAAGTCCCAAGAATTCAAAGGGTGATCTAACTGGCGGATTAAGCCGCAATCACCACATGCATAAAAAGCAGACCAAAGAATGCGAAGCAAGCGGTCTTTGAAATAAGACTGATAAGGCCAACTTCATCTCTACTCCCAATTGTAGAAAGGCAAGAATTCTGCCTATGCTTATTTCCGAGGGTGCCAACCCTTGGACTCACACCAGGAAACATAAGCCCTCCAGACTCTATAATATAGGACTCTGGAAGCTGGCTTCATTGCATTAATCAAGAGAGAGACACCTGACCAGGATAGCCCATGTTGCTTCAGAATGTGGGTTCAATAGCCAAGCTGTTTAACTTTAGAGTTTGTAAGGTAGGATGGAATATCGGCCCCTGTGAGTAGGTCTGGACATAGTGGAAGAACCATGGCTCCCCCACCGCAATCTTTACAATTTCTGCATACCAGGACCTTCTGGGCCATGCTGGGGCTACAAGAATTACTGGCTCTTTCCAGCTTGATCCTGCAAAGAAGTAGTGGCAGCAACTGAATAGGGGGAAAATGCATAAATCAGTGAGACCTGATCCCATGGGGGTCACCAACGCATCTGTTCTGCATGCAAGTGGATCCCTTGTTCTGGACACAAAGTTGACCAACTTCATGTTGAATCTGGATGCCAGAAGATCTAAGTCTGGAGTCCCCCTTTTTTGGCAAACAGCCAGAAAAATGTTGGGGGTGAAGGGACCATTCCCCCGGGAGCAACTGCTGGCGGCTCAAGAAGTACGCTTGCCAATTCTTCACTCCCGGAATGAAAACTGTCAATAGGCATGGAACATACATTTCTGCCCAAGTTAGGATATGGTTCACCTCCCTCTGCGCTGAGACTCTTGGTGCCCCCTTGGTGATTTGATATAAGCCACCGCTGTGGCATTGTCGGATTGGATCCTGACAGGACAACCTCGTAACCTGAATGCCCAGTCCTTCAGAGCCAGACGTGCTGCCCGAATCTCTAGGATGTTGATGGGCAAGGTTCTTTACCGTTGTCCCTGACAGTTGCCTTTTCTAGCACTGCTCCCCAACGTGAAAGGCATCCGTCGTTACCACCTACCAGATAACTGGCCTGAAGGGCTTTCCTTTCAGCAGAGTCTGGGTTACCAACAACAAACTAAGGCTCTGGGACACCTTTGGGGACAGCCGCATTGTCAAGACTAGAGTTTGAAAAGTTGTTTTAAGCAGACGGGATACTGTTTTTCAACAGTCTCGAATAGAACTAGGCATAGGGAACCGCTTCAAATGAAGCCTTCTTTCCTAACAACTTCACACAAAGGTGAATGGAGGGATCTCTTTTCGACCTGACCATCTGCACCAGCTCTCTTATGGGGTTGATCTTTGCCTGAGGCAAGAACACCTTTTTCTGGGCTGCAGCTATGATCAGACCCAAATACTCCAGCCTTTTTAGCGGTTTTAAGGAAGACTTCTCTAGGTTGAGAATCCAACCCAGATTTTTCCAGGTATGTGGTTGTAATGCGCACACTTTGCTCCAAATGGGCCACAGACTGGTCTATTAGCAATAGACCGACCAGGTACGCCAAAACAGTTATGCCCTGCGCCCTTAACCTGGCTAGAGGTGGAGCCATAACTTTTGCAAATACCCGGGGTGCTGTAGCCAGCCTGAAGGGCATAGCTACAAACTGAAAAATGATGCTGTTTACCTTGAACCGCAGAAACCTTTGGCGAGTGGTAAATATAGGAGCATGCAGATATGCATCCCTGATGTCGATAGACGCCAGAAGTTCTCCTCCTTTTAGGATAGAAACCACCAACCTGATAGACTCCATGCAAAAAGAGCGGACTTTCAGGAACGGATTTAGATTCTTTAGATCTAGAATGGGTCTGACATCTCCATTTGGTTTTGGTACCGTAAAGAGGTTTGAATAAAACCCCAAACCAGCTTGCTCTTCTGTGGGGATTTGCATGATCCACCCCTGAGCCAGTAATCGGTCTAATGCCCAAACCAAGATTGCCTTTTCCCTGGATCTTTGGAAATGTTTGACCTCAGAAAATGAGGTGGTTGAAACTCCCAAAATTCCAGTTTGTACCCTAGAGTTACCTAGAATGGAGATGACCCATCTGTCCTGAAATTCCTCTTGCCAGACTTCTGAGAACTACAGAAGTCTCTTCCCCCCCACCCCTCCCCGGAGAGTGGGGGCAGCCCTTCACAATGAGGCTTTAGAATGTTTAGCAGTTTTCCGCCCACAGGACTTCTTTTGTGCCTGGGCCTGACCCTGAGGCTTTCCTCTAGACTCTGACGACAGAGGCCGTTGCGACTGCCTAGAGGCGGATGCCCCATGGCGTTGGAGAAAGAGCCCGCTTAAATGAAGGGCGTTTATTCCTTCTCTTGACTGGCAAAAAGAGTACTTTTCCCACTTTAAATATTTTGGATGGATTTATCCAAATCACCCCCAAATAGCCAATCCCCATGAAAAGGAAAACCAGTCAGGAGCCTTTTACATGGTGCATCGGCTGACCAATTTTTCAACCACAGGATCCTATGCATGTGCACTAGCAGAAGGGGGGACACCTGCTGAATAGAATCTTTAATGGCTTCTATAGCAAAACATAATGCTCTTGGCAGTTCAGCCAAATCCCAGGCTTGTTGTACAGGAACCTCTCCTTAAGGGCCTGTCTAAACTGGTCCTTTAGGGATTGACAGATGCCTATTGCAGCGACTGCAGGCTGAGTAACTGCACCTGCCAAAGAAATTTTTTTTTAACAAGAATTCCAACCTTTTATCCATTGGATCCTTAAGCATTTGTGCATTGTCTACTGGACAAGTTAGACTTTTATTCACACTGGATATAGCAGCATCAACTGCTGGTACATTCCATCTTTTTGGTAAATTTCTCCTCCATGGGATAGAGTACTGAGAATCTCTTTTGGATGGAGAAAATGCTTATCTGGGTGATCCCATTCAGCATAAATAAGCTGTTCTAGTAATGCATGGGCAAGAAACGCATGCAAAGCCTGAGGAGGTTTTAAGGAACCCAAAGAAGAAACTGACCTTTCAGCTGACTCCATTAGGGGTAGCTTGAAAGCAAAACGAACCATTTCCGTAAGAGAGATTGTACCAGCAATTTCTCAGATTGCAAGGCTGAAAAGGGTTCATCCACCGTTGTTTCCTCCACAGAGGAGTCATCGGTTTGTCTTTCCCCCTGATCGCCTGAGGGTAACACCTCATCATCTACCTGCTGTTCCCTTGCTAAAGGGTCTATGAAGGGTGGGGATCTACCACGCTTCCTATCCCTATGGATGGAGGATGCAATTAAAGCTAGTCTTTCCTCTAACCCCACCAGGGCGGAGGAAAAAGCATCTTCAGTCACGTATACAGGGGCCGAGATGCGAGAAGCAGCTGCAACACCAATTGGTTCCAATGACTCACCCTGGCTTGCCACTTCTGGTATTTCAGGAGAAGATGTCAGTGTGGAGGCATGACTGGAGTTCTCAGTGCCTGGGGGTGATGTTTTTGGTACCTTTTTTGAGGTGTTTGTACCGGCCTTTTTTGGGAGGCATAGTCCTAAGCACAAAGCAGAGGTACTATTTAAATGCACTAATTGCTGAACAATAGTATGCTGCTAATGAAAGTTCAGCCTAGCGCTGGAAAAAAAATTTTCCCTCTATTAGGAATGCCCATATGCAGCCCTTACTTGCCCCGCTGCTCCTGTGTCCCATATGATCAGCCAGCTTGCTCTCCTTGCTATCCAGCTGAGGAGAGACTGCTCTTGTACAAAGTTTCCACTCCTTGCTTGCGCCGCGTGTCCTCGTGGATGCTACGTCTCACACAGCATCATGCCTAGGCCCCGCCCCTCCATACAACATCCACCCCCCTTTCCTTTGAATTTCAAATTGTTCCCGCATGCATGGGCGGAATTTGGGTCTGCCTGCAGACCCACCAAGAGAAGGGGAGGAGAGGCAGAGCCCAAAATGGCAAGCAAAGCGGAGGGAAATTTTTCAGAGCAAAATGGGACCTACACCCCCCCAGGAATATACAAGGGGAGCAGCAACCTTTGTTGAATTCTATTCCTTTTAGTCCCTTCAGAGGGAGAAATGCGGAATGGCAGATCTCTTTACCTACACGAGGAATCTCCGCTGTGACAAGCTGCTGCTGAATCCACACACAGACTGACACTGAGCTGAAGTGAAGACAACAAATTAAGGCATGTGCATTTACTCCCTCTAGTGGAGATTTAGGGCATGACAACATTCTCCCCCTCTCCCCCCCCCAGAAGAAAAAACATGGGTGGACTTTTCACAGTTCCAAGGCTTCTTTCTTCCCTTAACTTATCTTCGCCGCTGGATACTGCCGATGACAGACAGATCCAACCTTCACCCATCATGGCGGGCTGTGGTTAACAAACCTTCAAGGACCGGGTTCCTTTTTATTGGGGTTTCACTCCCTTGAACTCTCTATAGCACCCTGCCAGTAACAACTTTAGGTAATGTGAGCATGATCAAAGCACTGGGTCCAGCCCTGTAAGGAGAGGCATTACAGGCAAAAGCTCATTCTTATACGAGGCCCAGGTACCATCCACCTTGGCCTCAGTGGCACTTTGGATGGATTCGTCTGTGGAGGCTATTTAAATCCAGCAAGGATCGCTCCAGTAGAGCTCCTCCGAGCACATCTTCACTCGTGACCAACACCTTAGACACTGGTGAATAAACTGAGGTACTCCTGGTAGAAGGAGGGGTTATATAGGGAGTGAACTTCCTGTATTGGGTGTGCCAGTGTCCATCACCTGAAGGTGCCTATATACCCATATAGTTAATAACTTTGGCTCTGTGTCCCGTGATGCACGAGTAAAAAAAAAACAAAAAAACAAAAAAAAAAAAAAAACAGAATAGTCAGGATCTTTTAACGCTGCCCCTGGGTCTTGACACTAAAGACATTGAAATGGCTGATCTCTCAGTATTACAATTGTTTAGATACTGGCAGGTTTGACAGAAACTGGTTATCCAATTCATAAACTTGCTTCTAGTTGATGGTTTTTATTTAAAAGTAAGGATATTAGGTCTACCAGTATAGAACATCGGTTCAAAGCCATATATGGATTTTTACTTTTTTTTTTTTATTAATTGTATGAATTTTAGCAACATGGACAACAAAAAACTTCTGCCTCATAAACGTGACTGAATAAGACATCCGGTTTTTAAAAATCCATGCATTTGGAAGAATTAGCATTTGCAATAGACCAGACCATCAGAAATCACATTATTAACAGCACTTACCAGTGGGAACAGTCATACTGTATCCATGCAGCAATAAGGATAACATTGACAGTTACTTCAAGTAAAATTATCACCACCAAAACCGAAACAACCACATTTTAAAACAGTTGTCAGCATACATTTAAGTTGAAAGGTCACCCCCAAAGCAGGATAGTTTTTTTTTTTCCATTCAACCAGTGAGAGATTACAAAAAAAAAAAAAAAAAAAAAAAAAAAAGAAAGCCACACAGATTTTTGCATCCACAAAAGTGATGTTGATACAGGGACCGCCCCCCCCCCCACACTATGTATTGAGCAGGGATTGCCCCCTCATCCCTCCCTGTCAATACACTGATCAGCACTGCAGCCATTGGCTGCATGTGCGGATCGCGAATGCCAATATTCCAGCAGGACTGTTTGACAGAAGCTGGTTAGACTGGCTTCTGTTGAACAGCCAGGGGTACACAGGCTGAAATTTGGTAGAATTACGGTATGTGTGCACCCGGCTTTAGGAGGATCTACAAAAAAAAAAAAGAAAAAGAAAAGGGGGGGGGGGGGGTGAGGATGTCCAAAAAACAGCAGACATATGACTTATTATTTGCTAGTCTGGTAGCAGAAATAAACTCCCACCACAGTCAATTAAAAAAAGGACAGGGATATGAACACAAAATTCCCTGGCCCAGCAGGCACGGGTGCATAAATGACAATTTAGCACCTGAAAAAAATAGGCCACTGCCCAAAATCCAAGCAAGAAAACCAGGTTCCCTTTCACCTGATTTCTACAGAATTACAAAGCACTGCCCCTTCTTTAGCCACGCCTCTGATTAGAAGTAGGATAGCTAATTGGTCACAATATAGAAGCCCCAGGCAGCAGCTAAGAGGCTGCTCTAATGAGATCTTGGTTGGATGAATCCTGGGTAATTGACAGGGTAACATCACTGCTATACTGAAACAATAGCGGAAGGGGCAACATACCCAAGAGAGAGAAAACTGCAACACAACAGAGACAGGGGTGGGAAAGAAAAAAAAAAAAAAAAAAAGAGGGCACAATTTTTAAAGAGTCTGTAGTTGGAAGCAGATTTCATTGACCTTGCTGTAAAATGTGAAAGTAAAATTTCTCCATAATTGCTACACAGCTCAGTGAGCATGATATATAAAAAAAAAAAAAAAAAAAAAAAAAAAATAAAAAAAAAGGGGGAATTTTTACTTACCTGCAAATTCCACATCTACATAGTACAGTACAGGATACAGACAACATTCATACACCATGGGTTATAGGTTCATACATTCAGGCGATTGCACAGCTGCAAATATTTGAAGATTCCTACTCTATAGCTCTAGCCCACTCCAAGTTTTGTACCAAGCGATACAGAGTAACAGTTTGGGGAGGGTAGCCCATGTCCTGTACTGTAAGACATGGAATTTACAGGACAGTCAAAAACTCCTCTGATCTTAAACCACAAACTACAGGACACAGGCAACATATTCATACACCATGGGACACCCCAAAGCAATAAATACAAGACTGGGTAGCAACGAGGCATATTAACTTGTATATGTCCATACTACTACAATGATTGAGGTGTATGCACATAATGATGATAAATACTAGTCAACACTACGGTCTATGCCAACGGACCTTATTTTGTTCAGTAAACATTTATGGGGAACTGTGTCAAATGCTTTTGCAAAATCCAGATACACCATGTCTATGAGCCTTCCTTTATCTAGATAGCAACTCACCTCCTCATAGAAGGTTAATAGATTGATTTGGCAAGAACGATTATTCATGAATCCATGCCGATTACCATCATTACTAAAATCTTGTATATAGTTCCTTATCCCCTCCAAGAGTTTGCATACTAATGATGTTATGCTAACTGGTCTAATTCCCAGGGATGTGTTTTGGTGCTACACTGGCTTTTCTCCAATCAGCTGGTACCATTCCAGTCAGTAAAAATTTGGAACAATGGTCTGGCAATTACTTGACCAAGTTCCCCAAGTACCCTCGGGTGCAAACCATTTGGTCCCAGTGATTAATGTCAAGTTTCCCCAAGTCAAATTTTAATTCTGTCCTCCGTTATTACAGGAAGCACCTCCCATGGTTGTGTCATGAGAATAAACACTGCAGTTTTGGTTAATGAAGCCTCTCCCGACTCCCTTGTGAAGGCTGAGAAGAATAAATGAATTGCCTTCGCCATCTCCCCATCCTTTGTAACCAGATGTCCTTGCTCATTCTTTATGGGGCCAATATGGTCTGTCTTTTTTTTTTTTTTTTTTTTTTTTAACGTTTAGATACTTAAATAATTTGAGATTTTTGCTCTCCTCCGCTATGTGCTTTCGTGTTCTCTTAGCCGTCCTAATTGCACCCTTACATTTCTTGTTGCATTCTTTATAAAGTCTGAATGCTGATGATGATCCTTAAACCTTGTATTTTTTGAAGTCCTTCTCCTTTGCTTTTATATGCATTTTTACATTGGAGTTATGCCATACAGGACTTTCATGCGCTCTTTTAAAAACGTATTACCAAGTGGGATGCATTGGCTAATGCCCTTATTTAAATATGCTCTTAAAAGCAAACCCCTCTCTTCCATGTTCTTTGTTCCTAAGATTTTATCCCAATTTATGCCTTCTATCAAAGGTTCGTAGTTTAGGGAAGTTGGCTCTTTTGAAATTCAGTGTCTTCGTATTCCCCTTATGGTTTCCCATTTGTGCGATTTATACTGAAGCCAATTGACCTGTGATCGCCATTTCCCAAATTGCCACGTATTTCCACATCTGTGATCAGGTCTGTATTGTTGGTAATCAGTAGATCCAGTAACTCTTCATTTCTAGTTGGTGCGTCTATCATCTGAACCATGAAATGGTCCTGCAAGACATTTAGGAATTGGCGAGCCTTAGACGAATGTGTGGTTCCCTCCACCCAGTCTGCCTGGATAATTAAAATCCCCCATTACGATAAACTTCCCATACTTGCTAATCCAAAATTGCGAGAGGAGATCCGTCTCCCTCAGGTTAGGGTGCCTATAGCATACTTCCAAATATTTCCCCCCCTTAGCTTCATCCCTTTGTAGCTCTACCCATAAGGATGCCCCCTCCTCCTTAGCTCCCTTAGTAATGTCATCTCTAACATTCACTTGTAAACTATTCTTGATATATAGGCACACTCCTCCCCCTTTTTTACCCTCTCTATCCCTACGATAAAGGAAATACCCTTGAATGTTGGCAGCCAGTCATGAGGTATAGAGTAGAAAATCTGTACTGCCCCAAATCTTGAAATAAAAATTAATATATAAAGAAAATTGTGAAAGTAATGTATAAGAAAATGACTGAATAAAATCAGTAATAAATGATGCAATTTAAGGTGCAAACCCCCCCCCCCCCCCGCGCAAAAAATAAAAAATAAATATAGTGTATATAATAGCAGTGTGTCTGGTGCTGCAACTTAAATAGCCTGAATATTCAGCTCACAAATGTGTAAAAAGAAATCAAATTGCGCAACCAAAACCACAAAAGAACTCCAGTCCAAAAGTCCATATGGTGCTTCAATAATATTAGTGATATTAAACAAGGTTGGTAAAAAAAAGTCCTGCAAGCATTTTTGCAGCGCTGCAGGAGTGGTGTATACACCGCTCCTAAAAGGACCCCTGCCCATTGAAAAACGATGGGGCAGCACCGCCAAACTGTTGGCAAAGCGCCGTGGGCGATTTTAACCCTTTTTTCCGGCCACTAGCGGGGGGTTGGGGGCGCTGGTCAGGAAGTGGTTAAAAAAAAAATTGTCACTTTTATTCCTATTACAAAGAAAGTAAATATCCCTTGTAATTGGGGGGGGGGGGGCTTGGGAGTAGGGTTTCTTTAAGCGCTAGGGGCAGAAGTAACGTTTTGATGTCGCTTCCGCCCTGCACTGTTGTGGAGTCGGTGGGGGCCATCTTCCCCTCACTCGGCTCCATCCCTAAAAAACAATAGGACCTGATCACCTCCGCCGGCGGCTCCAGTAAGCGGCAGAGGGCAACGCTGAGACCACTAATTTGAAAGCGGATGACCCGTTGAAGAGGATACCGGGTTATGGCCGCTAGCTGCTGCCGTAATGATATTCTTCTTCAAAGTACTGATGTATAATGACGGAGGGCGGTCTGTAAGTGGTTAGGCTCTGAACTCTTGGTCCAAAGCCTGTGTGTCAGCAGGCCAGAATCCATGGCACAGAGTAAACTCTGGGAGCGATTTTTCCTGGAAGCAGCTTTTCTTGAATCAGACTCCGAGACCCCACTATCTTTTAAGACCTGGGCTTCAACAGTCAGCTGGAGACCAAAGCAGGATGGAATAGAGGGGCCTTGGGAAAGCCAATCTAGCCTGTTGGGATGAGTCTAGGTATCTTTTGCAAAGAGTCCGAGTACGGTTTGTGTACCAGATTCTTTTGGGCTGGTTTGGTGCTAGAATTTCTGCTTTCCTTTCTTGCTCTTTTGACAAGACAAAGTTTCGACGAGCTTCCAGAAAGACCCTGCTTTTTCCATGTTGATAAACGGTTTAGTGGACATTTCTTGAATGGAATTGGATGAAAAGGTACAGCCTTTGAGGAGGCCACCACTAGACCCAGAACTCTCATGGAAAATTTCACTGTGGCATTTCTTTAGGATCTCAGTTGTGAAGCATAAAAACTGAGAAAATTTCAGTGGAAGAAAAACCTTTTCTTCAGGATGAGACAAGATAAGTGTTTCAGATGTAGGGAAAGCAACAACAACAAAAAAAAAAACACAATTTTGGTCTGGTCATATCGAACAGTAAATAGTTCTGTACCTATATTGTCTTCTGTTGATTGTTTTGCCACAAAACCCCAAAATTTAGGTACTGTACTTTTATACATTTGTATAGCTCTGTTCCTTGGAGAGAGAGAGGAAAAAAAAAACACCCAAACACATTCTCACCTGTAACCTCTGATTAGGTGCCTCACCAAAAAGGTCATCTTTCTGGAAAAGGAATACATGTGAGGTGAATCTTACAGGAGAGCTTCTGCTAGCATTCTGCACATATGAATGGAGATTACAGCCACTTTGTATATGTATCCCATGACAGGTTCCAGGGAATCCAACAAAATTGTGCCCATTCGCACACTGCCTCAGCATATATTGAGCTCCTTGAAGTAAAAAATGGCTTCAACTTGGGAGAACCCTCAAACATATTTTGCCCAATAGAGCCTTAATTGAAGAGGCAAATATAGCTGAAATGGCTCACGATATAAAGCATCATACGTCATAACCATCAAGTGTCCAGTAATCTTAAAATCGATTGTTTATGTTACAGCACCACCCTTTCACACGGGGTCGTTTTGCAGGCACTATAAATAGCGCCTGCAAACCGACCTGAAACAGCCGCTGTCTCTCCAGTGTGAAAGTCCCAAAGGCTTTCACACTGGAGCGGTGCGCTAGCAGGAAGGTTATAAAAAATAAAAATAAAAGTCCTGCTAGCAGCATCTTTGAAGCGGTGAAGGAGCGGTGTATACACCGCTCCTGCCCATTGAAATCAATGGGGCAGCATGGCTATACTGCCGGCAAAGCACCTCTGCAGAGGCACTTTGTGGTGGTTTTTAACTCTTTCTTGGCCGCTAGCGGGGGTAAAACCGCCCTGCTAGCGGCCGAATTGTGCCGCAAATCCGACAGTAAAGCGCAGATAAAAATAGTGGCGCTTTACCGCCGACGCACCTCCCGCCCCAGTGTGAAAGGGGCCTTAGGGGAGATTGAAAATGCAGCCAGACACAAAACAAAAATAAATAAATAAATTCAAACTAACCACTTCCCGACCGGCGCACAACGATGTACCTTGGCAGAATGGCACGGACAGGCACATGGGCCTACAGATATGTCCCTTTAAATGTGCCATCGCACGTGCCAGCCAGGACCTCTGAGTCCGATCACGGGTCCTGCGGACTCGATGGCTGCGGGGATACCCGCAATCGTGTCACAGGGAGATGCTAAAGTAAACAAGCATCTTTCCGTTCTGCCTAGCAACAGTGACACTGATGATAAAATAGATGGATAGATAGTGAAGTGGTGAAACGGGGGAGAAAAAAAAAAATCCCCCTGCAAGACAATGTTATCTGCTAGTATACGTTGCATACTAGCACATTATGAGATACTTGCCTTAAAACAAAACCCTCCACTGGTCTGCCATCACCGCTGACAGGGCATTCTTCACCCAATCTTACTCCCAGGTTCGCAGGCTTCGGCTGCCTGAATGCTCGAGCTGCGATGACGTTACTCCTGCACGTGTGTGCAGGAGTCACGGCCATGACACAGAGCTCTGAAGGGACGGCACTAGTATACCCTCCCTTCAGAGCGCATTCCAGTGAGCAGCAGCCGGTGACATCTCCTAAACGATGCACGTTTAGGAGATATTCATTTTGCCTACAGGTAACCTTTATTATAAGCTTACCTGTAGGTAAAAGCACTAGAAAAGGAGTTTACTACCACTTTAAAGCTTGGATGTCTCATTTAGAGCACATTAGTTATAACAATCATTTCCTCTCACAGCTTGTCAAGCATCATGTACCTTTGAGTTTCATTATGCGAGCATCACTTTGTCTACTTACATCATACACAAAGTATAATATAGGGCATACATTATTAGATCGCTTTACAGCTTTATTCAACATGTCCATTTTTCTTTGCTCAGGGCAGCACAACAATCTTCATGTAGTTACATGAGTGACACGATCCTCGTAGACTGCATAATTATATCTATTCATAATTAGGGAAGGTTTTGGGAGTTTTAGGCCTCTTTGTGCCCAAAGGGGCATGGCAAGATGGAGCAGAGTCGTCATGCACAATGCCAAGGCTTTTGTGGACAGATACAATGACCTTTTCAAAATTAGCAAGCATGTTGCTTGAAGTTCCTTCTTCATTATAGGGACTGTGTGGAGAAAAATAAATATCCTGCAGCTTCTGCCATCACTGCCTCAACATCCTCTTCAATTCAGCATCCTCTAGGGCTGGCATATCAGGATCGGACTCCAGATGAAAAAAAAAATGGGATTAGGAGAAGAGGGGGAGAGTTTGAGCTCTGAACAAACATTGTTGAATGAATGCCGTAAGCCGTCTGAAAAAAATGTCAGTTGCATAGAATTTTGCTTTTGTTAAGTAGCTTGTGTGTCTGAAAAAAAGCTAGACCTGAATGCTGAAGCCAGCATTAAAACTGGTTCTTCAGTGCAATTGACGCATAATCACTGAGGTGGAATGTTGAGCAGATGTTCGCTTGTTGGTTGGAGTTGGCTCCCATTTGCCTGATCTCAGTCATAGCTACAGTACCCTGGGTGGGGGGGGTACTCATGAAGTGTAGAAGATGGGATAAGTGTACACTGTAACCCAAACAGACTTGCAAGGACTCCTTGTGGCGAAAAGACAGGAGGAAGCGCCTGAGGACCTTAAAAGGGCACTAGGCAGAAGTGAGGTCAAGTTGTGTGACCAGTGGTGTGATGCAACACCTACTCATGCAGTTAAGAATGAGCTCTGACTGGTTGAATGTTAGCACAAGTTTGAAAAAAAAGTGTATACACCGACACAGCCCTGTTTTACACAGCAGCAGTCAAAACAGGGAGTGACCCGGTCTTACTTGTCCAAGATGCTGGACTTTATATAAAGTCCAGGCTTAACCCATCACAATGGATACACCTCCTAAGGGGTACTTGGGGATTGAGTCCCATAGTGATGGATCATGGACTTGTATAGCACCCTGCGGCTAACAATGCCCTGCATCAAGTGCCCCACATAGGAGTGGGATCCGGGTATGGCTCCCAAAATTTTTACCAAGGTTGGACCAGTAGAGAAGTACTACCTCTGTAGTAGTGAAGCTGGCCAGTGTCCAATCACCTGAAGGTACAGGCCCATAACCCATGGTGTATGAAAGAGTTGCCCATGTCCTGCACGATTAAGATAAGTAAATACTTGTACTCATGCAAATGCTCAGATACCTGAAACCGATACCTTTGCAGTACGATTTGAGCCCTTACAAATTTAATGGGCTCAAATCGCACTGCAAAGAGTTACATGCAATTTCAACAGGAATACAGTGTGATTCCTTTCTGAATCACTTGCAGTTTCCTGTACTGCTCCTGTGTGAACCCAGGCTGGTCATAGTGACTTCAGTACTCATACATGGCAGTAAACAAAAAAAAAAAAAAAAAACAAAAAAAAAATAAAATAAAAAAAAAATAAAAGTGCAAACCTATGAATTTGTTATATATTTATGGATATATTAATTTCATGCACTCCTTTTTTAAATTATTCAATTTTTTTATATATATATATATATATATATATATATATATATATATATATATATATATATATATATATATATATATATATATATATATATACACACACACACACACACACACATAGTAGTGTAAACAGACAAAATGGATAGTACTTACAATTAGTGGCACTTTTTTAGATTCTTGATAAAGATGCCTGTACCCAAGATACAATACAAGGGCACCCATAGAGTAAAGGAAAGCCAAAACAGCAATGGCAACATAAAATTGTGCTGGAGAAGAATAGTCCCCGGTGAGATGGAAAGGTTGCCATTTTTCATTACAGATGGTCTCAATGCCTTTAAATATAACTGTATTCAGGCTAAAAACAAAAATGGAAAATAAATTAGTATTCTTTATTAAAAACATTCAGAGGAATTACCCAAGCTTCCTGTGCCCTTCTGTCAGAAGTGGTGTGCACCAGGTAGACCTGTTTCAAGTCCATCTGCGCCACCACCAGTTTCTATTTCAGAGCGAACAGAAACTAGTGCAGGTCTGCACCCGAGAGGGAAAACTGTAGTTTCAATAAACAAGAAGTGGTGGTCCAGTAAAATGTATTGAGCAAACTTGCTGAAGGCCTGCGACATTTCTACCTGAGGGTTTGGAATGTACCGGGCGAGGCAAGGGAATTTCCACCTGCCTAACTTGATGACACGGTCTGGCACCCCATTCTGAGATTCAAAAAGGAGTATCCAGACTACCGGGCAGGGTCAAGGCCTAGGTTAGTCAAGAGGATCCTAACGCGTCTGATGAACAGGTTGCCACTCAGCGGGCTAGTAGGAAAAGGGTAGCAACGGGCTGGATTCCGACTGGCTGGGCAGATGAGACAATAACCGGTCGAGGGTCACTATGGGCACCAGACATTGTGGTTCTGGAAGAGCTTGACTTCGACCCCAGGGCCGTACTGTTGGGTTTTTAGACACTGGTGTAGAAGATGATCTACCTGGCCTTCTACAGCTTTTTGTGGCCTAGCGAGTTCACCTTTAGTGGCCCCAGCTGCTGCACAGGCAGCACCTGGCTCACCTTCAAGAGCATCTTGTTCTACACCTCACAGTGTCTAAAACCCAACAGTACGGCCCCAGGGTCAACACCAACTCTTCCAGAACCACAAAGCCTGGTGCCCCGTAGCGACCCTCGACCAGTTATTGTCTCATCTCAATGCCCAGCCAGTCGGAATCAAGCCCGTTGCTACCTTTTCCTACCAGCCCCCTGAGCGGCAACCAGTTCAGACACGTTAGGATCTTCTTGACTAACCTAGGCCTTGACCCCAGCCGGTAATCTGGACACTCCTTTTGGATCAGAGTGGCTGCAGCCGCATCTCAGCATGGGGTGTCAGATCATGTCATCAAGTTAAGCAGGTGGATATTTCCCTGCTTCGCCCGGTAGATTCCAAACCCTCAGGTAGAAATGTCGCAGGCCTTCAGCAAGCTTGCTCAATACGTTTTACTGAGAGTTACTTCTTGTGGCGTATTTATGTGGTTTATATCTGTCTCAGTTGAAGGACTTTGACCATAAAGAAAAGCATTTTCCATTGTTGGAGTGTTTCACTCACTTCCTATCTGGTAAAACATTGTCAGCAAGACAGCAGGTGAAGGTAAATCTCTTGAATTTAAAATAAAGCATTAACTGGGCACAATCTTCAAACATTTCACTGCTAGAGGTGTTTGCCACACATTTAAAACATTAACCACTTAAGGACCAGGCCTCTTTTTCTAGATGTGTTGTTTACAAGTTAAAAACTGTTTTTTGCTAGAAAATAACTTAGAACCCCCAAAACATAAATTTTTTTTTTAAACACTTTTTATTGAAAAAAGGCATAGACAAAAAAACATCTCAATCCACTTTTGTAACATTTTTTTTTCTAACACCCTAGATAATAAAATGGCGGTCATTGCAATACTTTTTGTCACATCGTTTTTGCACAGCGGTCTTACAAAACAAAACACACTTTTTTGAATTAAAAAAAACAGTAAAGTTAGCCCTATTTTTTTTATATTGTGAAAGATAATGTTACACTGAATAAATTGATACCCAACATGTCACGCTTCAAAATTGCAAACTTTTACCCTTAAAAATCTCCATAGACGGTCTAGGGCTAATTATTGCTCTCATTTTTTTTTTTTTTTTTTTTAACTGTAAAAATAAAAGTGTCACTTATATTCCTATTACAAGGAATGTAAACATCCCTTGTAATAGAAAAAAGCATGACAGGACCTCTTAAATATGAGATCTCAAATTTACACAAAAATGCAATTAACCACTTACCAACCGCTGGCATATACACAAATCGGCAAAGTAACGTACCCGTACGTTGCTTTGAATTTCCTGCCGTGCGCGCGCCTGCCGCGAGCTCTGTGCCCACGGACTCGACCGTCGCGGGGATAACCCAGCACCTTACCGTTCTTCCCAAAGACAGGACACTGATCTACTGCTTCCTGTCATCGGGAGCAGCGATCAGTGCCACGTCACACAAAGCCCATCACCCAGACAGTTAGAAACACTCCCCTAGGTCACACTTGACCCCTCCCCGTCCCCTAGCGGTTAACCCCTTCACTGCCAGTGACATTTTTACATTAATCAATCAATGCAATTTTATAGCACTGATTGCTGTATTAATGCCAATGGTCCCAAAAATGTGTCAAAAAATTGTCCGATGTGTCCCCCCATAATGTCGCAGTCATGATAAAAAAAATAAAAAATATTTTGTAGATGCTATAATTTTGACGCAAACCAATCAAACGCTTATTGCGATTTTGTTTAACCAAACACATGTAGAATATGTATCGGCCTAAACTAAGGAAAAAAACACACACTAATATATATATATATATATATATATATATATATATATATATATATATATATATATATATATATATATATATATATATATATATATATATATATATATATATATATATATATATATATATATATATAATTTTTGTGGGATATTTATTATAGCAAAAAGTAAAAAATAGTGTTTTTTTTTCCAAAATTGTCAATCTTTTTTGTTTATAGCGCAAAAAATAAACCGCAGGGGTGATCAAATGCCACCAAAAGAATGCTATATTTGCGGGGGACGTCAATTTTGTTTGGGAGCCACGTCGCACGACCGTGCAATTGTCGTTTAAAGCAACGCAGTACCGAAACGCAAAAAGTGCTCTGGTCAGGAAGGGGGTAAATCCTTCCGGGGCTATAGTGGTTAGAAGAAAGAAAAAAAAATGGCCCTTTAAGAGCTATGGCGGAAGTGAGGTTTTGACATCGCTTCCGCCCTGCAGTGTCATGGAGACGGGTGGGGACCCCATCTTCCCCTCACTCGTCTTCATGGACAGCCAGTGAAAGGAACGGATCGCCTCCACCATTTCCGACAGCTCCGGTAAGTGGTGGAGGGCACTGGAACACGGCAGGAGGGGGGGGGGGGGGGGGGGGGGGTGAGTTTTCCTCTCCCGCCGCCTTGTGGCAAATCTGCCTCAGAGACCACTTTTAGCTTGTAGCCGACCACCGGCCAAAAACGGGGATACCGGGGTTATGGCAGCTAGTTACTGCAATAACAACGATATCCGTCTTCAAAAGGGAGGACACATATTGGCGTTTGGCAAGTGGTTAAGTGTGATATTTTTTAAATAAACACAAAAACACTTTCTGGGAGTACCCTGGAGGAAAAAAAAAAAATAAAAAAAAATAAATGTATACTACCACCATTTTAAATGTCACAATATTTGTACCACGGATTTTTATCATACCAGGGACATAGGTGACATAGTTACAAGACCACATTTGCAAGATAAAGTATGCATGCAATGTGTATCGAAATTGTGAGTCTGGCATTTGAAATTCTTCTATTAAGATTTGTTTGAACAGAATTCCCTTGTTATCGCATAAGTCTGCGGTGCGCAGGAAGCCCTAGTTGGACCACCATTCGAATGCCAAATTGGTGAGGCTCGGGGTGAAGTCCTTGTTTTGCAACAAGGGAGCTAATGGACTATGGGCGATTTGAAATTATAAGGCTTAGACAGACAGACAATCTGTCCCATATACTAAAATGACAACGAAAGGGATGGGAACAAGATCGGAGGCCAGTCTTTTGCTGGCAACCACACAGCATGGGAAACTGGCCTATATTGACCAGAATAGGACTCAGACATCCACAATGGATGAGGCTGCTGAGAATGGAAAATGTAATTTAGTGAACTGAGATAACGGAAAGGTAATTTTTAATAACATTTAACTACAATATGGACTTGAGGGACAAGTGTGTGTGCACACATGTATGTATATATATCTTAAAAAAAAAAAAAAAAAAATATAGGGTACTGAAGTTTGTCATCTTATGGGCAGGCACAATTTTAAAGCTTGACACATTGGGTATCTAGTTACTCAGCGAAACTTCATCTTTTGTTTTCCCAAAAATAGGTAATAATGCATTTTGTGTGCTCTACAAATTACTTTTAGTGCATTTTTTATTGAAAATTTGCACTTGATAAATCCTCTCACAAAAATTGTGTGTGACATAAAATTTTGTCACCGTTACTTTTTTTTCTAGGTGGTCTGCTTTCTGAAAATGCATAACAATTGGGGGTTTTAAATAATCTTCAGGCCTAAACAGAGATTTTTGAAATGTGGGGGAAAAAAAAAAAAAAAAAAAAACACCAAACAAATAAAAAACAACTCTGGCTGTGAAAGGGATTATGCCCCTTTCCCACTGGTGGAGTCTGCCAGTGGATAAGCCCGCTTTAGCAGGGGGATCTCTCCGCTGATCCCCACAGAGCAGGCGGGATGACAGGTCTGTGTCCACTCTGCATCACAGCCAGCTTTCCTCTATGGGCGGCTGGATGGATACTGACCATCTGTCCTCTGATCCAATTTACCAGACAGATGAGGAATGGATCCTCATCTGTCTGTTTTTAGTGGACAGGTTCACATCGGATCTCGGCACATGTCCACTGACATCTGCCGCTGCACAGAAAGCAATGGATTGTCTGATCAGTTCCTAATGAAACACAGACAGGTGGCACTCATTGATATTTTCATGCCAGGATTTCAATACTTTGAGTCACTGACGCAAAACGTATGCAGATCAAGGAGTCCTATTTGCTGCATGCTTCGTACAGGTCAGCAACTGAAAGCATTGAAACCAATGACAGCCAGGAACTATCATTTTCAGAAGATAGTCAATGACATCCACATTTCTCTCAGGAAAGTTGTCCTTTAGGCTGAGGCTCTAGAACAGTGATGGCGAACCTATGACACGCGTGTCAGTGCTGACACGCGTAGCCATTTGGGGTGACACGCACAGGATTTCATGCGATTCATCCTCGGCTCCTGCACGGCCGCCGAGGATGAAAGAATCTGTGCTGGAGGAACGCGGGGGGGGCGGGACGTGTGATCTCCCCCGCCCACACTCACTTACTGTATCGCCGCCGCCCCTTTCTGAGCGCAGGGGCTGCTGGTAAGGCGTGCGTGCCGTGCGCACACACGTCATCAGCGCGGCGAGGGAGGACCCGCAGGAGAGGAGCGCAGGAACAGTGCGCGCCTCTCTCCAGTCAGGCCAGCACAGAGAGTCTACTCCTGGGACTGTCAGTTACGAACGCACCACAGCAGGGAACAGCAGAGTGCCAACGGGAACTGTGAGCGTCATTAGCAGCAACTATTGGGGTGCCATGGACTTGCCCACAATAACTGAGATAAGTGAGGGGGAGGTTGTGTTAGCTTGTTAGGCTAGTTAACCCCTAATTGGCTATCTATAATTCTATCTGCTGTCACTGGCCCACTGATGGAGCACCCAAAAAATAAAAAACAAAGGTTAAGTAAAGGGAGTGGTAGTAGCAGTGGCCGACCCTTTCAAGAGACATGGAGCGAGATGTATGGCATTATAGAAAAAAATGGCAGATCATTTTGCGTTCTATGTACTGAAACGGTAGTAAGCAGAACGTGGAATATAAATAGACATTTTGAAACTAATCATTCCCAGCTCTTGGAAAAAAGTGAGGATGATAGGAGGGAATACATTTCCAGGAAGCTACACCTTTATAAGAGCCAATCTAACTCCATCCTTAAATTTATAAAAGGCTCTACAAATTTAAACTCTGCAAGTTTGAGCATTGCTCACTCCATAGCTCAGCATGCAAAAGCGCTTAATGAGGGAGAATTTATTAAAGAAACTCTCCTAAGATGTGCGCCAGTTCTATTTCACGATATGCAGAATAAAGATGCAATTATTAAGAGAATATCTGAGTTACCACTCAGTAGAAATATCATAAAAGACCGAATAATGAGACTGAACACAAACGTACAACAGCAATTAAAGAGAGACATAAGGAATTGTAAATATTTTTCCATCTCTCTTGATGAAACTACTGATGTCACATCGCATGCTCAGTTGGCCATTATTGGTCGATATTCTGATGGTCACACAATGAGAGAAGAGTTGATAAAGTTAGTATCAGTGCCAACAAGTACATCAGGAAGCGAAATATGTAAGGTTGTTATGCAAACATTCTGCGACCTAAGCATTGATATATCTAAAGTTGTGTCAGTGACGACAGATGGTGCCCCAAACATGGTGGGGAAAAACGTTGGATTTGTGAAATTGTTTACAGAAGCTATTGGACATGCGATTGTGCCTTTTCATTGTATTATCCATCAGGAGGCTTTATGTGCCAAGGCAGGATTCACTGACTTAAATGACTTAATGTCAGTTCTAACAAAAATAGTTAATTTAATAGCTGCTCGCCCCCTTCACAAGCGAGAATTTTCAGCACTTTTACAGGAGGTTGATTCCACCTACAGTGGATTGCTGATGTACAATAATGTAAGATGGTTGAGCCGAGGCAAGGTTCTTGAGCGCTTTGTGGAGTGCTTTGAAGAAATTAAGGTATTTCTTGAAGAGAAGGATCTGGGAAACTTTCCTCAGCTCAATGATGATAAGTGGGTCAACACCCTGATGTTTTTTACAGATCTCTCTGTTCATGTTAATGAACTGAACTTAAAGTTACAAGGTTTTGGCAAAAGTATTGATGTTATGTTTGGATACATAAAAGCTTTTGAAAGTAAAGTAAAAATTTTCAAGCGAGATGTAGAAACTAAAACGTATAAGTATTTTCCTCGAGTACAAAAGCATTTTGAGAAGGCCAGTGCAGCTGTACGAAATGAAGTGGAACTCTTGCATATGAAGTACCAGCATGTTTTAGACTCGTTACTTGACCAGTTTACTGATAGATTTAGTCAATTTAGAAGCCTAGAACAGACCATGAAAATAATTAAGTATCCTGATGTAGTAGTCTACAATAGTTTGGAATTAAATGGTTTCCAATGGATGCAAATAGATGATTTGGAGATGCAGCTTGCAGAATTTCAAGACAGCATCTGGGCTCAGGTGTTTGTTGACTTGAGGTCAAAGCTTGAGAATCTGGAAAGGGGCCGCTTGGAGAATAAAGATGAGTGCCACTACGAACAGGAAATTTGGAGTGCCTGGAACAGACTACCAGACACTTTTAGCACCCTGACAAATATAGCAACAGCTTTACTCACAATTTTTCCTTCTACGTACTTTTTGTGAGACCTTATTCTCAGCATTAAATAATATCAAAACCAACAAAAGAAACAGATTGACAGATGAGGTTAGTAGCGCTTTCTTGGGCCTGAAGTGTACAAAATACCAACCTTCAATTGAAGATTTAGCCGATGAAATTCAGCAACAAAAAAGTCACCAATAGGCAGGTTAGTTAAAGAATTCGCCCTCCCCCTCACTTATCTCAGTTCACGGCAGGGCTGTGGAGTCTGCTGCTTCCAGCTCCACGTCCTCATCAACATGCCGCTCCGGCCCGTCCCCGCTATGAATATTCATAATCATCGCCCTCGCGTCACTAGGAATATTCATAGCAGGGGCGGGCTGGAGCGGCATGTTGATGAGGACGTGGAGCTGGAAGCAGCCGACTCCACAGCCCTGGTTCACGGCACCCCAAACAAGTTCAATAATATCAAGGGCAACATACGAAATTGACTGATGAACAAAGAAGTTACTAAGCAGGTATGTTAAATAAATTTGTTTTTGGTTTATTAAATACAATTATATATTGCAATTATACATTTTTGTAGTTTTAAACTATAAATGCGCAAAAAATTATTGTTTTTGTCGAAGTGACACACCACGCGAGTTATGCTCGATTTTTTTGCCGATTTTTTGACACACCACGCCAAAAAGGTTGCCCATCACTGCTCTAGAAGATAGAAGATGGCAATAACCTATGTAGCCTTT